>NW_027102234.1:645066-967599 GCF_035609145.1 Eleutherodactylus coqui | reverse complement strand
GTTTCACGGTTGTTGGCGCTGCGGCAGGGGTTGTCGTGTGTGGAGGATTATTGCTCCAACTTCAGACGCTATGCGGGGGATACGACATGGAACGATAGCGCGCTGAAGGACGTTTTTCTGCAGAGCCTCTCGGACGCAGTTAAAGACCTGTTAATTTCCCATCCCGTTCCCGGGTCCTTAAGGGAGGCTATGGAGCTAGCGGTGAGAGCAGATAGGAGGCTCAGGTCTAGGAAGCAGGACAGGCAGACCCGTAGAGTCAGGGAGGTCAGTGGCCCTGGTCCCTCCTCCTCCTTACCAGTCTCTGCGCCCGAGCCGATGGAGGTGGACCCGCTGGACCCCAAAGAGCGACGCCGGATCCGTTTGTTGCATCGTCTCTGCCTCTACTGCGGGAAAGCTGGACATCGGGTGATAACCTGCCCACTGAGGTCTAAACGCCCGCAGCCGGAACCGGCGGAAAACTCCGAGTCCTAGGCAATTGCAGGGAGGATCGCCTAGGACTTCAGGTACTTCCTAAACTTTTGGTACCGTGTCATGTTAGATTCTGGGATTTTTCCCGATCAGGGCGGGCGTTTATTGATTCCGGAGCAGCCGCTAACTTGATAAGTCTGGGTTTTGTCCGTTCTCTGATGGCGGAATTTGTGGCGTTGAAGACGCCAATTCATTTTACCAGCATTGATGCTACCCCTCTCTCTACAGGCTTGGTACGATGGAGGACCCCAAGATTACAGTTCACGGTGGGGGTCCTCCACTCGGAAGAACTGTCTTTCTTGGTTATGGAAAAAATGTCGGTTGATGTGGTGCTTGGTATGCCCTGGTTGGCACTGCACAACCCCCAATTTGATTGGTCCACCCGGGAATTGACTCATTGGGGGTCATCGTGTCACAATCACCTGTCTACCATAGCTGTGTGCTCCGCAGATACGGTGCTCATTCCGGAGTATTTGTCAGACTTTCAGGATGTATTCTCCAAACGACTGTCTAAGGCTCTGCCCCCTCATAGGGAGTGGGACTGTGGTATCGACCTGATTCCCGACGGTCCCATCCCTAAGGGAGCCATTTTCAATCTGTCAGGTCGTGAGCATGAAGCCCTCAAGTCCTATGTCTCGGAAGCTCTGGCCAACCGACATATCCGGCCGTCCAGGTCCCCTGCCGGGGCAGGTCTCTTCTTTGTAGAGAAGAAGGACGGGACACTAAGGCCTTGTGTGGATTATCGGGCCTTGAATAAAATCACTGTGAAGAACCAGTGCTCCTTGCCCCTAATTCCTGACTTGTTGAATCAGGTGGTAGGGGCTCACTGGTTCTCCAAACTGGACTTAAGGGGGGCTTACAATTTAATTCGCATCAGAGAGGGAGATGAATGGAAGACAGCGTTCAACACCCCGTTAGGACATTTTGAATGTCTGGTCATGCCTTTTGGACTCTGTAATGCCCCCGCTGTGTTTCAGGGTTTTATGAACGCAGTCTTCCACGACTTCCTGGGGGTATTTCTGGTCATTTATCTGGACGACATCCTGGTGTACTCACCTGACTGGGATTCACATGTGCGGCACCTGAGGTTGGTCCTGACCCGTTTGCGCGAGTATCAACTTTTTGTCAAATTAGAGAAATGTACATTTGGCTCTAAACAAGTATCCTTCCTTGGTTATGTAATTTCCCCCACAGAGATTCAGATGGAGTCTGATAAAGTAGCAGCAATCTCCCAATGGGTCAGACCCGACAACCTCAAGGCTCTCCAGCGGTTCTTAGGTTTTGCAAATTTCTACCGCAAATTCATTAGAAATTACTCAGTTATTGCTCAACCTCTGACCGACCTGACTAAGAAGGGGGCTGACTTGGGTAAGTGGTCGCCTGCAGCCCTTGAGGCCTTTAGCCGTCTAAAAAAGGCATTCACGACTGCCCCGGTGCTAATACAGCCGGACGCACGACTACCCTTTTTTATTGAGGTAGACGCGTCGGAAGTGGGGACAGGAGCAGTATTGTCGCAGGAAGTCAGTGGGAGGTCTGGCTATAGCCCATGTGCGTTCTTTTCGCGAAAGTTCAATTCAGCAGAGCGCAACTACGACGTGGGTAACCGTGAATTGTTGGCTATCAAATGGGCTCTGGAAGAGTGGCGACACCATCTTGAGGGTGCTAGACACCCAATTACCGTATATACTGATCACAAGAATCTGGTATATCTCGCCAATGCGAAAAGACTCACTGCTCGTCAAGCCAGGTGGGCGTTATTCTTCGCCAGGTTTAACTTCGTCGTGACATATATCCCCGGAGAGAAGAACGTGAAGGCGGACGCCCTGTCACGGAGTTTCGGGGTACCAGACAGTGGGACCATGACTCCCGAGAATATCTTAGCCCCCGGCGTGGTGGTGGCAGTGTTAGAGTCTAACTTCGTCCCTCAACTACAGGATGCTCAGCAGGACGCTCCGTCAGGGGTGCCGGAGGGCAGATGGTTTGTGCCAGAGACCCTACGCCCTAGAGTCATGGATGAGTCCCACTCGTCGGCTCTCGCCGGGCATCCAGGGTTCCAGGGGACCCTGGAGCTTTGCTCCCGATACTTCTGGTGGCCAGGCATGTCTCAGGAGATCCGCAACTTTGTGAGGGGTTGCTCGGTCTGTGCTCGCAATAAGAGTCGGCGGCGGCCTCCGGAGGGTCCTCTGAGACCACTACCGGTTCCTTCCAGTCCCTGGTCTCACTTATCAGTAGATTTCATCACTGACCTACCAGAATCCCAGAAGTGCACCACTATCTTAGTGGTGGTCGACCGGTTCTCAAAGATGGCACATTTTGTGGCGTTAAAAAAGCTACCCTCGGCAAAAGAATTTGCCACGATTTTTGTAAAGGAAATAATTCGCCTACATGGGGTTCCCCAAAATATTGTATCTGATCGCGGGGTTCAGTTTGTGTCGCAGTTTTGGCGTGACTTCTGCAGAAACCTGGGAACGTCGCTTTCCTTCTCGTCAGCGTTCCACCCGCAGACTAATGGTCAGACTGAGCGGAAGAACCAAGACTTAGTGCAATATTTACGGTTGTTTGCCAGCGAAAAGGCTTACCAGTGGGCAGAGTTCCTGCCGTTGGCAGAGTTTGCACTAAACAACCGCCTTTGTTCTTCTACTGGGGTGTCTCCATTTTTTAGTGTATACGGTCAGCATCCTCGCTTCCTTACAGCAATCCCTACTCCGTCGCTCTGTCCGGCAGCGGATGACGCCACAGATACGCTTCGGGGAGTATGGAAAGAGGTGCAGAGAAACTTGGAGGCAGCGGGGGCCCGTATGCAGTTGCGCAGTGGGAAGAGTCTGTCTGTGTCTGAACCTTACAGGGTGGGACAGAAGGTATACCTGTCTTCTAAAAATCTCAAATTGCGGGTCCCGTCCTAGAAGCTGGCGCCACGTTACGTGGGGCCGTTTGCCATCACACGTGTGGTGAACGCACTCGCCTACGAGCTGGGGTTGCCAGCCACATGGAGGGTTCACAGGGTATTCCATAAGTCGCTGCTGAAACCTTTTGTCCCTTCGGTGATACCCACCCTGGTCCGGGATGAAGTCGAATACGAGGTCCAGGAGATACTGGACTCTCGTCGGTGTCGAGGAATCCTACAATACTTGGTGGCCTGGAAGGGTTTTCCACCAGAAGATCATTCCTGGGTGGCCGCATGTGATGTTCATGCTCCCGTGTTGGTACGGCGGTTCCACCGTCGTTTTCCAGATAAGCCTGGTCGAGTTTCCGGGGGCCCGGAGGTCCCCCGTCAGAGGGGGGGTAATGTTACCATGCAGGGCGGCGCTGGGTCCCGCGGCCGGCGCGTGCCGCTTCGAGCTCGGCTTCGGCGTCCCAGAGCTGTGCTGTCAGGGATCTCCCGGCGGCGTGGAGCAGCCAGCGTGCAGCAGCGTGGAGCAGCCAGCGTGCTGCGGCGTGGGCGTGTCCACCCGTAGGGTGCCGCCCGCTCTCATCCACCTCCCTTATGCAACAGTGGGAGAGTCGGCTCCTCCCACTCTCCGCCCCGGGGCGGAGGCTTTTAGTTAAAAGGCTGGCAGTGACCTGAACTCACTGCCAGTTATTGGTTCTGCTAGCCTCTAGTCAGGTCTATTCTAGTCTGTCCTAGTTGCTTGTCAGTATCCTTTCGTTTGCCTGTGAGCTACACCTCCAGCCTTGATTCACCTAGTAGTTTTGTTGGTCTGTTACACCTGCCTCTTCTGTCGGCACTCTGTCCCCTGTTAGTAGTTCCATCCAGGTAGTCGCCAGGTCCCTAGCCAGCGCAGGGACTGCCGCCCAGTTGTCCGCCTGGGGTTAGCCAGGGCCGAGGCAAGTAGGCAGGGACAGTGGGGTGCAGGAGATCAGGGCACCCCAACTGGCGCTCGGGGGGCAGAGTGCCGTAACAGAACACCTTCAAAAGAATTTGGATGTTACTAACCTCTCCCTTATGGAATTAGAAAAACATGTATGGGTAGGAGATAAGTTGGTCAGCATAGGTACTAAGATCCAGGTAGACACAGAGTATAACTGGTATGATATTTTTACTGGATGGTCACCTACAGCAGGAAAGATGATGGATTTTATGTTTCACCCATTACTAATACTGTTTCTTTTGTTCATTCTTTTGAGTGTTTGCAATTTATGGACATTCTGTGGGATACGGAGACAAGCAAATTATCTGGAATCGCTCCCTCTACGATATCGTTAAAACAGTCATACGTAAAAGAGCAACAACAGTGGGGATCCGGCGAAGAGGATAGAAAGACCGGCAAGGGTGGCTTAGCACCCTTGATAGTACCACTACAAAGGCTCTTTTCAAGATGGACTGTTTCAAAATGGGGGACTGTGAGGGTTATGAACATGAAAACTTATATATGTATACATTTCATCCATCTGTGATATACGTTTCCGGAGGCTTTAGGCCTAAATTGTATACATTAAATGCTTGTACATTTAGGTTAGTACTTAATTACATTAAGTAGAGGTGTAATCTTAAATGTCCATCATGTCTCCAAGATCTTGTTTATCTCGTTACACTGATCAAAAGGTTGTGTGGAATGCTTTGTTCTTGACTGCTGTCTAGGTAGGGCATGTGATTAAAATGTAGATTGTAAGGATACCAGACAGGGAGTCTACATTCAAATAAATAAAGCATTGTTTATAGAGAAGACACAATTATTTATCAGTAAAGCAGTTCAACCTCTGTAACACTAGCCTACTGATACGCCCACTGATACGCCTACTATTTTTTGTATAAGAAATGACAATGTACAGAATAAAGACAGATTGCTCTAAGACACGACCGTGATGCCTGTGTCTATTGCTTTCTCAGGGTGGCCGCCATAACCACCTCTGATTTGGAGCCCCACAGCATATTAACGTAACATGGATTTATCCCTAACACACCATTTTGGGGTGCATACAGCTTTTTTGATCACTTTTATTATTTTTTAGTTTTTTTTACGCTCTTTGCCGTGCAGGATAAAAAGTTTGTTCAACTTGTTGTCGTTACGAATACGACGAGACCAAATAGGTGCGATTTTATTTTTTTTATACTAATATGGAAAAAGCACATAAAAGAGTTTTTTTTACACTTCTCTGTTTTTTACACGTTTTATGTCCCTGTAGGGGACTTGCACCACAGCACCTATGATTACTTCTGTCCTGCAATGCCTTAGTGCTTGTATTAATGATCATAGGCAATAACAAAGCATGTATCTGGCGTCATGTAGCCAGGGCAAACCGTCAGTACTCCACGATTACATCACAGGGGACCAATGACATCACAGAGGGAGCATGCTCCCCCTTGTAAGCCCTTTGGATGCTGCGAGTTACATAGGTCGCGGCGTGTAAGTGGTTAACAGTGGAGGTTGCTGTCCGGATGCACCCCCGCTGTTGCATCGGGGGGGCCGGCTATCAGTGACAGCCGGCTCCCACTGCCGGATATCGCCGGCACTCTTCTTATCTCGTGCTATCCACAGGGTGTAAGTGTTCGTCTGGTTGCGTTAATACCCCTCTGCCAGGACGTACACTTACCCGCTGTGGCGTTAAGGGGTTAAACTCCCACTGGTGAGCCGCCTGTATACATAGATCTCACTATGTGATGGACTATGCTGAAATAACCCGAGGCCCAATCATCCTGGCCACGAAACCAGAGCCCAATCCTGGACAGCCCTGAGGGTAGGCAGCCTGTCAGTGGTAGCGAGGACAGCTCTTGTGGTGGGGAGCCTGTCAGTGGCAGCGAGGACAGCTGTGATGATGGGCAGCTTGTCAGTGGCAGCAAGAACAGCCTAGATGATGGGCAGCCTGTCAGTGGCAGCGAGGACAGCCCTGATGGTGGGCAGCCTTGTCAGTGGCAGCGAGGACAGCCGTGATGATGGGCAGCTTGTCAAAGGCAGCAAGAACAGCCCTGATGATGGGCAGCCTTTCAGTGGCAGCGAGGACAGCCCTGATGGTGGGCAGCCTTGTCAGTGGCAGAGAGCACAGCCCTGAGGGTGGGCAGCCTGTCAGTGCCAGCAAGGACAGCTCTGATGGTGGGCAGCCTATCAGTGGCAGCGAGGACAGCCCTTATGTCGGGCAGCCAGTCAGTGGCAGCGAGGACAGCCCTGATGGTGGCGGCCTGTCAGTGGCACCGAGGACAGCCTTGATGGTGGGCAGCCTGCTGTATGATATAACTGAGGAGAGCTCAGTCTTATATAGCCCGGCTCCACCAAATTGCCTCCCCTCAGGCCCTGTATGACGTGCGCCACAAGATGGAGGTTGTCATGGATACGGCTGTGTAACTGCACAGGGCCTACACACAGCATCTATTGGTCAACCCCCAGCAGGGGGCGTGTCCGCATACTAGAGCATAGGGGAGCTGCACCAGTCATTGTAATGTGTGACCAAAGCATCAGACACGATGCGACTGCAGCTCCGGTAGTGACCGGAGTATTAAACATGAGACTACCGCAGCCCAGTACGTGACCGAAGCATCAGACACGATGCGACTGCAGCTCCGATAGCAACTGGAGTATTAAACATGCGCAGCCCAGAACATGACCGAAGCACCAGAAACGATGCGAGAGTGGCTCTGGTAGTGACTGGAGTATTAAAGATGACACACCTGTCACCCAGAATGTGACCGAAGCATCAGAAACGATGCAACTGCAGCTACGGTAGCGACCGGAGTATTAAACATACGCAGCCCAGAACATGACCGAAGCATGAGACACGATGCGACAACGGCTCTGGTAGTGACTGGAGTATTAAAGATGACACACCTGTCGCCCAGAATATGACCGAAGCATCTGAAACGATGCTACTGCAGCTACGGTAGCGACCGGAGTATTAAACATCATATGACTGCAGCCCAGAATGTGACCGAAGCATCAGACACGATGTGAGTGCGGCTCTGGTAGCGACTGGAGTATTAAACATGACAAAACCGCCGCCCAGACCGTGACCGAAGCATCAGACACGATGGGACTGCAGCTCTGGTAGTGACCGGAGTATTAAACATGACACAACCGCCACTGAAAACGTGACTGAAGCATCAGACACGATGCGACTGCAGCTTCGGTAGCTACCGGAGTATTAAGCATGACGGGACCGCAGCCCAGAACGTGACGAACCATCAGACACGAAGAGACTGCGGCTCCGGTAGTGACCGGAGTATTAGACATGACAGAACCACTGCCCAGAATGTGACCAAAGCATTAGACACGATGCGACTGCAGCTCTGGTAGCGAGGACACCTCTGATGGTGTGCAGCCTCTCAGTGGCAGGGAGGACAGCCCTTATGGTGGGCAGCCTCTCAGTGGCAGGGAGGACAGCCCTTATGGTGGGCAGCCTGTCAGTTGCAGGGAGGACAGCCCTGATAGTGGGCAGCCTGTAAGTGACAGTGAGGACAGCCCTGATGGTGGGCAGCCTGTCAGTGGCAGCCAGGATAGGCCTTATGGTGGGCAGCCTGTCAGTGGCAGCGAAGATAGGCCTTATGGTGGGCAGCCTGTCAGTGGCAGTGAGGACAACCCTGGGGGTGGGCAGCCTGTCAGTGGCAGCGAGGACAGCTCTGACAGTGGGCAGCCTATCAGTGGCAGCGAGGACAGCTCTGATGGTGGACAGCCTGTCAATGGCAGTGAGGACAGCTCTGATGGTGGGCAGCCTGTCAATGGCAGGGAGGACAGCTCTGATGGTGAGCAGCCTGCTGTATGATATAACTGAGGAGAGCTCAGTCTTATATAGCCCGGCTCCACCAAACTGCCTCCCCTCAGGCCCTGTATGACCTGTGCCACATAAGATGGAGGTTGTCATGGATACGACTGTGTAACTGCACAGGACCTACACACAGCATCTATTGGTCAACCCCCAGCAGGGGGCGTGTCCTCATGCTAGAGCATAGGGGCGCTGCATCAGTCATTGTAATGTGTGACCTAAGGATCAGACACGATGCGACTGCAGCTCCGTTAGTGACCGGAGTATTAAACATGACACAACCGCAGCCCAGAACATGACCGATGCATCAGACACGATGCGACTGCAGCTCCGTTAGCGACCAGAGTATTAAACATGACACAACCGCCACACAAAACGTGACTGAAGCATAAGACACGATGCAACTGCAGCTCCGGTAGTGACCGGAGTATAAAACATGACATAACCGCCACACAAAATGTGACTGAAGCATAAGACACAATGCGACTGCAGCTCCGTTAGCGACCAGAGTATTAAACATGACACAACCGCAGCCCAGAATGTGACCAAAGAATCAGACACGATGCGACTGCAGCTTTGGTAGCGACCAGAGTATTAAACATGACACAACCGCAGCACAGAACGTGACCGAAGCATCAGACAAGATGCGACTGCAGCTCCGGTAGTGACTGGAGTATTAAAGATGACCCAACCGTCGCCCAGAACGTGACGGAAGCATCAGACACGATGCGACTGCAGCTCCTGTAGTGGCCAGAGTATTAAACATGAGACTACCGCAGCCCAGTACGTGACCGAAGCATCAGACACGATGCGACTGCAGCTCCGGTAGCAACTGGAGTATTAAACATAACACGACCGCAGCCCAGAACGTGACCAAAGCATCAGACACGATGCGACAGCGGCTCCGGTAGTGACTGGAGCATTAAAGATGACACACTTGTCGCCCAGAACATGACCGAAGCATCAGAAACGATACGACAGCGGCTCTGGTAGTGACTGGAGTATTAAACATGCGCAGCCCAGAACATGACCGAAGCATCAGACACGATACGACAGCGGCTCTGGTATTGACTGGAGTATTAAAGATGACAGCATTGTCGCCCAGAACGTGACCGAAGCATCAGACACGATGCGACTGCAGCTCCGGAAGCGAACGGAGTATTAAACATCATATGACTGCAGCCCAGAATGTGACCGAAGCATCAGACACGGTGCGACTGCAGCAACGATAGCGACCAAAGTATTTAACATGCGCAGCCCAGAACATGACCGATGCATCACACACGATGCGACAGGGGCTCTGGTAGTGACTGGAGTATTAAACATCATATGACTGCAGCCCAGAATGTGACCGAAGCATCAGATACGATGCGACTGCAGCTCCGGTAGTGACTGGAGTTTTACACATGACACAACCGCAGCCCAGAACGTGACCGAAGCATCAGACACAATGCGAGTGCGGCTCTGGTAGCGACTGCAGTATTAAACATGACAAAACCGCTGCCCAAAACGCGACCGAAGCATCACATACGATGGGACTGCAGCTCTGGTAGTGACCGGAGTATTAAACATGACACAACCGCCACACGAAACGTGACTGAAACATCAGACATGATGCGACTGCAGCTTCGGTAGCTACCGGAGTATTAAGCATGACAGGACCGCAGCCCAGAACGTGACCGAAGCATCAGACACAATGCGACTGCAGCTCTGGTAATGACCGGAGTATTAGACATGACAGAACCACTGCCCAGAACGTGACTGAAGCATCAGACACGATGCGACTGCAGTTTCGTTAGTGATTGCGGTATTAAACATCACATAACCGCCGCCTAGACAGTGACTGAAGCATCAGACACGATGCGACTGCAGCTCCGGTAGTGACCAGAGTGTTAAACATGACACAACCGCAACCCAGAACATGACCAAAACATCAGACACGATGGGACTGCAGCTCTGGTAGTGACCGGAGTATTAAACATCACACAACACCCAGAATGTGACTGAAGTATCATACACGATGCGACTGCGGCTCCGGTAGCGACCGGAGTACTAAACATGACACAACCGCCACACAAAACGTGACTAAAGCATAAGACACGATGCGACTGCAGCTCCGGTAGTGACAGGAGAATTAAACATGACACAACCGCCACCCAGAATGTACTTACGAAGCATCAGACACGATGCGACTGCAGCTCCGGTAGCTACTGGAGTATTAAACATGACACAACCGCAGCCCAAAACGTCACAGGAGCATCAGACATGATGTGGCTTTGGTAGTGAGCAGAGTATTAAATATCACACAACCGCCATCCAGACCGTGACCGTAACATCGAACAATGCAACTGCGGCTCCGGTAGTGACCAGAGTATTACACATGACACAACCACACCCCAGAACATGACTGTAGCATCAGACACGAAGGGGCTGCAGCTCTGGTAGTAACTAGAGTATTAAACATCACACAACGCCCAAAATGTTACCGAAGCATCAGACACGATGCGACTGCAGCTTTGGCAGTGACTGGAGTATTAAACATCATATGACTGCAGCCCAGAATGTGACTGAAACATCAGACACAATGCGACTGCGGCTCCAGTAGCGAGCAAAGTATTAAACATGACACAACCCCCACCCAGAACGTGACCGAAGCATCAGAAACGATGCAACTGCAGCTTCAGAAGTGACTGGAGTATTAAACATTATATGACTGCAGCCCAGAATGTGACTGAAGCATCAGACACGATGCGACTGCAGCTCCGATAATGAAAGGAGTATTAAACATGACACAACCGCAGCCCAGAACGTGATCACAGCGTCAGACACGATGCGACTGCAGCTTTGAGAGCGACCAGAGTATTAAACATGACACAACCGCAGCCCAGAATGTGACTGAAGCATCAGACACGATGTGACTGCAGCTCTAGTCGCTACCAGCACGTGCAGTCACATCGTGTCTGATGCTTTGGTAGCTACCAGGAATGTAGCCACATCGTGTCTGATGCTTAGGTCGCATCCAAAGCTGGAGTCGTGTCAAGTTTAAGAGTCCGGTCACTACCGGAGCTGCAGTCGCATCGTGTCTGATGCATCGGTCATGTTCTTGGCTGCGGTTGTGTCATGTGTAAGACTCCAGTCGCTACCAGAACCGCACTCGCATTGTGTCTGATGCTTCGGTCACGTTCTGGGCTGCGGTTGTGTCATGTGTAATACTCCAGTCACTACCGTAGCTGCAGTCGCATCGTGTCTGATGCATCGGTCATGTTCTGGGCTGCGGTTGTGTCATGTGTAATACTCCAATCACTACCGTAGCTGCAGTCGCATCGTGTCTGATGCTTCGGTCACGTTCTGGGCGACAGGTGTGCCATCTTTAATAATCCAGTCGCTACCGGAGCCGCTGTCGCATTGTGTCTGATGCTTCGGTCACATTCTGGGCTGCAGTCATATGATGTTTAATACTCCGGTCGCTACCGTAGCTGCAGTTGCATTGTTTCTGATGCTTCGGTCACTTTCTGGGCGACCGGTGTGTTATCGTTAATACTCCAGTCACTACCGGAGCCGCTGTCGCATCGTGTCTGATACTTCGGTCATGTTCTGGGCTGCGCATGTTTAATACTCCAGTCACTAACGGAGCTGCAGTCACATCGTGTCTGATGCTTCGGTTACGTTCTGGGCTGCGGTTGTGTCATGTTTTATACTCCGGTCGCTACCGTAGCTGCAGTTGCATAGTTTCTGATGCTTCCACCAACCACCACCCAGAACTTGACCGAAGCATCAGATACAATGCAACTGCAGCTTCAGAAGTGACTGGAGTATTAAACATTATATGACTGCAGCCCAGAATGTGACCGAAGCATCAGACACGATGCGACAGCGGCTCCGGTAGCGACCAGAGTATTAAACATGACACAACCGCAGCCCAGAACGTGATCACAGCGTCAGACACGATGCGACTGCAGCTTTGAGAGCGACCAGAGTATTAAACATAACACAACCGCCACCAAGAATGTGACTGAAGCATCAGACATGACGGGACTGCAGCTCCGTTCGCTACCGGAACTGCAACTCGTATCGTGTCTGATGCTTTGGTAGCTACCAGGAATGTAGCCACATCGTTTCTGATGCTTAGGTTGCATCCAAAGCTGCAGTCGTGTCATGTTTAAGACTCCGGTCACTACCGGAGCTGCAGTCGCATCGTGTCTGATGCTTTGGTCACACATTACAATGACTGATGCAGCTCCCCTATGCTCTAGTATGAGGACACGCCCCCTGCTTGGGGTTAACCAATAGATGCTGTGTGTAGGCCCTGTGCAGTTACACAGCCGTATCCATGACAACCTCCATCTTGTGGCGCATGTCATACAGGGCCTGAGGGGAGGCAGTTTGGTGGAGCCGGGCTATATAAGACTGAGCTCTCCTCAGTTATATCATACAGCAGGCTGCCCACCATCAGGGCTGTCCTCGCTGCCACTGACAGTCTGCCCACTATCAGAGCTGTCCTCGCTGCCACTGACAGGCTTTCCACCCCCAGGGCTGTCCTCGCTGCCACTGACAGGCTGCCCACGGTCAGAGCTGTCCTCGCTGCCACTGACAGGCTGCCCACCATCAGGGCTGTCCTCGCTGCCACTGACAGGCTGCCCACCCCCAGGGCTGTCCACACTGCCACTAACAGGCTGCCCACCATAAGGGCTGTCCTCGCTGCCACACACAGGCTGCCCACCTTAAGGCCTATCCTCGCTGCCACTGACAGGCTGCCCACCATCAGAGCTGTCCTCGCTGTCACCGACAGGCTGCCCACTGTCAGAGCTGTCCTCACTGCCACTGACAGGCTGCCCACCATAAGGGCTGTCCTCGCTGCCACACACAGGCTGCCCACCTTAAGGCCTATCCTCGCTGCCACTGACAGGCTGCACACCATCAGAGCTGTCCTCGCTGTCACTGACAGGCTGCACACCATCAGGGCTGTCCTCGCTGTCACTGACAGGCTGCACACCATAAGGGCTGTCCTCCCTGCCACTGACAGGCTGCACACCATCAGAGGTGTCCTTGCTACCAGAGCTGCAGTCGCATTGTGTCTAATGCTTTGGTCACATTCTGGGCAGTGGTTCTGTCATGTCTAATACTCCGGTCACTACCGGAGCCGCAGTCTCTTCGTGTCTGATGGTTCGTCACGTTCTGGGCTGCGGTCCTGTCATGCTTAATACTCCGGTAGCTACCGAAGCTGCAGTCGCATCGTGTCTGATGCTTCAGTCACGTTTTTAGTGGCGGTTGTGTTATGTTTAATACTCTGGTCACTACCAGAGCTGCAGTCTCATCGTGTCTGATTCTTCGGTCACGTTCTGGGCTGCAGTCATATGATGTTTAATACTCCGTTCGCTATCGTAGCTGCAGTCGCATCGTGTCTGATGCTTCGGTCATGTTCTGGGCTGCGCATGTTTAATACTCTGCTCGCTACCGGAGCCGTTGTCGCACCGTGTCTGATGCTACGGTCACGTTCTGGGCTGCGCATGTTTAATACTCCAGTCACTACCGTAGCTGCAGTCGCATCGTGTCTGATGCTTCGGTCACGTTCTGGGCGACAGGTGTGTCATCTTTAATACTACAGTCACTACCGGAGCTGCAGTCTCATCGTGTCTGATGCTTCGGTCATGTTCTAGGCTGCGCATGTTTAATACTCCGGTCGCTACTGTAGCTGGAGTTGCATCGTTTCTGATGCTTCAGTCACGTTCTGGGCTGCGGTCGTGTTATGTTTAATACTCCGGTAGCTACCGGAGCTGCAGTTACATCGTGTCTGATGCTTCGGTCACGTACTGGGCTGCGGTAGTCTCATGTTTAATACTCTGGTCACTACAGGAGCTGCAGTCGCATCGTGTCTGATGCTTCCGTCACGTTCTGGGCGACGATTGGGTCATCTTTAATACTCCAGTCACTACCGGAGCTGCAGTCGCATCGTGTCTGATGCTTCGGTCACGTTCTGGGCTGCGGTTGTGTCATGTTTAATACTTCGGTCGCTACCAGAGCTGCAGTCGCATCGTGTCTGATTCTTTGGTCACGTTCTGGGCTGCGGTTGTGTCATGTTTAATACTCTGGTCTCTAACGGAGCTGCAGTCGCACCGTGTCTGATGCTTCGGTCACGTTCTGGGCTGCGGTTGTGTCATGTGTAATACTCCAGTCTCTACCGGAGCTGCAGTCACATCGTATCTGATGCTTCGGTCACATTCTGGGCTACAGTCATATGATGTTTAATACTCCAGTCACTACCGGAGCTGCAGTCGTATCGTTTCTGATGCTTCGGTCACATTCTGGGCTGCAGTCATATGATGTTTAATACTCCGGTCGCTACCGTAGCTGCAGTCGTATCGTTTCTCATGCTTCGGTCACGTTCTGGGCGACAGGTATGCCATCTTTAATACTCCAGTCGCTACCGGAGCCGCTGTCGCATTGTGTCTGATGCTTCGGTCACATTCTGGGCTACAGTCATATGATGTTTAATACTCCGGTCGCTACCGTAGCTGCAGTTACATCGCTTCTGATGCTTCGGTCACTTTCTGGGCGACAGGTGTGTTATCTTTAATACTCCAGTCACTACCGGAGCCGCTGTCGCATCGTGTCTGATACTTCGGTCATGTTCTGGGCTGCGCATGTTTAATACTCCGGTCGCTACCGTAGCTGCAGTTGCATAGTTTCTGATGCTTCCACCAACCACCACCCAGAACGTGACCGAAGCATCAGATACGATGCAACTGCAGCTTCAGAAGTGACTGGAGTATTAAACATTATATGACTGCAGCCCAGAATGTGACCCAAGCATCAGACACGATGCGTCTGCGGCTCCGGTAGCGACCGGAGTATTAAACATGACAAAACCGCCGCCCAGAACGTGACCGAAGCATCAGACACGATGGGACTGCAGCTCTGGTAGTGAACGGAGTATTAAACATAACACGACCGCCACACAAAACGTGACCGATGCATCAGACACGATGCGACAGCGGCTCTGGTAGTGACTGGAGTATTAAACATGACACAACCGCAGCCCAGAACGTGATCACAGCGTCAGACACGATGCGACTGCAGCTTTGAGAGCGACCAGAGTATTAAACATGACACAACCGCAGCCCAGAATGTGACTGAAGCATCAGACATGACGGGACTGCAGCTCCGTTCGCTACCGGAACTACAACTCGTATCGTGTCTGATGCTTTGGTAGCTACCAGGAATGTAGCCACATCGTTTCTGATGCTTAGGTCGCATCCAAAGCTGCGGTTGTGTCATGTTTAATACTCCGGTCACTACCGGAGCTGCAGTCGCATCGTGTCTGATGCATCGGTCATGTTCTGGGCTGCGGTTGTGTCATGTTTAATACTCCGGTCACTACCAGAGCTGCAGTCGCATCGTGTCTGATGCTTTGGTCACGTTCTGGGCTGCGGTTGTGTCATGTTTAATACTTCGGTCGCTACTAGAGCTGCAGTCGCATCGTGTCTGATGCATCGGTCACATTCTGGGCTGCGGTTGTGTCATGTTTAATACTCCGGTCACTACCGGAGCTGCAGTCGCATCGTGTCTGACGCTTTGGTCACGTTCTGGGCTGCGGTTGTGTCATGTTTAATACTCCGGTCACTACCGGAGCTGCAGTCGCATTGTGTCTGATGCTTTGCTCACACATTACAATGACTGATGCAGCTCCCCTATGCTCTAGTATGAGGACACGCCCCCTGCTTGGGGTTAACCAATAGATGCTGTGTGTAGGCCCTGTGCAGTTACACAGCCGTATCCATGGCAACCTCCATCTTGTGCCGCACGTCATACAGGGCCTGAGGGGAGGCAGTTGGTGGAGCCGGGCTATATAAGACTGAGCTCTCCTCAGTTATATCATACAGCAGGCTGCCCACCATCAGGGCTGTCCTCGCTGCCACTGACAGGCTGCCCACTGTCAGAGCTGTCCTCGCTGCCACTGACAGGCTGCCCACCGTCAGAGCTGCCACTGACAAGCTGCCCACTCCCCGGGGCTGTCCTCCCTGCCACTGACAGGCTGCCCACCATAAGGGCTGTCCTCCCTGCCACTGACAGGCTGCCCACCCCCAGGGCTGTTCTCGCTGCCACTGACAGGCTGCCCACCATCAGAGCTGTCCTCGCTGCCACTGACAGGCTGCCCACCATAAGGGCTGTCCTCCCTGCCACTGACAGGCTGCCCACCATCAGGGCTGTCCTCGCTGCCACTGACAGGCTGCCCACCATCAGGGCTGTCCTCGCTGCCACTGACAGGCTGCCCACCATAAGGGCTGTCCTCCCTGCCACTGACAGGCTGCCCACCATAAGGGCTGTCCTCGCTGCCACTGACAGGCTGCCCACCATCAGGGCTGTCCTCCCTGCCACTGACAGGCTGCCCACCATAAGGGCTGTCCTCCCTGCCACTGACAGGCTGCCCACCATCAGTCCCCTAATCAGGAGATGTTGAACACGAATATACACCAAAAGGGGCTGACATTTTCCACATAGCAAATTGCATGTGGATTTTCCCCAGCCTCATATTAGCTGCCTTCAAGGAAGGTGAAGGGCTAATGAATGAATGTAGGACATATATATCGAGGTGCCAAACATAGCGCCATTAATTGCAACTATAAGCGCTGCACAAGGATATATATGGTCTTGATTGAAGTGTCCCACTAATTTATACAGTTGACCTGGGAAGAAAAATTCCTTTTGACCCCAGTGTGACCGGGTAATATAGCCTCACAGCCCCCGACTACTGATCAAATAAGTGACGTTGAGAATATATATAACTACGGCAACGGTCACAGGATTGCCGGTCCAGATTCCTACTTTATACATGATGTACCCTGTGTGGGATTTAGGATCTCTAGATCAACCCAGTGTCAGCAATGATATGAGGACAGAATATTAAGAGCCTAAGGCATGAACAATATATCAGGGCTATTCTAAGAAATGAGAGGCTCACCATTTAATAGTTTGATCTCACATTTTTTTATTAAATAAGTTGAATAAAAGTTATATTTTAATGACCAGTGGTTCCCTGCGGTGATTCAGTTTGATAATAGAAAATTTGGGAAATTTGTGTGTCACAGTGACAAGATCTATAAGGTCCCTGATGAGGTCTGATATCTGACTGACACGCGTGGAACCATTTCCGTTGCTCATCAGATTCAGCTAAGAATCATGTTAGAAAGATCCTAGATAAAGATCTGGCGCTTCCAGCTTCCTCCAAGGCTGGCAGTACCAGTTTATTGCCCCATAGGGCGGCTCTTCTTTTAGTGGCTCAACTAGGCCCTGGGCTGATAGGCAGGAAGAGGACGGAAGAATGTGGGTTATGGAGATCCCTTCCATCTACCATGCTGGATGCATGGAAACTGATGCCATCTAATTGCTGCACCCATCTATTCGCTTCTAGTGCCTGGAGATATATTGTGCACTATCTATATTGGGCGCTCTCTATATTGGGCACTATCTATATTGGGTGCTCTCTATATTGGGCACTATCTATATTGGGTGCTATCTATATTGGGCACTATATATATTTGGCATTATCTATGTTTGGCATTATCTATACTGGGCGCTATCTATGTTGGGCACTATCTATATCGGGCGCTCTCTATATCCGGCGCTCTCTATATCCGGCACTCTCTATATCAGGCGCTATCTATATCGGGCATTATCTATATCGGGCGCTATCTATATCCGGCGCTATCTATATTGGGCGCTATCTATATTGGGCGCTATCTATATTGGGCGCTATCTATATTGGGCACTATCTATATTGGGTGCTATCTATATTGGGGGCTCTCGATAGGGGTATAACTCTACCCCCTGGGGCGTCATCCTACTGGGAGACTCCTGTAGCCGGACTTTATGTACTCATTATTGGTTCCCCCAATGAGTGGGCACTGGTAGAGGCACATTTTGAGTGCCCCTGGTTGTTGACCCAGGAACAGTGGCGTAGCAAGGTCAGGTGGTACCCGGTGCAGATGTGATGGCGGCTCCAGAGGAATATCAGCCATGATGTGGCTGAAGCTGTGGAAGTAACGAGCATCAGACCCGAAGCAACTGCAGCAACAGAAGTGACTGGAGAATCAGACATGATGTGACTACAGCTCTGGATGTGACTGAAGCATCCGACATAATGTGACCGTAGCTCTAGATGTCACTAGAGTGTCAGACATGATGTGACTACCGCTCTGGAAGTGACCAGAGCATCAGACATGATGAGCCTCCAGCTTTAAAGGTGACTAGAGCTTCAGACACAAAGCGACTGCAGCTCCGGAGGTAACTGGAGCATCAGACATGATGAGGCTACAGCTCTAAAAAGTGACTGGAGTATCAGACACAAAGCGTCTGCTGCTCCGGAGGTGACTGGAGCATCAAACACAAAAGTGACTAGAGCATATGGCACGACGTTATTGCAGCTTTAGCAGTGACTGAGGTATTCGGCATGATGCAACTACAGCTCTTGATATAATCAGAGCACCAGACATAATGCAACTATAGCTCTGAAAGTGCAGTACCAGACATAGTGTGGCTGCAGCTCTGTAAGCGATCAGAGCCTCAGACATGATACAACTGCAGCTTTGATAGCGACTGGAGTATCCGGCATGATGTAACTACAGTTCTGATACAAAATTTTTTCACTGCAGCATGTGGAGTCCAGGCTTCAGGTTTCTCTGTGCATCCTGTGGAAATTCGCCTGTCCATCTTTCAAACACCAACCTGAGGGGGGCGCTGAACCATTTCCTTTTTGTGTTCTGTGTTTGGATCGCTTACTTTATGGGATATGACATCTATATAACCTCTGGCATTGGAACAATAAACAGAAGAGCTTGGAAACATCACTTCAGTGTTTCTCATTGTTTTCTTCTCCAGTGCGTCGGAAGATAACACAGGTCTGCAAAACAAACTTTTTTAAAAAATTGTTTTGATTTTGTTAAATCATCTTTATGTAGTTTTTTGCACAGATTTAAAAAATGACATGGGTTTGTTTTTTCTATCACGTAAGGCTTGCCTACAAAATAAAGTTGAAGTATTTGGAAAAAATACAAAACACTGAAATTTTTTTATTTGTTTTTATTATTTTAACATGAAGTAAAAGCAAAAAAACCCCAACAATACCTAGCTAAAATAAGCGTGATAGTGATACACATGTGCTGCAAAGTTATTATAAGTCTTTGTAAAAACGTTTTCTTTTTCCATCAAAGCTTCTTTTGGTACTTTTTCGGCTGTGTTCTTGTGAATTTTCCCTTTTAACATCAACATCCAACAGTAGTCTGCCATCATGGTGACATTCCATCGACCTTGGTATCTGCGCTCCATTTTTCTTAGATCTTGATGGAAACGTTCTCCTTGTTTCTCACTTACAGCCCCAAGATTTTCTGGAAAGTAGTCCAGATGTGAGTGAAGGAAATGGACTTTGACACTCATGTTGCAGCCCAAGATTTTGTAGTTTTGTAACAATTCAGCAACCAAAGTTTTGTAGTTTGGGTCTTTTTTATTTCCAAGAAAGCCTGTTACAACAAGTTTAAATGAATTCCAGGCATTTTTTTCTTCCATTTCCATTTTAGTGACAAAGATTTCATCTTTTAAAAGTTTTCTTATGCCAGGCCCAACAAAGACTCCCTCTTTCAGCTTAGCATCTTATAGACCAGGAAACTGTTCACAAAGATACTTGAAACACTCTCCTTCTTGTGTAATGCTTTCACAAACTGTTTCATTAGTCCAAATTTGATATGAAGTGGTGGAATTAAGATCTTTTTAGGATCCACTAAACTTTGTGTTTCAACATTTTTAACTCCAGGAATAAGGCCTCATGTCCACGGGGAAAATCAGATCCGCTGCAGATTCTCCATGGAGAATCTGCAGCGGGTCCCTCCTGCCCCGCGGACATGAGCGCCGAAAATAGCAATTTAAAGCATTTACCTTTCCGGCGCGGGCGACGAAGGTCAGCTGTTCCTCACGGCCGGATCTTCATTTTCGGCCGGCGGATGAATTCCTGACGCCGGCGGCACGTCGCCGGCACGTCGTCGACGTGCCGCGCGCATGCGCCGGGCACATCCGCCGAGCCGAAGCAAGGGAGATGCGGCGGTGAGGAAGAGAAGAGCTTCGCGGTCCGCTGCGGTTGAGTAAATGCTTTAAATTCCTATTTTAGGTCTCCCGCGGATCCGGACGGCTTCCATAGGCTTCAATAGAAGCCTGCGGGAGCCGTCCCCGCGGGAGACCCGCATGAAAATGGAGCATGGTCCAGATTTTTTCATGCTCCATTTTTTTTTAAATCACTTTTATTGACGATCCGCGGGTATTTATGTACCCGCGGGTGGTCAATGCATCCCTATGGGGTGCGGATCCGCGCGCGGGAGATCCGCTGCGGATCCTAAATCCTATTTTCCCCGTGGACATGAGCCCTAAGAGCCTTTCTGATTGGCCAGGTCTGCTTGACATAGTGTTGTTTCCTGTCACGGCTATTCCATTCACAGAGGAAACATAGAAACTTTGTGTAACCACTTTGTTGACCTAGTAACATGGAAATAACTTTCAAATCCCCACAAATGGTCCATTTATGGTCAGAGTAGCTAAGCTTATTAAGAACAAACCCAAGATTTTCGTAGCATTCTTTCAAATGGACTGAGTGTCCAACAGGCACAGAAGCATATTGGTTACCATTGTGAAGAAGTACGGCTTTCAAACTCCTTTTTGATGAATCTATGAGAAGTCTCCATTCCTCTGGGTCATACGTTATGTTGAACATTTCCATGATTCCAGGTACATTGTTGCAGAAAACTAGTTCACCCTCTTGTGTAAAAAAAGGGACAAATTCCTTTTCTCTAAGTCGGTACCATGAAAATGAAACACCGGAGGCTAACATATGTCTTTCTTTAAGTCTAGACCCTAACACTTCCGCTGAATCCTTTGGTAGGCCCAGATCTCGTACTAAATCGTTCAAGTCTGATTGAGAGTAAAGTTCAGGGTCATTGGTACCTGGATCATAGCTGTCATCATTATCGCTGCTACTATGTGACATTTGGTCTAAATCGTCTAAAATATTGTCCAGGGTATCCGAAAGTGAAGGAATAGGCAAGTCAGGTCCATGAGGAACGGGGCGAATAGCCGAACATATGTTGGTTGGGTATGAAATGTCCTTCCTGTTTTTTAAATTGAAACCTTGCACTGAACAAGAACACAAATAACAGTCATCACTGTGATTTTTAGGCTCTCTCCAACCCACAAATATAACAGAAACAGTTAGGAGAGTTGACACATCTTCTAGTAGCCATTTCTTCTAAATACTGTATCACAAAACTGTTTGATGCGTCCACCACAGTGGCTGGCTCCACACTGAGTCACTGACTGCAGTCAAGGTCACGCCTAGCAGACAGTTTAGATTTGTTGTCGTACGCGTACCGAACCTGAAAAACCCTGAAAATAAGAAAATTTCAGGTGAACTTTGTGACTTATCTAGGGGTGATGGAATTTTTTCACTATTTTTACCGTAATCAGCACAAAAAATACTGTTAAACCCACTAATTAAATATGCTACAATTTTTTCATCGCAGACCTGTGTAATTAGGCATACCTGCCATACGCTTCTAGTATCACCTGACAGAAGTGATTGCTCCAGCAGCCCATCGGTCCTTGTGAAAAATGTCTGCATTTAAAATGGGTCTGTGTGATGTCCGTTAAAAGCATGAAGAGCAGCCAGATGGTAAACACTCCCGTGTGAATGGGCCCCTATAATGCTAAACCAAGAGGAGTGCCCTTCTTCCTCCCCCTCACTCCCTTTCTTCTGTTTTTTTTTTATTGCGGGGTCCATCGACATTAATCTCTTAGTACAAATAAACACTAAGAAGAAATAATATTAAAACAGCCGCTCCAGGACTTTGGTGTAAAAATATATCTTCAATTTAGGATTTTAGATTATATACAAAAATATATATTTATACTAAAATACATCTAAAAAAATATATGAAGATAGATACAAAAAAATATATAAATATGTATAAAAATTTTAAACTATAAAAAAAATCTAAAAATACTTTTTAAAAAATATGCAAAAATCTATATAAAAATACACATAAAATTACAATATTTATATAAATACAATAAATCTAAAACTATATGCAAATCTGAAAATAAATTAAAATATCATCCAAAAAGCATAACAAATTAATAAAAAATAATAATAATTGGCAGCAAGTGGTATCAGGTTTTTGCCAGCCAGTGATTCTTGGTACTGGTAGGTGGCAGCAGGTGGTATTTATTATTTGTTGGTGGCAGCAGGCACAATTGGGTGTTCTTGGCTCTGGTGCATCCTCTCCCCGGGTCCGTGGCACTGTTCTGCTTCATTTTCTTCTGGCCAGGGATTGAGAAAGCAGTTGTGTGAGGGGGCCCTAACAGCGGACCCCCACAGTGGCCTCTGTAGTAATACTATTATTACTGGGGCCGAATAGGGGACACTATTATTTGAACCAGTAATAATATTATCCCTGCAGTAGCCCGAGTAGTACTAGCGCCTTGATGGAGACCCATATACTTACCTCCTCCTTGTAGTCTAAGCACCGCTCCTCCTCTACACACTAACAACAGTAATTGCGCATGGAACGCTTCTTCCCTTCTCCACTCCTCCTAAGGAACCAATGAGAAGAGGTCAGGGGAGGATGATACAGGGTACACACACTGACATCAGAGTGTGCACCTGGGACCAGCGGTGCCAATGTTGCTGCTAAGTGATTACTGGTCAGGACACTGCGGCACCCCAGTTGGTAATCACTATTGCGGTGAGCAGCCATCAGCGCGCGTGCCGACAGAGAGGGCTCTGCGTGCCATAGGTTCACCACCACAGGTATATACCGAGGCTTAGACATCTATCAGACATTTATCCTGCTGTTATGCCATAATTTCCTATATTTAAAGAGAGAAATCAGAATGTCTGTAGTGAAATGAATAGACTTCACAATGCAGACGGCATCCCTGGATGGATGGATGATCGATGGATGGATGATGGATGGATGATGGATGGATGAATTAGATCATTTCTGCAGCATTTACCATTTGATTAGTTGCTGCTACTCTCTGTGGATTTGGATGATCCTCCGCTCTCGATGTCATCTGTTGGGGTATCATCCGTCCTCTTTTTCCTTTAAAGTAGTAAAATTAGAAGTCACCTTGTGAGCCCGTGCAGTAAAACAAGCCCCAAGAAGTGTACAGTGCACTAAAATATACCCGTTAACCCCTTATGGGCATGGACCTTTTTTTGCATTTTCAAATTTTTCTCTCCACTTGCCCACCCCATATACGAGTACCAAGAAGTAGGGGGCCAGAGCTGGTAATATGAGTCTGATGTTATACTCTATGTGGTCTATAATGGTCGGCGTCTCTTCTATGTTCTTACTTGGTACATCTAGAAAAGAAGAAACAATAGAAGTTATTAATAATCTGCCTTTTATTCATTAGGTCGTTAGTATTACAACTATGGATGATGGATGGATGTATGGATGATGGATAGATTAGATTATTTATGCTGCATTTTCCATTGGATTCGCTGCTGCTTTCTGTGGATTTCGATGATCCTCCGCTCTCGATGTCATCTGTTGGGGATTCATCCGTCCTCTTTTTTCTTTAAAGTTGTAAAACTAGAAGTCACCTTGTGAGTCCGTGCAGTAAAACAATTCCCAGCCAACCTCTGTTTTCCCCTCCATTCTTCCAGGAAAGTCTTAACACACAAGAAATCGTCCGGATAATGCAGAATAGCTGATAAAACTATTATTTACAATGCTTCCTTATGTTTGTAATAGAGGCATTTGTCCAATGAGTATACAATTGCCGAGAGGTAGGGGGCAGCAGCCGGTAGAATAAAGATTATTATATCCTCTATCCAGTCTATTGCGCTAGTTGTTACTTCTATGTTCTAACTCGGTTCATCTAGAAAAGAAGAAACAATATAAATGATCAATAATCTGCCTTTTATTTATGAGGTCGTTAGTAGTGATAATGTGATAATATGAGGATGCGCTATTTCCTATGCAGACTGCAGTGTAGCTGATAAAAGTATTATTCACAATACTTACTTGTGTCTTTCGTAGAGACACTTGCCCACCCCATATACGAGTACCAAGAAGTAGGGGGCCAGAGCTGGTAATATGAGCCTGATGTTATACTCTATGTGGTCTATAATGGTCGGCGTCTCTTCTATGTTCTTTCTTGGTACATCTAGAAAAGAAGAAACAATAGAAGTTATTAATAATCTGCCTTTATTCATTAGGTCGTTAGTATTACAACTATGGATGATGTATGAATGATGGATGGATGATGGATAGATTAGATTATTTATGCTGCATTTTTCGTTGGATTCGCTGCTGCTCTCTGTGGATTTGGATGATCCTCCGCTCTCGATGTCATTTGGGGCTTTATCCGTCTTTTTCCTTTAAGGTTCTATAATTAGAAGTCACCTTGTGAGTCCGTGCAGTAAAACAAGCCCCAAGAAGTGTACAGTGCACTAAAATATACCCGTTAACCCCTTAAGGACATGGACCCTTTTTTTGCATTTTCAAATTTTTAACTCCACTTTAAAAAGATAGAATAAAATGGGGAAGAAAAGAAATTCCGTCACTTTTCGGAGGTCTTGTTTTTCCTGTTTACACTCTGCAGCAAATGGAGGCATTTGTCCAATGAGTATACAATTGCCGAGAGGTAGGGGGCAGCAGCCGGTAGAATAAAGATTATTTTATCCTCTATCCAGTCTATTGCGCTAGTTGTTACTTCTATGTTCTAACTTGGTTCATCTAGAAAAGAAGAAACAATATAAATGATCAATAATCTGCCTTTTATTTATGAGGTCGTTAGTAGTGATAATGTGATAATATGAGGATGCGCTATTTCCTATGTAGACTGCAGCGTAGCTGATAAAAGTATTATTCACAGTACTTACTTGAGTCTTTTGTAGAGACACTTGCCCACCCCATATACGAGTACCAAGAAGTAGGGGGCCAGAGCTGGTAATATGAGTCGGATGTTGTACTCAATGTGGTCTATAATGGTGGGCGTCTCTTCTATGTTCTTTCTTGGTACATCTAGAAAAGAAGAAACAATAGAAGTTATTAATAATCTGCCTTTTATTCATTAGGTCGTTAGTATTACAACTGCTAATTCCAAAATGAGTTGTTATTTGGGGTGTAAGGATGGGCGGCTCCTACCGATCCTTGCACCCCGGCATGTACAATAAGGCACCAGGCATTCCTGTACACCCCCTCCCCCAATGAGCAGTTTATTCAGCACAGTATTGACGCTCTCCTCAGCCGCCTGCGTCCCCCCCATTGGGCACCGCATCTTGCCCTGCCACAGTCCAGGGGCTCACAGGGGGCACTAACTTATACAGGTGCCATGTCAGCCTCTTACACATTGCCAGCGACCATCTAGGCCAGTTTTAGTAAAAGCTATTCACTACAAGGAAATATTTACAATGTGTTGGGCTGATACATTGGGGATATGGATAATAGTTCCCACCTGCAATGTATGCAGACAATGTGTAGGCGCACCAACAGCGGTATGTGTGAGGCTACATTCACACGGGTGCCCCATATCAGGACAAGAGACTCCGCCTAATATCAAACTTGGCAACATGCAATTTTTAAACAAAAATGCATCGTCTCACAATGAAAATTGCATCGCTTCTGTGAAGTTGTGATTTTTACATTGAACAGAGCACAAGAGCTTCCCATAGAATTCAATGAAAAAAAATCACTCGCATGCACATTGCATGGATGTGATTTTTTTTTCAAGATCCCATAGGAAGCAATGGGTGATTGCCTCTGAAGGAGCACCCAAAAATAAAACATCTTGTGATTTCATTTCCCCTCAGTATCGCTGTGTGCGAAAAATCGCTTATGTGAACCCCCTTCTTCTACATCTAGTAGTGAGTGTCTGCAGCACAGAGAGAATACTATTAACTATCTATAGCTAATCTACATGTTACTAGGCTGAACTCTTGGACTTCTCAGATTATCTGCCCATGCTAGCATTAACCCCTTGTGCAGTAGATACCTGTAATGCACTTACCTTCATATTTTTGGCCAATGATAGGACCTCCATGCACTGATGCTGATATCAGCACAGCCATTAGTAACATTTTGAGTATCATTCTCCCCTGGGGTATTCTTGCTTGCTGTATAGACAGTGAGCCTCTCCAGAATAAGTTAATGTCACTGTAACATCACTTTATATACTTGCAGCGTCTGTGACATGACCCGGGGAGGCCAGAGTACCCCTCTGGTGCTGCCATGACACCTCCCCAAATAACGACAAACAACAGCAGCCAATTTATTAACATACTAAAAACACCACATATTTTATATCACATAAGAGGGGGAGTCCTCGGAGCCACAAAAATCTGGTACTACAAATCTGCCAACCGGGAACACTGCCCCCACCGTACCGACAGGCTGAGGAGCACCACAAGCCGCCCTTGGGTGGCTACTACTACTATGACTTACGGCTGGAGGGGGTTACTGCTCCCTGCCACTAGCCAAGTCACACCGCACCAGCAAATTACACAAGGAGGGAGTCTTACCAGGTGAGACTGTGTCCAGCCAACTCCTCCCAAACCAATTTCCACCGACTCCAAGGACCCCCCACTTGTCAACACTGCGATGACAATAAGTGCTCACACCCACCTACAAATATATCAGGAGGGAGAGATGGACTTTCTCTGTTGCTCCTCTCCTCAAAGATGGCCCTCATTCTCCTCCCCTCCTTTTGATATCCCCCGCCTCCTACTCTCTCAGCCAATCTCTGTTTTCCCCTCCATTCCTCCAGGAAAGTCTTAACACACAAGAAATCGTCCGGATAATGCAGAATAGCTGATAAAAGTATTATTTACAATACTTACTTGTGTCTTTCGTAGAGACACTTGCCCACCCCATATACGAGTACCAAGAAGTAGGGGGCCAGAGCTGGTAATATGAGTCTGATGTTATACTCAATGTGGTCTATAATGGTCGGCGTCTCTTCTATGTTCTTTCTTGGTACATCTAGAAAAGAAGAAACAAGAGAAGTTATTAATAATCTGCCTTTATTCATTAGGTCGTTAGTATTACAACTATGGATGATGGATGAATGATGGATGGATGATGGATGGATTAGATTATTTATGCTGCATTTTCCGTTGGATTCGCTGCTACTCTCTGTGGATTTGGATGATCCTCCGCTCTCGATGTCATCTGTTGGGGATTCATCAGTCTTTTTTCTTTAAAGTAGTAAAATTAGAAGTCACCTTGTGAGTCCATGCAGTAAAACAAGCCCCAAGAAGTGTACAGTGCACTAATATATACCCGTTAACCCCTTAAGGACGTGGACCTTTTTTGCATTTTCAAATTTTTCTCTCCATTTTAAAAAGATGGAGTGAAATGGGTGCAAAAAAGAAATTCCGTCACTTTTCGGAGGTCTTGTTTTTATGGTTTACACTCTGCAGCAAATAGAGGCATTTGTCCAATGAGTATACAATTGCCGAGAGGTAGGGGGCAGCAGCCGGTAGAATAAAGATTATTTTATCCTCTATCCAGTCTATTGCACTAGTTGTTACTTCTATGTTCTAACTTGGTTCATCTAGAAAAGAAGAAACAATATAAATGATCAATAATCTGCCTTTTATTTATGAGGTCGTTAGTAGTGATAATGTGATAATGTGAAGATGTTCTATTTCCTATGTAGACTGCAGTGCAGCTGATAAAAGTATTATTCACAGTACTTACTTGTGTCTTTCGTAGAGACACTTGCCCACCCCATATACGAGTACCAAGAAGTAGGGGGCCAGAGCTGGTAATATGAGCCTGATGTTATACTCTATGTGGTCTATAATGGTGGGCGTCTCTTCTATGTTCTTTCTTGGTACATCTAGAAAAGAAGAAACAAGAGAAGTTATTAATAATCTGCCTTTTATTCATTAGGCCGTTAGTATTACAACTGCGGATTCCAAAATGAGTTGTTATTTGGGGTGTAAGGATGGGCGGCTCCTACCGATCCTTGTACCCCAGCATGTACAATAAGGCACCAGGCATTCCTGTACCCCCCCCCGCCCCCAATGAGCAGTTTATGCAGCACATTATTGACGCTCTCCTCAGCCGCCTGCGTCCCCCCCACTGGGCACCACATCTTGCCCTGCCACAGTCCAGGGGCTCACAGGGGGCACTAACTTATACAGGTGCCATGCCAGCCTCTTACACATTGCCAGCGACCATCTAGGCCAGTTTTAGTGAAAGCTATTCACTACAAGGAAATATTTACAATGTGTTGGGCTGATACATTGGGGATATGGAGAATAGTTCCCACCTGCAATGTATGCAGACAATGTGTAGGCGCACCAACAGCGGTATGTGTGAGGCTACATTTACACGGGTGCCCCATATCAGGACAAGAGACTCCGCCCAATATCAAACTTGGCAACTTGCGATTTTCACTACGAGCCGATGAGTTTTTGCTTAAAGATTCCATCACTTCTGTGAGATTGTGATTTTCACATGTGAGAAAAGATCCCAAGAGCTTCCCATGGGCTGCAATGGAAATAAAGTGCATGTGAATTTTTTCGAGCTCCCATAGGAAACAATGGGCGATTCCTCCTGCGGGAACATCCAATAATAGGACATGCTGCGATCTTATTTCCTCTCAGCATTACTATGAGTGGAAAATCGCTCATGTGAATAGACCGTTCAAAAGAATGGATTTCACATTTGTGTGGGATTTGCGTGTCTTGCATTGTACAAAACTCCTGCAAGATTCTTGGTCGTGTGTACAAGCCCTTAAAGTAACATTAGCCTGAATGCCAGAACCCAAGGCTCCCCAGCAGAACATCACCCAGAGTCCCATAGACTTCCCAATGCCATCTCTTCCCATAATAAGCGACGCACCCACATCTAATAAGGAACAACTCTACTGACAAAATGAGAAGCAGCCGGTAACCCCTCTATCTCTAGTGAACCCCCTTCTTCTACATCTAGTAGTGAGTGTCTGCAGCACGGAGAGAATACTATTAACTACCCTGTTTCCCAGAAAATAAGCCCTACCATAATTTTTCAGGATTTTTGAGGATGCTGTAAATATAAGCCCTACTCCAAAAATTAGCCCTAATAACAGTTAATTAAAAAAACAAAAGTCAATGTAAACAGTGTCCCGGCAGCCATACATGTAAAAAAGAAAAATATTTTGGAGCAAATATTAATATAAGACCCTGTCTTATTTGCGGGGGAAACGGGGTATATACAGCTAATCTATATGTTATTAAGCTGTACTCTTAGATCTCTCCGCTCATATCACCTGCCCATGCTAGGATTAACCCCTTGTGCAGTAATGTACTTACCTTTATATTTTGTGCTGAAGATTGGACCTGCATGCACTGATGGTAATAGCAGCAGAGTCACTAATATCAATTTCATGAACATTTTCTCTTCTCTTTCTCACTTTCTGTACAGAATGAGCTCATCTCACTGTAACATCACTTTATATATGTCATGGATTTCCTTTTGTGTCCACCGACTTGATCAATTAGGAATGTTTACACCCTTCCAGATTAATTCTGAATTGATTATGCGCATAAGAAGGTTTCACACTGACACAGGTACAGCATGCATAAGCTTCCTCAATTCTGCTTTAATGTTGGGCGCGCAGTCTCTTTTAAAAGAGTTTAACATATCTGCCCATCTGGGCAGGTCAAAGATTACATAGATACAACGTATTGTTTAATTATTGGATAAGCATCTTGCAATTCTTCCATCCTCCGGTCATCTGTGATTGGCCATCAGGTGGTGAACGAGATGAGTGGGTTGTCTTGGACCCACGTGTGGTTCCTTCGATATGATTGGATATTACAGCTTGAACTATTAATTGCACAAACCCCCCGTGTTATTTGCATAAGTTTCCAGTAAAACTGCTTGGGTTATTATTGCGGTATTCTATAAGCGGTACTTGCTTAACCTGCGGTTATCTGTCTGATCTTTACTTCTTCTAAAGTTATAAAACAGATGGAAAAATATAGCGTGTTTATATTAAATTTCATCTTTGTCAGCAGAGTTTAGGAAAAAGATGTTTCATCAAAGGAAGTAGAGATATTGCATAAATGTAAGAACATATATCTATATTTGTATCAGAACAGGAGGCAACATGTCATCTGTTATACAGAATGTTAAACGTACAAATACAGGTTCACTGTCCACTACCAAAGGTCCACAGTCCGGAATATAGATATATTGGGTTTCCACTACATATACCTGCAGCGTCTGTGACATCACAGATTGGAACCAAAGACCATAGTGACCTCATAGAAGCCTTACATGCAGCCGTGTACACGTATGTGTGATGTCACAGCAAGCAGTAAACATGAAGCATCCATCTCTGTATCTTCCTACTACGACCAGTCTTGTGTCAGAGGATTCCTGCTAGAACATGGCCATCATGGGGGCCGGTAGTTACCGTTACTGGAGTGCTGACGGATCAGAGGACCTTCTGATGGACCCTGATGATACACGTGAGACAGCCCTCATAGATATCTGTTGGAGATGAAGGCTCCTCTGCCACCATGAATAAGTCTACTGCTGCCGGAATCCATATCTTACTAACAATGTCAAAAACATTTAGGGTTTTTACCAATGATCCTCCGATGTGATCCGCATTTTCGTGCGATGCGAAGCGACAAAAAGGAAGGCTCCTCCGGGAAACATGGGCTACAAAACATCGCAAATGTGAAGGAACCATTGGATAGCATGGGCTTCACATACATGCAGTTTGTAGCGCTGTCACATGACAAGAAGATCACATGATTTTGTCGCCCTGTGAAAGCGGCCTAATAGCCACAAAAATGTGTTAATGTGGATTTATACAGAACTGTAAAGGTTTCAGGCAGAAGTGGGAAAAAGAATGTTTTATAAAACTCCAGGTGTCTGCAGGACAATGACCCAAACATCCAGAGACAGAAGGATTTTCACAAGCCTTCATCCACAGAAGATCTCTGCTTAGTTCTCCAAGATGATTGGAACAACCCACCGAGTTCTTTCAAAAACTGTGTACAAGTGTACCTAGAAGAATTGATGCTGTTTTGAAGGCACTCTGACTGCAGCATTTTCTAAAACCTTTGCAGTTCTTTGTCCCTCCGGGGACTAAATAAAGTAGAGATAAATTAAAGAATTTTTAATTATTGCAACAATAAAAATATTAAAGTTTTTAAAGAAACCTATTTTCCCAATCTCATCAAAAAATACTTAAAATGTAAAACTTGGTATTACTTTGTGCAATTTATTAAAATATCACACATTATCAATCCTGCAGGGTGAAAAAAAAGCACAATGCCAGAATTACACTTCTGTGGTCAACGAGTCTCCAAGAAAAAATTTGAATAAAAAGCAAATAAATTGAATTGAATAAAAATCAAAAAGTTATTGATGTATCCCAAAATAGGACAAAAAAATTACAGGTTATTCCACAAAAAAATAAGACCCCACAGCTGCAGCAATGTTAAAATAAAAAAATACTCTGTTCTGTTCTTCTCTTACTGTAGATTTTCATAGCCATCAGTGATATTCACACAAGAATAGTTGAAATTACGGCGATCCGGGGGGTCCGCACAGGAGCAGGAGGGTCACACCGAGGAGCTGGGAGGGCAGAGGGGTCACACATCATGATGGCTCTTACCAGACTCCTTCCCAGAGGGCTGTATGCGATTTCAGCCTGAGCACCGCAGGGCCTCTTCCAGACACCCGGGGAACAGGGATGGCCAATAAACATGCAACAGGAATGTAGATTTGTCACGGGTGACGCCACCATTCCCTTCCCAACGGTATTGGAGAAAGAAAGAGTCCACAACTGTGTAACTTTTAGCACCTCAGACCCTGGGAACGGTCAGGGCCGGGCAAAACTTTACTTGATAATATACTCGGTATAAAGCAAAAATACAGGAGACGGACGAGCAGGCAATAAACAGTAGATTGGAGGTTAGGGAGGAAACACAGGATGAAACCGGTCCTGCAGGTCAAGTTATCTGACAGGATTCGCTCCTGAAAGGGGAACTCTCTAGAGGAGGATAGGGGTAGGGTCGCTGCTCTCCTCCACGATTCCTGGAACAGGGGTCATCAGGAATTCTGTCTTCCATTCTCTGCACCACATGAGGGTCAAAGGTACCCCCATGTGGCTAGCACTCTCTCTCCACAACAACCAGCAGGAATGGAAGCCCCTTTTGCTGCTCTCACACGCACTTCTATAACCTGACTTGTACCACATGACAGGACATAAATGGATACATTGCAGGCAAATCCCAGTCTCTTGCAAACTTTTCACTCACCATTTGCTGTAGCTGTGCAATCCATATAACAAAGACGAGACACTTTGCACAGCGAACCTACACAAGACATAACATATATGACACTTATGGAGGGGCCAGGAGAGGATGTACTAGGCCACTACAAAATAAGTGTAAATAGCACCGCAAACCATTCAATGCACAGGATGAAAATCACCTTTAGGGCGCCCACCCACTGGCGATTTTTTTTTCTTTGCGTTTTGCGTTTTTTCTCAAGAGCAATTAGAATTGAATGTACTCCTGTCCACTGGCGTTTTTTTTTGCGGTGCGTTGCGATTTTTAACATAGGAACTGTCAGTTGCATATGTGTCCTTATTTTTCTCCTAATGCACCCATGAATGTCAATGGAAATTAATGGAAAAGGCGCGAAAAAGCCGCGAAAAACGCGCCGAAAACGCTGCGTTTTTCACGCACGAAAATCGCAAACGCCAGTGGGTGGGCGCCCTTATTCACTTGCTTATAAACGGTACAAGACTCTATTTACAGACAGTCGGTCATCCAATGCTTCCAGCTCTTCACACAACATGTATGTGCCTTGTGAAGGTGTCATGCCACTACAATCACCGGAAGAAGAAGAAGAAGAAGGAGTACCTCTGCACTGGGCCTTGAGAAAATCTTACTCACTGGTTGCTCACTCTTTCTCTTGAGGGCTCACTTACAATTTATGTGGACTCTTGCGCTCGGGAAACCTCTCCCCCTCTTCCATCTTCAACACATGAGGGCTGAAGGTGCCCCCATGTGCCCCTATGCTTTCTCTCTCTACTCCAGAATATGGAAAAGTTATGATTTTTTTGAAAGTGGGGAAGAAAAATGAAATTTTAAAAAAGTAGAAAAAAAGGGCTGCAGCGGGAAGGGTTGAGGGTTGTGTTCTGTTTTTACGATCTTCATATCCATCAGTGATATTCACAGAAGAATAAGTGTAAATTACACTGCAAACCATTCAATGCACAGGATGAAAATCACCTTTATTCACTTGCTTATAAACGGTACAAGTCTCTATTTACAGACAGTCGGTCATCCAATGCTTCCAGCTCTTCACACAACATGTATGTACCTTGTGAAGGTGCCCCTACAATCACCGTGAGACATTAGATTGGTCGTCAGTGGTAAAGACAGACCTGAAGGGCTCAGGTGAGACTAGAGGAATCAAAGATAAATCAATGAGTTTACTATAATGAGATGATAAATACCTTCCATTGCTTCAATTAATCCATTCATCTTCATACAGTATATGAAATTCACTTTTGATTGTCCCCATCTTCATGTTATCAGGCCTCGGTCTTTGGTTCCAGTATAAGACCTCCTGCACACGACAGATTTGAATCTGACATTTGGGATTGCGCAGCAGGATCTGACCCTGTACCCAGTGGGTAATCCCGCTTACCTGTCCGGATTCTTCTTTATCTGTACTGCAGGAGTGCTGGCCATCTCACTGGCGCACATACACAGTACTGATTATGCCACGCCATCACTAGGCGATGACGCGGATCCCACGACCCTTCTGTAGTGCTTACTGCGGAAGAGCTGCAGGATTTACAGCTTCCATTGACTTCAAAGGAAGCCTTCCATGTGGAAATCCGCACAGAATAGAACTTGCTGCGATTTTCCTGCCACAAGCGGAAATTTACGTTCGTGTGCAGGAAGCAGCGGTTCTCTATAAGAGGCAATGGGCATTGTTTGCTGTGGAATCTGGGGACAGCCGCCGGCCCCGAATTCTGCAAGTCAAATCTGCCCGTGTGCTGGAGCCATAAGGAGCTACAAAATTGTTGACATTTAAATATGCGACAATGGCCGACCTTAGCTACATGCGACCCAGGCAGTCGCACAGGGTAACAGCCACCAGCTTGTGAGGGCGAAAACAGATGGCTGTAGGTAATCTCCCCCCTTAGGACTGCCTGGCCAGTTCATGTTTTACTTCCATGTGACAATGTCTTGTGGAGTTACATGAATCATCCTCCTCATGGCTCTGTCTCCACCCCTCTAATGTTCTGGGGCACCACTGTCAGCCCACAGGCGCTCCCACAACACAATCAATTAGGTTTTCTATTATATTTATGTTAAGAGCTTGGTTCAGGTGCTGTATTCATGCACTGGCCTTGGTTCTAGGCTGTATTTGTTATAAGCTTGGTTCTGATACATATCTTTTTTTCTTTATGCTAGGAAGGGGGTAGGGTGAAAAAAAATTCTTCCTCTTTCTTGTTGTCATCACCAGATGAATACACGCTGCTACCAAAGTGGCCTCGCATGCTAACCTCAACTGTTTTTATAGCCCAATACTCCAGCAATGCCCCCTTTACTGTAAACAACTGAATAAAATTTAAATTTTATCATACTGGTATATTGCTGTGGCCCAGTAGCTTCGTAGGCTCTGCATTTGGCTGTAGCACACCACCTCACTCTCAACTAGATCATGGTTCCTGAAAGTTAAGTTCTCCAGCATGACTGATAACCAATGGGCAAAGAAGTTATTGTCCAGCTCTGCTCCCTCATGAACCCCAAAACTTCTATGGGCTCGAACTACATGGCAGTCCACACTTTTCAGAAATTCCATCATTCGCTCAGATTATGGACCTCTTTCAGTTGGGCACTTCTGGTGTTTCCTACCTAGGTTCATTGTCCATTAGCCTCCTGTACCACCTGCCACTGCAACCCAGCCCTGGGCATCTACCTGTACCCGTGTTGGCAACCTTGGGCCTCAGCTCATTTTTTGCCACTCACTGACGAAGGTCATTCTTGACTGTAGCAACATCTCCTGTTCTCTCGCTGGAGCGTCTCATATAGGCCTCAGGACTCTCTCGGTTCGGCTCACTGCAGGTTCAGTCACAGTTGGTAAGTTCATTACTTTTAAACGGTTCAGATGTTCTAGAGTTGGTATTTTTGCTGGTCAGTTCATACTGTTCCAGTATCGATACTGGTGCATTATGTCTCCATCGGAACAAGGGCTGGAGACATAGGTTGGACAGCCAAAGTGACAGGGAGCACCCACGTAACGCCCCCGTAGCACCTTACATGTGATGAGCACCCCTTCCTGCGCTGTGGTGGCTGGTTCTGGGGAGGACTGACAGCTGCTGTTTGGCAGGAGCGCCGTTAACAATGTTGAGGCCAACGATCACAAGCGGGCGCAGGGCGAGTGGCGGAGGCGCTTCTAGGAGCTTTCGGCCTACAAATACCAACACTGGTAGAGAGATCCGATTTCAGGAGTTTCTCGGTCTTGGTGGCGTTGGCACGGTCAAGCAGCAGTAGCCGGCCAGCGAGTAACCCGGGGGCGACGGCCTGCTGCTTCCATACACCTAGTCCTGAAAGTCTCGCCCAGCCAATCACAAGCTGTGGGTGTGCATTTTAACTAAGGCCGCACAATCCAGGTTTCCACCCATTCTGCTGGTGGAGACATAATGCACCAGTACCTCCGGTATCATGGGTTGGTTTATTCTGCCATCTATACCCTATAACACTGGTGCAAGCCAGGCAGAGCCAAACACCAGGTCAGGATCTTTTCAATAAACTGGATGGCACCTTGGCTATCAGTAACCACTTGTTGGTAAAACGTAACGGACTCTACTGCTCAGAAGGCAGTCTTTATTCACTTTTGCCAATGCTTGGCGGTGCTCTGAGTCATTGCGTAACACATCATGTGATTGTTTTCAGTAAGAGAAACCAAGTAATCTTATAGATATGATACCTTTTAATGGCTCACAAAAATAAATGATGATATAGCAAGCTTTCAAACCTACTCAGGGTTCTTCCTCAGGCTTATGTCTCTACTGGCTAACACGGTACCATTTTTTTTTCATAGTAACACATCAATAACAGTTTTCTACATCCTAATGTGTCAACTATGTGACTCCCCTGCATGAGTTTTACTGTATTCTATATGGTGGGCGGTCCTCATGGTTCTTACATGTATTTTCAAGCTGTTTGACAGGTACGGCATTGAAAAACGCATTGAGCACTTGTGGTTTTGAGTGCAGCCCAGTAGCGTAGTGTAAGGACAGCAGGTGGCAGTGTTTTCCTTGCTGCATACAAAGAAGTTGCACATGCGTCCATGCAGACATGTATGTATAGATGCGCACACACATTCAAGAAGAAGAGTGCTAATGCAGCGTCTTCGTTGGCAGATCCCTGCTGACCTACAATAGTTGGCCCAGAAGGCATTTTCTGTTATGGAAAGAGCAGCTCTGGAGCACAAACTGCTGCTTTACGGCTCAGTCAGACGGGCGTTTTTTGCTGTGCATGTTTTTTGTGATTCCCATCTATATAGAACCAATGCTTTTCAATAGGAGCGGTCACATCTGATTTTTACATGTGCATAAAATTCCCACCTACAACAGATAGAACGTATGGGTGTCAATGAACGCGGTCATGTGATTTTTTTCATGCGTGAATAAAGGCATGTAATAAACGCCCGTCTGACTGAGCCCTTAAGGTGAAATTCTGTGCAGATGAAAATAGGAGATATTCCTTGGCCGATGTATGGAGCAATGTCACATTTATTGGATGTTAGTACGGGTTTATGATTTCTATCTGTTTATATCTCATCAGCTCGATGACATTTGTAAGGAAAAGTCCAGCATTTTTGACAACTGTAGGCTGAGTGTTGTTGTGGTTCTACGGACCAATCATGAGTGTGGAATATTATTTACCGTCTTACATCATTACATGTAATCGCCACGTGTCGTTATTTATGCAGGATTTTGTTTGACTGGTTTCTATTAGAGATGAGCGAGCACCAAAATGCTCGGGTGCTCGTTACTCGGGACGAAATTATCGCGATGCTCGAGGGTTCGTTTCGAATAACGAACCCCATTGAAGTCAATGGGCGACCCGAGCATTTTTGTATATCGCCGATGCTCACTAAGGTTTCCATTTGTGAAAATCTGGGCAATTCAAGAAAGTGATGGAAACGACATAGCAACGGATGGGGCAGGCGAGGGGCTACATGTTGGGCTGCATCACAAGTTACCAGGTCCCACTATTAAGCCACAATAGCGGCAAGAGTGCCCCCCCCCCTCCCAACAATTTTTACTTCTGAAAAGCCCTCATTAGCAATGCATACCTTAGCTAAGCACCACACTACCTCCAACAAAGCACAATCACTGCCTGCATGACACTCCGCTGCCACTTCTCCTGCGTTACAGCTGCCCTCATGCCACACCACCCTCATGTCTATTTATAAGTGCGTCTGCCATGACGAGGAACCGCAGGCACACACTGCAGAGGGTTGGCACGGCTAGGCAGCGACCCTCTTTAAAAGGGGCGGGGCGATAGCCCACAATGCTGTACAGAAGCAATGAGAAATATAATCCTGTGCCACCACCATCAGGCACTATTCATTCTGTCAAGGTGTCTGCATGCCCCAGTCAGACCGCGGTTTTTAATTCATAGACACAGGCAGGTACAACTCCCTATTGTGAAGTCCCTGTGGACCGACAGCATGGGTGGCTCCCTGGAACCCACCGGCGGTACATAAAAATATCCCATTGCATTGCCCAACACAGCTGAGGTAGTAATGTTGTGCTTAATGCAGGTGGGCTTCGGCCCACACTGCATGCCCCAGTCTGACTGGGGTTCTTTAGAAGTGGAAACAGATGCATTTATAATTCCCTGTGGACCCACAGCATGGGTGGGTGCCAGGAAGCCACCGGCGGTACATAAATATATCCCATTGCATTGCCCAACACAGCGGATGTAACGTCAGCTGTAATGCAGGTGGGCTAAAAATTAATTTGATTACACTGTAGGCGAGGGCCCACAAAAATTGCTGTATCAACAGTACTAATGTACATCAGAAAAATTGGCCCTGGCCAACCAAGAGGGCAGGTGAAATCCATTAATCGCTTTGGTTAATGTGGCTGAAGTGGTAACTAGGCCTGGAGGCAGCCCAGTTTAACGAAAAATTGGTTCAAGTTAAAGTTTCAACGCTTTTAAGAGCATTAAAACATATAAAAATTGTTTAGAAAAATTATATGAGTGAGCCTTGTGGCCCTAAGAAAAATTGCCCGTTCGGCGTCATTATGTGAGGTTTCAGGAGGAGGAGCAGGAGGAGGAGGAGGAATATTATACACAGATTGATGAAGCAGAAATGTCCCCGTTTTGGATGATGAGAGAGAACGATGCTTCCATCCGCGGGTGCAGCCTATGTATTGCTTAGGTATCGCTGCTGTCCGCTGGTGGAGAACAGAAGTCTGGGGAAATCCAGGCTTTGTTCATCTTGATGAGTGTAAGCCTGTCGGCACTGTCGGTTGACAGGCGGGTACGCTTATCTGTGATGATTCCCCCAGCCGCACTAAACACCCTCTCTGACAAGACACTAGCCGCAGGACAAGCAAGCACCTCCAGGGCATACAGCGCTAGTTCAGGCCACGTGTCCAGCTTCGACACCCAGTAGTTGTAGGGGGCAGAGGCGTCAGGGAGGACGGTCGTGCGATCGGCTACGTACTCCCTCACCATCCTTTTACAGTGCTCCCGCCGACTCAGCCTTGACTGGGGAGCGGTGACACAGTCTTGCTGGGGAGCCATAAAGCTGTCCAGGGCCTTAAAGACTGTTGTATTGCTTGTGCTGTACATGCTGCTCGATCTCCGCACCTCCCCTGCTACCTGGCCCTCGGAAGTGCGCCTTCTGCCACTAGCGCTGTCGGATGGGAATTTTACCATCAGTTTGTCCACCAGGGTCCTGTGGTATAGCAACACTCTCGAACCCCTTTCCTCTTCGGGAATGAGAGTGGAAAGGTTCTCCTTATACCGTGGGTCGAGCAGTGTGTACACCCAGTAATCCGTAGTGGCCAGAATGCGTGCAACGCGAGGGTCACGAGAAAGGCATCCTAACATGAAGTCAGCCATGTGTGCCAGGGTACCTGTACGCAACACATGGCTGTCCACACTAGGAAGATCACTTTCAGGATCCTCCTCCTCCTCCTCCTCCTCCTGCTCCTCAGGCCATACACGCTGAAATGATGACAGGCAAGCAGCATGGGTACCGTCAGCAGTGGGCCAAGCTGTCTCTTCCCCCTCCTCCTCATCCTCCTCATGCTCCTCCTCCTCCTCCTCAACGCGCTGAGATATAGACAGGAGGGTGCTCTGACTATCCAGCGACATACTGTCTTCCCCCGGCTCTGTTTCCGAGCGCAAAGCGGCTGCCTTTATGGTTTGCAGGGAACTTCTCAAGATGCATAGCAGAGGAATGGTGACGCTAATGATTGCAGCATCGCCGCTCACCACCTGGGTAGACTGCTCAAAGTTTCGAAGGACCTGGCAGATGTCTGCCAACCAGGCCCACTCTTCTGAAAATAATTGAGGAGGCTGACTCCCACTGCGCCGCCCATGTTGGAGTTGGTATTCCACTATAGCTCTACGCTGCTCATAGAGCCTGGCCAACATGTGGAGCGTAGAGTTTCACCGTGTGGGCACGTCGCACAGCAGTCGGTGCACTGGCAGATTAAACCGATGTTGCAGTGTCCGCAGGGTGGCAGCGTCCGTGTGGGACTTGCGGAAATGTGCGCAGAGCCGGCGCACCTTTACGAGCAGGTCTGACAAGCGTGGGTAGCTTTTCAGAAAGCGCTGAACCACCAAATTAAAGACGTGGGCCAGGCATGGCACGTGCGTGAGGCTGCCGAGCTGCAGAGCCGCCACCAGGTTACGGCCATTGTCACACACGACCATGCCCGGTTGGAGGCTCAGCGGCGCAAGCCAACGGTCCGTCTGCTCTGTCAGACCCTGCAGCAGTTCGTGGGCCGTGTGCCTCTAATCTCCTAAGCTGAGTAGTTTCAGCACAGCCTGCTGACGCTTGCCCACCGCTGTGCTGCCACGACGCGTGACACCGACTGCTGGCGACGCGCTGCTGCTGACACATCTTGATTGCGAGACAGAGGTTGCGTTGGAGGAGGAGGAGGAGGAGGAGGGTGGTTTAGTGGAGGAACCATACACCGCCGCAGATACCACCACCGAGCTGGGGCCCGCAATTCTGGGGGTGGGTAGGACGTGAGCGGTCCCAGGCTCTGACTCTGTCCCAGCCTCCACTAAATTCACCCAATGTGCCGTCAGGGAGATGTAGTGGCCCTGCCCGCCTGTGCTTGTCCACGTGTCCGTTGTTAAATGGACCTTGGCAGTAACCGCGTTGGTGAGGGCGCGTACAATGTTGCAGGAGACGTGGTCGTGCAGGGCTGGGACGGCAGATCGGGAAAAGTAGTGGCGACTGGGAACTGAGTAGCGCGGGGCCGCCGCCGCCATCATACTTTTGAAGGACTCCGTTTCCACAACCCTATACGGCAGCATCTCAAGGCTGATAAATTTGCCTATCTGGACAGTTAACGCTTGAGCATGCGGGTGCGTGGCGGCGTACTTGCGCTTGCGCTCTAACACTTGCGCTAGCGACGGCTGGAGGTTGCTGGATTGGGCCGAGGACAGCGGAGGTGAGGGTGTGGGTGCAGGCCAGGACACGGTAGTGCCTGTGTCCTCAGAGGGGGGTTGGATCTCAGTGGCAGGTTGGGGCACAGGGGGAGAGGCAGCGGTGCAAACCGGAGGCGGTGAACGGCCTTCGTCCCACCTTGTGGGGTGCTTGGCCATCATATGTCTGCGCATGCTGGTGGTGGTGAGGCTGTTGGTGGTGGCTCCCCGGCTGATCTTGGCGCGACAAAGGTTGCACACCACTGTTCGTCGGTCGTCAGGCGTCTCTGTGAAAAACTGCCAGACGTTAGAGCACCTTGGCCTCTGCAGGGTGGCATGGCGCGAGGGTGCGCTTTCGGTCTGGCCCTGCCTCTACCCCTGGCCACCGCACTGTCTCTTGCAACCTGCCCTGCTGCTGCCCTTGCCTCCCCCTCTGAAGACCTGTCCTGAGTAGGCGTTGCACACCAGGTGGGGTCAGTCACCTCATCGTCCTGCTGCTCTTCCTCCGAATCCTCTGTGCGCTCCTCCCTCGGACTTACTGCCCTTACTACTACCTCACCGATAGACAACTGTGTCTCATCGTCATCGTCCTCCTCACCCACTGAAAGGTCTTGAGACAGTTGCCGGAAGTCCCCAGCCTCATCCCCCGGACCCCGGGAACTTTCCAATGGTTGGGCATCAGTGACGATAAACTCCTCTGGTGGGAGAGGAACCACTGCTGCCCAATCTGAGCAGGGGCCCGAGAACAGTTCCTGGGAGTGTTCCCGCTCCTGAGCATGTGTCATGGTAGTGGAGTGAGGAGGCTGGGAGGAAGGAGGAGCAGCAGACAGAGGATTCGGATTTGCAGCAGTGGACGGCGCAGAACTGTGGGTGGACGATAGGTTGCTCGAAGCACTTTCTGCCATCCACGACAGGACCTGCTCACACTGCTCATTTTCTAATAACGGTCTCCTGCGTGGACCCATTAATTGGGCGATGAATGTGGGGACGCCAGAAACGTGCCTCTCTCCTAATCGCGCAGCAGTTGGCTGCGATACACCTGGATCAGGAGTTCGGCCTATGCCCACACCCTCACTTGGCCCTCCGCGTCCTCGGCCGCGTCCACGTCCTCTAGGCCTACCCCTACCCCTCAGCATGCTGTATTACCAGTGATTTGATTTCCCAGGCAGGAAATAAATTGGCGCAAGCCTGCAGGCCAAATATACTTTTTTCCCTTTTTTTTAAAAGGATAGGCCCACTGCGTCTATTCAATGAATAATAAGTTTAATAACTGTGTTGTGCCCCTGCAAATGTGTCACAGAACTTTAGTGTTGCAGAGTTATTAACTACAGCTGAGCAAGGAATTTCACAGGCAGGAAATAAATTGGCGCAAGCCTGCTGTTAAACGTAGCTGGCTGCGTATGAATTTTTTACTATCTCCACCCACCACACACGTACACAGAACGCTGAGGACTGACAGAGGCAGGGCACATAGAATTTTTCCCTTTTGTTGGTAAAGAAAAGGCCCACTGACTATATTCAATCAATAATATATGTCTTCTGGCCCTGCCTACACAATTCTCTCCCTGTAGTATTACTGCCGGGTGCAATGCTCTGCACAGCCGATTTTGAAAAAAAAAAAAAAAATGCAACACTGCTAACAGCAGCCTGCACAGTACTGCACACGGGTAAATGTGGCCCTAAGAAGGACCGTTGGGGTTCTTGAAGCCTACACTCACTCCTAACACTCTCCCTGCCTAACCACCACTTCTGTCCCTGGACTATTAATGCAGGGCGCAATGCTCTGCAGACAGCCGATTTTGGAAAAAAAAAAAAGGGCAACACTGCTAACAGCACCCTCCACAGTACTGCACATGGATAGATGTGGCCCTGAAAAGGACCGTTGGGTTTCTTGAAGCCTACACTCACTCCTAACACTCTCCCTACAGCAGCTCCAACACAACAGCACTTTCCCTCAGCTAACTCACAACGCATCTGAGGCGAGCCGCGGGAGGGGCCGACTTTTATACTCGGGTGACATCTGATCGCCCCAGCCACTCACTGCAGGGGGGTGGTATAGGGCTGGAACGTCACAGGGGGAAGTTGTCATGCCTTCCCTGTCTTTCAATTGTCCAGAAAAGCGCGCTAACGTCTCAGAGAGGAAACTGAAAGTAACCGGAACATCGCGTGGTACTCGTTACGAGTAACGAGCATCCCGAACACCCTAATATTCGCCCGAGCATCAAGCTCGGACGAGTACGTTCGCTCATCTCTAGTAACACATTATGTGATTGTTTTCAGTAAGAGAAACCAAGTAATCTTATAGATATGATACCTTTTAATGGCTCACAAAAATAAATGATGATATAGCAAGCTTTCAAACCTACTCAGGGTTCTTCCTCAGGCTTATGTCTCTACTGGCTAACACGGTACCATTTTTTTTTCATAGTAACACATCAATAACAGTTTTCTACATCCTAATGTGTCAACTATGTGACTCCCCTGCATGAGTTTTACTGTATTCTATATGGTGGGCGGTCCTCATGGTTCTTACATGTATTTTCAAGCTGTTTGACAGGTACGGCATTGAAAAACGCATTGAGCACTTGTGGTTTTGAGTGCAGCCCAGTAGCGTAGTGTAAGGACAGCAGGTGGCAGTGTTTTCCTTGCTGCATACAAAGAAGTTGCACATGTGTACATGCAGACATGTATGTATAGATGCGCACACACATTCAAGAAGAAGAGTGCTAATGCAGCGTCTTCGTTGGCAGATCCCTGCTGACCTACACTAGTTGGCCCAGAAGGCATTTTCTGTTATGGAAAGAGCAGCTCTGGAGCACAAACTGCTGCTTTACGGCTCAGTCAGACGGGCGTTTTTTGCTGTGCATGTTTTTTGTGATTCCCATCTATATAGAACCAATGCTTTTCAATAGGAGCGGTCACGTCTGATTTTTACATGTGCATAAAATTCCCACCTACAACAGATAGAACGTATGGGTGTCAATGAACGCGGTCATGTGATTTTTTTCATGCGTGAATAAAGGCATGTAATAAACGCCCGTCTGACTGAGCCCTTAAGGCCTCCTTCCCACGAACGGATTTACGCCGCGTAAATTCGCGGCAAAAATCCGCTGCGTGGCCCCCTGCTATTAGGTTCTATTGAACCTAATAGCACAATGCTCACGATGCGTAATTCCACCGCGGAATTACGCACCGTGATTTCTCCCGTCCTCACCCGCAGCATGCTCTATTTGCTGTGGGTGAGGACGGGCTGTACGCGCTGACGGCTTCCATTGCAGTCAATGGAAGCCGTCTGTTCACGCTATCTCCCGCTGTAACCAGCGGGAGATAGCATGAAAAAAACGCTTCCCCACCTACCGCCGCAGCGTCATTTGACGCGGCCGGCGCGTCACGTGACACTGCCGGCCGCGTCACGTGACGCGGTGGGCGTGTCACACGACGCGGCGGCGGTGGGCGGGGAAGCGTTTTCACGCTATCTCCCGCAGGTAAGCATAGGGGCTCTGGGGGGCGCCGTGACGGGCTTCACTGCGTAATATTACGCGGCGGAGCCCGTCACGCTCGTGGGAAGGAGGCCTAAGGTGAAATTCTGTGCAGATGAAAATAGGAGATATTCCTTGGCCGATGTATGGAGCAATGTCACATTTATTGGATGTTAGTACGGGTTTAAGATTTCTATCTGTTTATATCTCATCAGCTCGATGACATTTGTAAGGAAAAGTCCAGCATTTTTGACAACTGTAGGCTGAGTGTTGTTGTGGTTCTACGGACCAATCATGAGTGTGGAATATTATTTACCGTCTTATATCATTACATGTAATCGCCACGTGTCGTTATTTATGCAGGATTTTGTTTGACTGCTTTTTATCTTTCATGCCCAGGATTTGGTCTCCAACATTTTTCACTAGGGGGTTGTGCGGATCTTACAGGGAAACCAAAAGTCGTACAATTCTACATTTTGATTGGACACTAAAACATTGATAATAGGGCCACATTAGGGCCCCATCGGAAGTCACAATTCAAAATTGAATGTAGTGGGAAGTAAATCTGATCCCATAGAGGTTTAAGGATTTCACATGACCACCAGATATGTAGCAGAGATCCAACCTGTCCATAACATCTCCAACACAAACCAGAAGTACCAGGAAACATTTGAGACAAGCGGTAGATGCCACCTATATAAACGTCTTCTTAATAATTAGCACAACAAGAGTTCTTAGTACCCAACTGACATACAGAAGCCATTGGTCCTCAATAAAGGTCTCCTGAAGTTCTGTTTCCCAGTTTTTTTCTGAAAAGAGGGAAGGGGAGTTGGAATTAAAGGACAGTGCTGTGTAGGCTCCGGTTATACAGGCATATCGGTGCTACAAAATCGCAATGATATCACAACTGTGTTCATGCAATTTTGTAGCGTCAGTGATGCTTTGCTGTTGTCTGTGATAAAATTGGTTAAAAAACAGGTTAAACCCTCCCCTAAAATAAGCCCTAGCTGAATTTCCCCCCAAAAAAGGAGAATACTTACCTAGCAGGTATGGTCCAGGTCCTCCCGCTGTTCCCTTGAGCTCTGTTGGCCATTCTGCAGTCCTCTTTCACCCACAGAAGATCACTTCCTGGTTGCGGGATTCAAAAATCACACCTCCAGGAAGCGATGTCTCTGTTTGGTTCCTCCAGCTCGACTCGACCAATCAATGCCACGCTCGATCAACCAATATGGTTCATCCAGCTCTGCATTGATTAGTTGAGAAGAGTTTGAAGAACCAATCACGTTGTGGAAGTCGGATTCATAAATTGGCTGAGCCATGATTGGCCAATTCATAAATCCCGCCTCTATTAAAGTACTGCTCTTTAATAATCTTTTTTTCCTGGTGAGATCGTTCACACTGTTCATCACTTACATCCCTGAATCTTGGAATCGCTGGTCTTTCATGAGTTTCTGGATTTGTAGTCCATCGAATTTACCTGCTTTCAGCTTCTCCATGCTCATCACAGGAAGTTTTCTACATTTGTAGCCAAAATGCTTTCCATTCCTCTTCAATGTCTTTACACATTGCTTCATCAACCCAAGTTTGATGTTTAGTAGTGGCAATATGTATCATATGTACTAATAGGTGGGAGTTGTGCCCATCATGTACAAAAGTACCAGGTGATCGCACATTGGTTTTAGGGCCCAATCAGATGGTTGTATGTGAACTGTGCCTGAGATTCTCTGGTACAAAATGCACCAGAGAGCACACAGACACACATCTGTGAACTGTCAGAGCCCCACAGGTAGAGGATATTGCATGTCCAACTCTGGCCTGTGATATAGACCAAAATAGAACATGCTGCAATGTTTTCACATGTGCTTGTGAAATTATTGAATTATATTTCATGCAGTTGTGTTGTGTGCATAATATTTGTGCTGTGTGTATGGCAAGATGTACAAGTGCAAAAGACACACATTGTAGAGAAATTTTACTAACAGGGTATCATATACTGAGTATGCAGCTTTGTCATAATTAACCTTTGTAATGTTTTACTAAGAGAGAAGTATAACACATGCTGTAGACTTGTTAACCTTGTGGGGGTTGCCACACTATATAACCTCTCACATTGGAACAATAAACACAGAAGAGCTTGGAAATATCACTTAAGTATGTCTCATTGTTTTCTTCTCCAATGCATCAAATGATAATTAGGCATACCTGATTGATAAGCCTGAAATACCTTTCTAGTATCAGCTAAGTTAAGTGATTACACTAAAAGAAAATCAGTCCTTGTGAAAAAATGTTTATGTTTATAGCCAAATTGGCTATAATGGGTCTGTGTGATGCCCGTAAAATGCACGAAGAGCAGCCAGATGGTAAATGCTCCCGTGTGAATGGGCCCTTATAATGCGAAACCAAGAAGAGTGCCCTTCTTCCTCCCCCTTACTTCTTTTCTTTCATTTTATTGAGGTGCGGGGTCCATCCACATTAATCTCTTGCTACAAATAAGCACTATAAAGGAATAATATTAAAATGAAGCCGCTCCAGGACTTAAAGAATATATCTTTAATTTAGGATGTTGGATTATAAATATAAAATATAATTACAAATCTAAAAATAAATCTTAAAAACCAACAATGTTGTTTGCTGGCACCAGATGGTATTAGGTAATCTTGGCAGCAGGTGGTATCTATTGTTGGTTGGTGGCTGCAGAATGTATTAGGTGTTCCTGGCAGCAGGTGGTATCTATTGTTGGTTGGTGGCTGCAGAATGTATTAGGTATTCTTGGCAGCAGGTGGTATCTATTGTTGGTTGGTGGCTGCAGCTGGTATTAGGTATTCTTGGCAGCAGGTTGTTTCTATTGTTGGTTGGTGGCTGCAGATGGTATTAGGTGTTCTTGGCAGCAGGTTGTATCTATTGTTGGTTTGTGGCCGCAGCTGGTATTAGGTGTTCTTAGCAGCAGGTAGTATCTATTGTTGGTTGGTGGCTGCAGGTGGTATTAGGTATTCTTGGCAGCAGGTGGTATCTATTTTTGGTTGGTGGCTGCAGGTGGTATTAGGTGTTTATGACAGCAGGTGGTATCTATTGTTGATTGGTGGCTGCAGATGGTATTAGGTGTTCTTGGCAGCAGGTGGTATTATTGGTAGGTGGCTGCAGATGGTATTAGGTGTTCTTGGCAGCAGGTGGTATCTATTGTTGGTTGGTGGCTGCAGCTGGTATTGGGTATTCTTGGCAGCAGATGATATTTATTGTTGGTTGGTGGCTGCAGGTGGTATTAGGTGTTCCTGGCAGCAGGTGGTATCTATTGTTGGTTGGTGGCTGCAGCTGGTATTAGGAGTTTTTGGCAGCAGGTGGTATCTGTTGTTGATTGGTGGCTGCAGGTGGTATTAGCTGTTCTTGGCAGCAGGTGGTATCTGTTGTTGGTTGGTGGCTGCAGGTGGTATTAGCTGTTCTTGGCAGCAGGTGGTTTTTGATCTTGGCTGATGGCAACAGATGGTATTTGCTGCTGTTTGACATCTCCCCTGATGTTATGGGGAATGTCACTTCCTGCAGAAAGAAAACATAAAGACAATTTAGTTAAACCTTCTTTTAAGGAATAGGCAGTGTGGTAGCACAGATGGCCTGCAGAGGGCAGTAGAGCAGTCATTCTGCTAGTAAATTACAGAAAACCCTTGTGTGGGTATGACAGGGAGGATGCGGATAAGGAAAATGCTGTACAGCCCTGCTGAGGTGTCCTGAGCGTCTGGAAGTCCAGTGATGAGTGGACAAGTGTTGATTTCCACTGATGCACATGATATATAGCAGTATAGAGCCAGTATGGCTGAAGATGGAATGCTATATGTGATAAAGTCTGCTGATGGAGTTGCAGAGATTTAAAGGACCAGTAAGGCCAGAATTGGCCGGACATGGGCTACTGAAGTGCGACAACCCCCAAACTCAATAACCCCAAGATGCCACTATATATAATCACTGTGATGGGTCGCCCATTGTTATACTGTCTAGCATTAGATGCCATGATCTCATGTGTTTCAAATCAGACATCGCCTGTTATTAGAAAGCCGGTCAGCTCATGTGGATGTTCACACTGGGAGAGGTTTCTGTTTGTAATGTGACTATATACCTCAATATACAAACGGGAGATGTTACAATACTTTGGCAGTGCCACCTATTATAAAATCCAAAAGAAGGAAAGGGTGGAGATACTACTATAAAGGATGTAAACCAATGGCTGTAATTGGTTCATCGAGCTCTGCATTGATTGGCTGAGCTGTGGCTTTTAAGAACCAATCAGAGCGAGCGCTTCCTGTAGGTGGGATTTATGACCCCCCTGAAGACTGCAAACAAGTATGCTGGAGTATGGGGAGGAGAGCGCCTGTTAGGTAATGTATTGTTTGTTTTTAAATGCAGCTAGGGCCTATTTTAGGAGTAGAACTTTTGTTTCAAGCTGCCCCGAAAATGCCGGCAAAAGAGCGATACAAAGTTGTGCGACTTCGTAGCACGACAAAATGGTGATATTGCCGCAAGAAAACGCAGCAATATCGCGGGAACACAACTATTATATCGCTGTGATTTTCTACATTCTCCTTTGTACAGGCTACAAAGGGCTCAAAAATAAACTATATATTTTACAAAAATTGGGTTTCTTTAGTTTTTTTTTTACCCCTAACAAAATTCAAAAACAGCAAAAAAAAATCAGTGATGGATATTTTAAAAACTGACCTATATGTCACAGAAAAAAAATGCAGCAAAATTAATTTTGACAGCTGATGGAAAAAAACAAATAGGGCAGTAAAACCACCACATGGGCAAAATCCCCCCCAAAATGTCTGGTCCTTTAGGGACAAAACATCCTGGTCCTTGAGGGGTTAAAACAACTTTTCCCAGAAGTGAAGAGGAATGATATGGAAGGACCTGAAGACTAGGAGAACTTTACAAATATATACACATAAGGCTTTTCATAGACTGGAGTAGTGTAGCTGCTGTAAGACATATCATTAGCGCTATATGTTACCTCGTCGCGGTCTTATTGCGGTCTTATTGCCGGTCCCTGAGACTATCTCCGTCTCCTCTTCCTTCTTGTCCTGTTGGTTTTCAGACCTGAAAAATTACAAAATCCAGTGTAAGAATAATTCCCAAAGATCTTGTTATCGTGTGAAGTTGGTGCCATCAGGGAGGAGAACTCGTATATGTACATGGAGACAGATTATACCGAGCAGGACAGTCGGGGAAGTTCATGCATCCATTTGGGGGCTCTAGATAATATTACACCACTAGTATAAACGCCCATTGTAGACTCCAGATCAGTCGATACTAGTGATGGCGAACCTTTTAGAGACCGAGTGCCCAAAGTGCAACCCAAAACCCACTTATTTATCACAAAGTGCCAACACACCAGGGGGCGGGGCTTATCACCACGTATGATTTTACCTCCGTCATTATAAAAAGGACAGGGCCGCATATCTGCAGCTGATTTCATACTTTGCGGCGCTCCCCCTCACCTCCTTTGTAGGCTTTCCCACCTGAACAGTGAACCACATCTGAACAGGCCGCTGGGAACAGAAAGCCAGGAAGTGCTGACAGTGGGAAGCCTTGGGATGCGGGGACACACCGCATACTATGAAATCAGCTGTGGATATGCCACGTAAATTTTAGCAACGGACATTCCACAGCATTTCTACCAAGTGTAAACATACCCTAAGTCAGCTTTAGGTATTCTGCCATGTGCAGAGTAGCCACGATAGTATATGTGACCCCCCCAGTGGCCTTAGTAGTAAAATTGTCCCTCACAGTGGCCTCAGTAGTAATAATGTCCCCTTTATTGGCCCAGGTAGTAACAGTGACCCCTACAGTTGTTCCAGTAGTAATAGTGACCCCCACAGTGGCCTCGGTAGTACTACTATTATTACTGGGTCCAATATATTACTAATAGTGTCCACTATATTGGCCCCAGTAATAATATTAACCCCACAATAGCCCCAGTAGTAGTAGCCCTTCCCCCCCTGAGACCCATATACTTACCTCCTCTTTGTAGTCTTATGAACACCCTTAGTCTTCTCGGCGCTGCTGCAGGTCGCTCGAGCTGATGGAGGTTCTTTTCTTCTCCCCTTCTCCTAAGGAAACAATGAGAAGAGGTCAGGGAAGTATGATCCCAGGTGCGCACACTGACATCAGTGTGTGTGACCGGCACAAGCGGCGCTAATAAAATTGGTATTTTTTTTATTAGACTTCAGGGCCCGGTAGTGACTGCTACCTCAACAAGAACTACAAGAACTTACTCTTCCTCTGGTCTTATGACTTCATTCTCAACAGTAAATGTATCGGATGTTTTCTCCTGTTGTCCATTTTGTCCTGTAAAATAGACACGGCCTATAAGATTAGATGTTCATATAATGCACATTGATCCCCTCCGCTGCCGGCCTGGAGTTGGAGACCCCATAAAATACTAGATAATGACATAAAGCACAATTCCCTAATATATTAGTAGAACGGCAGCTGCTCATTTTATCCCAACAATGTATATTGGGGAAAATGAGAAAGTTTGGTACCGTTAAAATCTCACGGTGGGGATCAATCTTTTCATCAAGCTATAAGCAAACTTTTTACCATGTCTGAGAGATGTGCGTCCTAACTCCGGGACTCTCGCCTATCTCCAGATTGGGGTCTCGCACCCGGTAAAGTAATTGATGACTACCGCATGCATGCAGAGAGGGAATAGAAGAGAGGTCATGGATGTGCGCGGCGCTCTCCATTCACCTCTATGGGACTGACTGTTTTTAGCTCTGTGACTCCCATAGAAGTGAATGGACAGACTCTTGCTCATGGGTGGTCTTCTCTCCATTCATTCTCTGCCTGGATGCATCAGCCATCAGCTGTAATACCCTGAAGTTTAGAAATCCATGTGGGTCCCCGAGGTGAGAATCACATCTATCAGACATTTATCCTGCGGTTATGCCATGATTTTCTATCCATTAGGATAGATAGATAGATAGATAGATAGATAGATAGATAGATAGATAGATAGATAGATAGATAGATAGATAGATAGATAGATAGATGGATGGATGGATGGATGGATGGATGGATGGATGGATGGATAGATAGATAGATAGATAGATAGATAGATAGATAGATAGATAGATAGATAGATGGATGGATGGATGGATGGATGGATGGATGGATGGATGGATGGATAGATAGATAGATTAGATTATTTATGTTGCATTTACCATCGGATTCGTCGCTATTCTCTGTGGAATTGGATGATCCTCCACTCTCGATGTCATCTGGGGCTTCATCCGTCCTCTTTTTCCTTTAAAGTAGTAAAATTAGAAGTCACCTTGTGAGTCCAAGCAGTAAAACAAGCCACAAGAAATGTACAGCACAATAAAATATACCCGTTAACCCCTTCTTGACGTGCTCTGTTTTTTTTTGTATTTTTAGAATTTTTTCTCCACTTTAAAAAAATGGAGTGCCATGAAAAAAAAAAAGAAATTCTGCCATATTTGGGGTTTTTGTGTCTACGGTTTATAATCTACAGCGAAATTTTTTTTTTTTCAATTTAGATTCTTTTATTCTAAATATGGGAAAATGTTTTATTTTTACTTTTATTACGTTTTATTTTTTTATTAAAATAATACAACTTTTTCAAAACTGATTTTTACATTTTTTCCTCCCCATGGGGAACAAGAACTTGCGATGGTTTGATCGCTCCTGCAGTATGATGTAATACCATAGTATTACATTATATTGCAATCTGACAGGAAATCTATCAAGCCACACCACAGGCTCCCGGCTGCCATGGCAAATACACGGCACTCCCATATCTCATCACAGGGAACTATTCGGGACTCCTAAACATAAACCGTGGCAATTAAAGTATTAACAGCTCTGTTCAGCGGCGTTGCTCATTGGAGCTGTTGTGGACGGGTGCCGTCTGTTTCTTCCCCGGACCCCTTTCCATACAATCCCTGAACTTCCGTGACATAACAGTACATACTGGAGCGCTAAGGGGTTAATATGTCATGTGATAATGTGAGGATGCGCTATTTCCTATGTAGACCGCAGTGTAGCTGATAAAAGTATTATTTACAGTACTTACTTGTGTCTTTCGTAGAGACACTTGCCCACCCCATATACGAGTACCAAGATGTAGGGGGCCAGAGCTGGTAGAATGAACCTGATGTTATATTCTATTCGATCTATAATGGTGGGCTTCTCTTCTATCTTCTTTCTTGGTACATCTAGAAAAGAAGAAACAATAGAAGTTATTAATAATCTGCCTTTTATTCATTAGGTCGTTAGTATTACAACTGCGGATTCCAAAATGAGTTGTTATTTGGGATGTAAGGATGGGCGGCTCCTACCGATCCTTGTACCCCAGCATGTACAATAAGGCACCAGGCATTCCTATAACCCCCACCCCCAATGAGCAGTTTATTCAGCACATTATTGACGCTCTCCTCAGCCGCCTGCGGCCCCCCGTTGGGCACCACATCTTGCCCTGCCACAGTCCAGGGGCTCACAGGGGGCACTAACTTATACAGGTGCCATGCCAGCCTCTTACACATTGCCGGCGACCATCTAGGCCAGTTTTAGTGAAAGCTATTCAGTACAAGGGAATATTTACAATGTGTTCGGCTGATACATTGGGGATATGGAGAATAGTTCCCACCTGCAATGTATGCAGACAATGTGTAGGCGCACCAACAGCGGTATGTGTGAGGCTACATTCACACGGGTGCCCCATATCAGGCCAAGAGACTCCGCCTAATATCAAACTTGGCAACTTGCCACTTTCACGACGAGCCGATGAGTTTTTGCTTAAAGATTCCATCACTTCTGTGAGATTGCGATTTTCACATCTGAGAAAAGATCCCAGGAGCTTCCCATGGGCTGCAATGGAAATTAATTGCATACGATTTTTTTTTGTGCTTCCATAGGAAACAATGGGGGATTCCTTCTGCGGGAACATCCAATAATAGGACATGCTGCGATCTTAGTTCCCCTCAGTATCGCTGTGAGTGAAAAATCTCTCATGTGAATAGACCGTTCAAAAGAATGGATTTCACATTTGTGTGGGATTTGCGTGTCTTGCATTGTACAAAACTCCTGCAAGATTCTTGGCCGTGTGAATAAGCCCTTAAAGTAACATTAGCCTGAATGCCAGGACCCAAGGCTCCCCAGCAGAACATCACCCAGAGTCACATAGACTTCCCAATGCCATCTCTTCCCATAATAAGCGACGCACACACATCCAATAAGGAACAACTCTACTGACAAAATGCGAAGCAGCCGGTAACCCCTCTATCTCTAGTGAACCCCCTTCTTCTACATCTAGTAGTGAGTGTCTGCAGCACGGAGAGAATACTATTAACTACCCTGTTTCCCAGAAAATAAGCCCTAGCATAATTTTTCAGGATTTGTGAGGATGCTGTAAATATAAGCCCTACTCCAAAAATTAGCCCTAAAAACAGTTAATTAAAAAACAAAAGTCAATGTAAACAGTGTCCCGGCAGCCATACATGTAAAAAAGAAAAATATTTTGGAGCAAATATTAATATAAGACCCTGTCTTATTTTTTGGGAAACAGGGTATATATAGCTAATCTATATGTTATTAGGCTGTACTATTAGATCCCTCCGCCCATATCACCTGCCCATGCTAGGATTAACTCCTTGTGCAGTAATGTACTTACCTTCATATTTTGCGTTGAAGATTCGAACTGCATGCACTGATGGTAATAGCAGCAGGGTCACTAATATCATTTTCACAAACATTTTCTCTTCTCTCTCTCACTTTCTATACAGAATGAGCTCATCTCACTGTAACATCACTTTATATACCTGCAGCGTCTGTGACATCACAGATTGGAACCAAAGACCATAGTGACCTCATAGAAGCCTCACATGCAGCCGTGTACACGTATGTGTGATGTCACAACAAGCAGTAAACATGAAGCATCCATCTCTGTATCTTCCTACTACGACCAGTCTTGTGTCAGAGGATTCCTGCTAGAACATGGCCATCATGGGGGCCGGTAGTTACCGTTACTGGAGTGCTGACGGATCAGAGGACCTTCTGATGGACCCTGATGATACATGTGAGGCGGCCCTCATAGATATCTGTTGGAGATGAAGGCTCCTCTGCCACCATGAATAAGTCTACTGCTGCCGGAATCCATATCTTGCTAACAATGTCACAAACATTTAGGGTTATTACAAATGATCCTCCGATGTGATCCGCGTTTTTGTGCGATGCGAAGCGACAGAAAGGAAGGCTCCTCCGGGAAACATGGGCCACAAAACATCGCAAATCAGGGCAATATTCAGCAATGTAGCCGCCTACAAAACATCACTAATGTGAAGGAACCCATTGGAAGGCATGGGCTTCACATACATGCGGTTTGTAGCGCTGTCGCATCACAAGAAAAACGCGGAATTTTGTTGCCCTGTGAAAGTGGCCAAATAGCCACAAAAATGTGTTAATGTGGATTTATACAGAACTGTAAAGGATTTAGGCAGGTGTGAGAAAAATGCTGCAAAGCAAGAATTTTTTTTTTAAACTCCAGGTGTCTGCAGGACAATGACCCCAAACATCCAGACACAGAAGGATTTGCGCAAACCTTCATCCACAACAGATCTGGGCTTAGTTCTCCAAGGTGTTTGAAACAACCCCCCTGCTGAGTTCCTTCAAAAACTGTGTGCAAGTGTCCCTAGAACTTGTGTACAGTTCCAGGGGCGTACCTAAAGGCTAAGGGGCCCGGGTGCAAAAGCCCAGCTGGGCCCCCCCTCCATCTGTACCCATATCTATACCTAAACTGTGCTAATTTACAAACATGATGCAGCCCCTTGGCGTAAGCCTTCTCATCAGGACTCCTTTCCTTGACTACATAAAGACCTGTTGGTAATGTCTTAGGCCGCTTTCAAAATTGTGCGAGATTTGTGCGTTGCAAGACGCACATGAATATGACCCCATTGTTTTGCATGCGATCATACACGGGAGCGATGTTTTTTTTCCTGTGCATCACACGAGAATATGATGATGTGATGGGAGCTGGATATAACACAACAACCCCTCACATCCGTGGGCACAGCACACGTTGGCGAGTGTGATAGGGGGCATAGTTTCAGAATCACTCGTGTGAAATTAGCCTAAGGCCGGCTGCACACGGCTGGATTTGCATAGCGGAATATGGCGCTGGCATCCGCCTACAGATTCCGCAGCATGTACCGCCCGCAGCATGCTATGGAAAAGCGTTTTTCCCTTTACACGAGCGGAAATCAATTGTGGTTTTCCGCTCACGGAGGAAAAATCACGGCATGCTGTATTCTAGTGCAGATTCTGCACGGACGGCCTCCATTGAACTCAATGCAAGCCGTGCGACCCACCGTCCTGACATTGCGGAAAAGTCGCGGGCAGCCGTGTCATCAACTAGCAACGGCGCTGGAAAGTCAGTGATTAAAAGAAAAAAAAAAAACAGTACTGCGCGGGTCCGACGGCTCGCCATGTAGACCATCCGCAGTACAGGAAAAAGAAAGAAATTACAGGTACGCACGGATGCCAGCGGGGCACAGGGTGGGATTCCGCTGCGGGCTCACGCATGCAGAATCCGACCCAGTTGTGTGCAGCCGGCCTTACACTGTGCATGGATTTTGTTGCATTTTTGAACCACAATTAAAATCACATCCAGAAACCGCATGCACAATTATAAACCGCACGGGGATTCAACCAGTACAGGCGGGTTTTAAACTGCATGCAGGTTTCTGATGTGATTTTCAGTTGTGTGTAAAGTGTTCAAATATACAGTATATACCCAGGTTACACCAGCTGTACATATAATTATATACAGTATATACCCAGGTTATACCAGCTGTACATATATAATTATATACAGTATTACCCAGGTTATACCAGCTGTTCATATATAATTATATACAGTATTACCCAGGCTATACCAGTTGTACATATATAATTATATACAGTATATACCCATGTTACACCAGCTGTACATATATAATTATATACAGTATATACACAGATCATACCAACTGTACATATATAATTATATACAGTATATACCCAAGCTATACCAGCTGTACATATATAATTATATACAGTATATACCCAGGTTATACCAGCTGTACATATATAATTAGCCTAGTCATGTGATCTGCAGCCACAGGTCCTCCTGCACTCTCTTGTACCGCGTCTGCATGGATCGCTCCGGAGGTGAGTAGAGCCGCACTAACCCCTCCTCCGGTAATCGCTGGCCGGCAGAGACTGATAGACTGCAGCTGTGACCACTCACAGCTGCAGCCTATCAGTGGGAGGGCCGCGCGCCGTGGGAGTCTGCAGCCTGTAATTGGCTGCCGACTCCACGTATAACAGCACTCCCCTCTGGTCTTGCTGACCTGCGGTGCTGCCTCCCGTCTCTCTCCTTCCCCTCACCGTACGCCAGTGTACAGTACTATATATTGTTACTTGATCCGGTTCTAGGCTCACATGCGGCCTTTTTTATTTGCTTTTATCAATGTTGCTCGCAGACCTGCGTTTATTCAGGTGGCCTTTTTCTGTTCCTCGACAGCCTCAGCTAATTGATGAACCTTGTAGAGGGTTGTTGTGTCGACCATTTAGCTGGCAGCTGATCGGCTTCAGTTTAGTGGCATCACATTTATCTTCTGCCTCACATGGGGTTGTGCCCATCATGCCCACCAGCAGCCGGTGATGGCACATATATAGGCGTTCACCACTGGACTCCATCAGCTGGTTTTAGGGCCCATTCAGATGGTTGTAGGTGAGCCGTGCCTGAGATTCTCAGGTGAAAAGTGCAGCGGACAGTATACAGCAGATTCTGTCTGCTCTCTAATATCTTGCCAATATCTGAAGTATGTAGCAGTGCTGAAATAGCTTTGTGCTCGGAATAGGTTGGCCGCTAATTTTTAAACGACCACCCTTCAGTGTAAGAGCTTATTCACAAGAGCGTATATCAGCCACCGTTTTCACAGCCAGCCGATATACGCTTTTATCTGATGCATTGAATTCCAGTGCATCAAATCACACAGGCATATTCCCATGGTGTAAAAGCGCCCAGCCGGCCATAATAGCGCCTGGAACTATCTTTGTGCTCGGAATAGGTTGGCCGCTGCATGAGCTCCTATGGGAGCCAATGACAGCGGCCGGAGAAGGGAGGTAGGAGGGAGTTTAGCAGCATGATTGCTAAACTCCCTTCCCCTTTTCTCTTCCTCTCTCCTCCCCTTTGACTGTTTGCAATGGGAGGGGGCAGGACGGAGCTAATTTCACCCCGCTCTGCCCCCTCCCATTGCTGGCTGCGGGCAAGTGCGGTTGTAGTAGAAGTGAAAAAAAGTATGGTATTTGTAATGGTAACGTACCTGCAGAGTAAAAGCATGTTCAGACAACAAATTTGAGAAGCAATTATAATAACAGACAGTGAAACTAGTGGTATTATTGTATCTTGACACCACCGGGAAGTACTGGTGGAGTCAAAACTGACAAGGGGGTGACGCCAACTGTATGTGATTGGCTGGAGAGCAGGCTGGGCTGTAGGTCCTGGCAGCCCAGTAAGGTTAGCCTCCAGCTCAATAGATTTTAATAGCAGACAGCGGCCCCCCGCTGCAGCCACAGGTGCAAGGGGCTTCCCCTGCCGGCGCCCCAGAAGGTGGCACCCCACTCTGTGCTAAAGCACAGAGTGTGGTCGGCAGCTAGGCAGCCACACCGCGGGAGCGGCAGCGCCAGAAGCACAGGTGCCGAAGGACAGTGGCGAGCCTTACAGTGCTGCCCTCTACAATCCCCCAAGTGCTTTTAGGAAATGGCAGCAGGACCGACCAAAGAGCAGGAGCAGCACCGCCACCTGGGGTGCCGACAAGCAGCAGGAGTAGCACCGCCGACAGAGGCGCCGGCAACCAGTGGGAGCCGCATCGCCAGTAGAGGCATGGGCAAACAGCAGGAGCGGCACCAGCAGCAGAGGCGCTGGCAACCAGCGGAAATGGCACCGCCAGCAGAGGCGGCGGATCAGGCGAGGGCAGTGGATCCCATGAGTGACGGAGCGGGGCAAAAGGGAGAACAGCCGCTGGGCTGTAGGTGAGCACAGGCAGGTGGGGTGTGGAAGTAGTAGCACACTACTCACAGCAGGACAGCAGCCAGGGGACCAAGGCCAAGGCAAGCGTCCCAGAAAGGGCTCAGTGAAACAAGCCAGGATTGGAAATCACATCCTACCAAGCACCTTCCAGGACCTGCAGCTATTCAGCCAATCTGGAGCTAGGGGTGTGACAGGGGCATTCCTCCATGGGAGCCATGTCAAACCCCTAGCTTACAGTGGCGTCAAGATACGATTATATACCGAAACTAGCAGGGGATTTAGAAAAAAATGTTCATGCTACAGGTGCAGAATTGTCTCTTATGCAGCACAGTGAATAACGAGGCTGCATGGGACTGGGGGCGGAGCTTAAAGGGAATAGCGAGCTAGATGGGGGGGAGGAGCTAGGTACGGAAGAAGAAGGAGAAGACAGGAAGAAGACCAAGAGAGAAGAAGCGTGGAGGAAAGAGGACGAAGCCGAGGAAGACGCCCACCCGCCCGTGAGATGGGTGAGGAAAGACTTTATGGGACTTTTATACGTTCGGAAGTTGTCACAGCTGTGGTTGGCCTTGAACTTTCCATGCTGGAGAAGAGGAGGGTTTACAAGCCCAAGGAAAGCGGGCTTACAAACGTCCTGTGGAATAGTTAAAGCTAAAATCAGTTTAAATTAAGCGGGTTGTAGCATGGGAAGGGTTTATGGAGTTAAAATAGTTAAATTAAAATAGTAGAGGTTAAATATTTAATAAAAGCTGTGGCCTACCCCACATTTACACACAAGAAGTCTCCGGGTAAGTTTTTGTTATTAGTTAAGGGAGCGTCAGTCAGGTTGATGCCCCCAGTCTCCTTCATGCATAAGATTCTGATGCAGTTCCTAGTCAGCAGCTCTGCAGATGTGCTACAGGTTGTCCACTTGTCACCTGAAGGTATTGTAACCTCGATTCTAAGGTGAGTCAACAGTTAATTTGCTTGCAGACTTCAGACGCTTGCGTGTGAACAGTTGAAGAAGAAGAAGAAGAAGGAGTACCTCTGCACTGGGCCTTGAGAAAGTCTTACTCACTGGTTGCTCACTCTCTCTCTTGGGGGCTCACTTACAATTTATGTGGACTCTTGCACTCGGGAAACCTCTCCCCCTCTTCCATCTTCAACCCATGAGGGCTGAAGGTGCCCCCATGTGCCCCTATGCTTTCTCTCTCTACTCCAGAATATGGAAAAGTTATGATTTTTTTTTAAAGTGGGGAAGAAAAATGAAAATTTAAAAAAGTAGAAAAAAGGGTCTGCAGCGGGAAGGGTTGAGGGTTGTGTTCTGTTTTAACTGAAGATCTTCATATCCATCAGTGATATTCACAGAAGAATAGGTGAAATAAGTGTAAATTACACTGCAAACCATTCAATGCACAGGATGAAAATCACCTTTATTCACTTGCTTATAAACTGTTCAAGTCTCTATTTACAGACAGTTGGTCATCCAATGCTTCCAGCTCTTCACACAACATGTATGTGCCTTGTGAAGGTGCCGCTACAATCACCGTGAGACATTAGATTGGTCGTCAGCGGTAAAGACAGACCTAAAGAACTCAGGTGAGACTAGAGGAATCAAAGATAAATCAATGAGTTTACTATAATGAGATGATAAATACCTTCCATTGCTTCAATTAATCCATTCATCACTATTCAGTATATGAAATTCACTTTTGATTGTCCCCATCTTCATGTTACCAGGCCTCGGTCTTTGGTTCCAGTATGTTGTAGGAATAAATATCATATTCCATGTACTTCACTGCCTGCTCCAAATTGGTTATAATGAGAAGTTGCATGCATGCAAATGTATCTGAGTCTGACTCCATGTTGGTCATTCTCCAGTACACTTCTGCTTTATTCACATCATAACGGTACAGCTCATGATTGGCTTAGTATGTAATGACTCTATGATTACCGTATGTTAACGCCCCAGGTATATGTCCCTACCAAGCATGTCACCTTTAATTAGATGAGAACAAACCAAATTTAGGGCTTATTTACACGGGCGTATATCGGACGGGTTTTCATGCTCGGCTTTCTGATGTTTGCAATGAGAGGGGTGGAGCTAAGCTCTGCCCCGCCCTGGCCCCCTCTTATTGCAAATGGCCGGAAGGGAGGAGAGAGGAGGTGAGCTGGTGAGGACAAGGGAAGGGGGACTGTCTTCCCAGGCCCCAGGGCATTGCAGCCTCAGTGTATATGCGCCGTCCCGTTTGCCGTGCAGGCGTCTTTACGGCGCCAGCGGGTGCACATAAAACGCCTATAGCTGTGTAAATAGCCCCTTAGGGTGGGTTCACACGAGCGTGTTTTTGTGCGTACTTAGGTGCGTACATACGTGCGCACCTAGGTACGAGGAAAAACACGCGTGAACACAGCTGCGTGCTTGTTGTCAATGGGGCAGCGGCTGCTGCCGGCGGCTCCATTAAAAATAATACTCTGCTGGCACCCCTGCATTCCTTTTCAGGGAAGAGCTTTACATATAAGCCCTTCCGTGAAAAAGAAACATTTTAGTATAAAAAAAAAGGCAAAAAAAGTGTACCTCCCCAACGCTGTCATGTCCCACAGGGATGCAGAACACATCTACCGCGTGTGGCACATGTTTCCTGCTTCCCCGCAAGGAAAAAGAATTCCCTGCTGCACCTGTCACATCTGTGACAGATGCAGCAGAGGACTTCTAAATCCGTGCGGGGAATAAAGGATTCCCTATCGCAGCTGTCACACATGACAGCTGCAGTGGAGGATCCTGCTGCTGACACCCCTGAAATGTTTTTCAGGAGAGGGCTTTAAATATAAGCCCTTCCCTGAAAATCAAAGAAAAGTGTTAAAAAAAAAACAAAAAAAATACATACTCACCTCCGTTCGGCTGCCGCGCTCAGCCGCGTTTTCTCCTGGCTGTCCCCGGCTGTGTAGATCTCAGCTATTAGCAGCCGAGGATTTAAAATCCCCACCTGCTGGTAGCTCTGATTGTGATTGGCTGAAGCGCTTCAGCAAATCACAATCAGAGCTACCAGCAGGTGAGGATTTTAAATCCCCGGCTGCTGATAGCTGAGAACTATAGAGCCAGGACAGCGGCAGAAGTTGCCGCTGAGCCCCGGCAGCTGCAGTGGCTTTTCAGGGAAGGGCTACATAAGCCCTTCCCTGAAAAGTTATTTAAGTAGTGTAAAAAAAATACTCACCTCCCTTCAGCTGCTGGGGCTCAGCTGCGCCTTCTGCTGCTGTCCCCGGCTCTGTAGTACTGAGCTATCAGCAGCCAGGTATTTGAAGATTTGAAATCCCCACCTGCTGGTAGCTCTGATTGTGATTGGCTGAAGTGCTTCAGCCAATCATAATCAGAGCTACCAGCAGGCGGGAATTTTAAATCCCCTGCTGCTGATAGCTCAGTACTACAGAGCCGGAGACAGCGGCAGAAGTCGCCGCTGAGCCCCGGCAGCCGTCAATGACTTTTCAGGGAAGGGTTTCATAAGCTCTTCCCTGAAAAGCCTTTTAAAATAGTGGTTAAAAAAAAAAAAAATACTCACTTGCTGGGGCTCAGCGGTGCCTTCTACCACTGTCCCCAACTCTGTAGTACTAAGCTACCAGCAGCCGAGGATTTGAAATCCCAGCCTGTTGGTAGCTCTGATTGTGATTGGCTGAAGTGCTGCAGCCAATCACAATCAGAGCTACCAGTAGGCAGGGATTTCTAATTCCCGCATGCTGCTAGCTGAGAACTATAGAGCCGGGGAAAGTGGTAGAAGTCGCCACTGAGCTGTCAATGGCTTTTCAGGGAAATTTTACAAGCCCTTCCCTGAAAAGCCTTTTTAAAAAATGGTGAAAAAATTCTATACTCACCTGCTGTGGCTCAGCCACGCCTTTTGCAGCTGTCCCCGGCTCTGTAGTTCTGAACTATCAGCAGCCGGGATTTAAAATCCCCGCCTGCTGGTAGGTCTAATAGGGATTGGCTGAGCGCTTCAGCCAATCACAATCAGAGCTACCAGCAGGCGGGGATTTTAAATTCCCGGCTGCTGATAGCTCAGCAGCGCTACAAAGCCGGGAACAGCGGCAAAAGTTGCCGCTGAGCCACGGCAGCTGTCAATGGCTTTTCAGGGAAGGGCTTCATAAGAAAAGCCTGTTAAAATAGGGTAAAAAACAAACAAAAAAATACTCACCTGCCAGGGCTTAGCCAGATTGTGATTTTCAAAACTTAGGTCCTCCAGCATGACTGATAACCAGTGGGCAAAGAAATCATTGCCCAGCTCGTGATCCCTCATGAACCCGAATACTTTCATGGGTTCCAACTATAAGGCAGTCCCCACTTTTCAGAAACTCCATCACTCAGATCATGGACCTCTTTCAGTGGGGCATTTCTGGTCTTTTCTATCTGGGTTACTGTCCTTTAGCCTCCTGTACCACATGTCACTGCAACTTAGCATTGGACATGTACCTGTACCAATTTTGGCAACCCCGGCCTCATTTCAGTTTTTGCCACTGCAAAGGCGCAGAGGAATCATCCTGTTCATAACGCTAAAGCTCTGCCCTGCAGTGTCCGAGGAGCGGGCACATAGCCAAGGAGACAGGGGAGTAGAGAAAGTCCTTGTCACGGGGCTCTACCATCTCTTCCCCTGGGGGTAGCTCGGGACCCAACCAAAGTGCTGCTTGGGGCGATCAAGTGAAAAGTAACCAAGTCCAATTGTCACTAGTGATGTCATCGTTCCGTCATCTGCAGTGGATCTTCCAGATGTAATAAAATAGTCCACACACAGGGTAATTTTCTGAGCGGGAACGGTCGGCTCCATCCGTTTACTGCAAACTCTCAAACTTAAATTTCAACAAACAGTCCTGGTACAGATACAACAAGCCAAAGTGGTGAAGCAGGGAGAATTCTCAGGGCATTCGGGCAATCCACAGTCCAAGTTATCTGTGTGATTCCCACTCCCGGCAAACTCTCTCTCTCTCTCTCTCTCTCTCTCTCTCTCTCAACCTGTCAACACTCACTCTGCTGTATCTTCATCTTCTCTCTAAGGAGCGGTTGGTTTCACTTGCAGCGCTCATCAGAAACGCCAAGGATTCCTGGCTAGGAGAAGCCCAGGCTGAGCATCAGGCCATCACTCGACTTCCTCCATTCTCTGCACACTCAGCCCGATGTCTGATGTCTGTGTTGCTCACTCACGGTCGGACCTCATTCTTCTCACTTTTACTGACACTCTCCTTGTCTCCTTACCAACACATATATAAACCAACACCACGTGACACACACAAAACGTTACATTTCTCAGACAGGACAGAACATACCAGACATTAACCCTCTCAGTCCTGCAGCCATCCAATACACATAAATCAAATGCATTCCACAAGCAAGACATTGACATGAGATAAGCATAGAACAATATAGAGAGGCCCTATTAACTCTGGGCCACTACACCACTCCTGGTGAGGTTATTCTTGACTGTGGCACCTTCTCCTGTGCTCTTGCTGGAGGGTCTCTCATAGACTTCAGGACTCTCTTTGTTCGGCTCACAGCAGGTTCAGTCACAGCTGGGAAGTTCATCACTTGGAAACTGTTCAGCTGTTTTTGGGTCGGTATTTTGGCTGGTCACTTCATACTGTTCTGGTATTATGGGTTGGTTTATCCTGCCGACCATGCCATGTAACACTGATGCAAGCCAGGCAGAGCCAAATACCGGGGCAGGATCTTTCAATAAACTGGACGGCACCTTGGCTATCAGTAACCACCTGTAGGTATCTGGATGGATGCTCGAGGTAGACACACTGGAGACAAAGGTCCTCTGATCACAGTCACTAAGACACTTTTGTGGGGGTATGTGAGCAACACTGTTGTAAATATATGTTAGTAACACTGTTGTGGGGGGATGTGTGTGACATTGTTGTGGGGGTGTGAAAGTGCCATTGTTGTGCAGGTATGTGAGTGACATTGTTATGGGGGTATGTGAGCAACATTCTTGTGGGGGGATGTAAGCATCATTGTTGTGGTGGTATGTGAGCGACATTGTTGTGTGGGTATGTGAGTAACATTGTTGTCGGGTATGTAATCGATATTGTTGTGGGGGTATGTGAGCGGCATTGTTGTGGGGGTTTATGATCGACTTTGTTGTGGAGTATGCATATGACATTGTTGTGGAGGTTTGTGAGCGACATTGTTGTGTGGGTATGTGAGTGACATTGTTGTGGAGTATGTGAGCCGCATTGTTGTTGGAGTATGTGAGCGACATTGTTGTGGGGGTAGAGGTGTAACATTGCTGTGGGGTAAGGTGTGTGACATTGTTGTGAGAGTATGTGAGCAAAATTTTTTTTTGGGGGGGTTATGTAAGCGTCATTGTTGTGGGGGTATGCAGGAGTCGTTGTTAGGATATGTGAGCGACATTGTTGTGGTGTATGTGAGCAGTTTTGTTGTGGGAGTATGTGAGCGGCATTTTATTGAGGGCATGTGTGTGTCATTGTTGTGGGGGCATGTGAGCGGCTTTGAGTTGGGGATATGTGTGTAACATTGTTCTGGGGGTATGTGAGCGACTTTGTTGTCGGGGTATGAGTGCGGCATTTCTGTGGGGTTATGTGTGTGACATTGAGGTTGGGGTATGTGTGCGACTTTGCTTTGAGGGTATGTGAGCGACATTGTTGTGAGGCTGTGTGAGCGACATTGTTCTGGGGATATGTTAGCGACGTTGTGTGGATATCTGAGCGGCATTGTTGTGGGGGTATGTGTGTGACATTGTTGTGGGAGTATGTGTGCGACATTGTTGTGGGAATATGTGTGTGCGACAATGTTGTGGAGTTATGTATATGACATTGTTGTTGGCGTATGTGAGCGGCATTGTTGTGGGGCTTTGTCAGCGTCATTGTTGATGGGGTAAGTGTGTGACATAATTGTGGGTTAATGTGTGCGACATTGATTTTGGGGTATGTATGTGGCATAGTTGTGGGGGTTAGTTCATGGTATTGTTGTTGGGGTACGTGGGCGGCATTGTTGTGGGGGTCTGTGTGCGGCATTGTAACATATAGTAACATAGTATGTAAGGCCGAATGAAGACATTGTCCATCTAGTCCAGCCTGTCTATCCTACTGTGTTGATCCAGAGGAAGGCAAAAAACCCCAAGGCCAGAAGTCAATTAGCCCTTTTGGGGAAAAAATTCCTTCCCGACTCCCTAATGGCAATCAGACTGTTCCCTGGATCAACCCCTAATAGTTCCTACCTGCCTATATACCAGGATTGACACTTAACCTAATATTTATATCCTGTAATATCCTTCTTCTCCAGAAAGACATCAAGTCCCCTTTTAAACTCCTCTATGGATTTTGCCATCACCACTTCCTCCGGTAGAGAGTTCCACAGTCTAACTGCTCTTACAGTAAAGAACCCCTTTCTGTGTTGGTGATGAAACCTACTTTCCTCTAATCGTAGCGGATGTCCTCTTGTTACCGTCGTGGTCCTGGGTGTAAACAGATCACGGGAGAGATCCATGTGTTGTCCCCTCATGTACTTATACATGGTTATTTGGTCGCCTCTTAACCTTCTTTTTTCTAGAGTAAATAATCCCAATTTGGACAGCCTCTCTGGGTATTCCAGTCCCGTCATTCCATGTATTAGTTTAGTCGCTCTTCTTTGAACCCCCTCAAGCACTGTGACATCTTTCCTGAGCACCGGTGTCCAGAATTGTACGCAGTATTCCATGTGAGGTCTGACAAGTGCCTTATATAGTGGGAGGATAATGTTCTCGTCCTTCGCCCCTATACCTCTTTTGATGCACCCCAAGACTTTATTTGCCTTTGCAGCGGCTGACTGGCATTGGTTACTCCAGTTTAGTCTATTATCCACTAATACCCCCAGATCCTTTTCCATATCACTTTTCCCTAGCAGTACCCCATTAAGTGAATATTTGTGACATCCGTTCCTCTTGCCCATGTGCATAGTCTTACATTTTTCAACATTGAACTTCATTTGCCATTTTTCTGCCCAAGCCCCCATCTTATCCAGGTCCGTTTGTAGCCGCACATTGTCCTCCGTTGCATTAATTACATTGTATAATTTTGTGTCATCTGCAAATATTGATATTTTGCTGTGCAGCCCCTCTATCAGGTCATTAATAAATATGTTGAACAGAGTGGGGCCTAATACTGAACCCTGTGGCACCCCGCTAGCGACTGTGGTCCAATCAGAGTACGAACCATTTATTACCACCCTCTGCTTTCTATCGTTGAGCCAATTTTTTACCCACTTACACACGTTTTCGCCCAGTCCGAGCTGCCTCATTTTGTATATTAGCCTATTATGTGGCACGGTGTCAAAGGCTTTAGAGAAGTCCAGATATACAAGATCAATAGATTCTCCCTGGTCCAGCTTAGAGCTTACTTCATCGTAGAAACTGATCAGATTTGTCTGACATGAGCGACCCTTCATGAATCCATGCTGGTGAGGAGTTATTCCCTTAATCTCCTTGAGGTACTCATTGATGGCGTCCCTCAGAATCCCCTCGAAAATTTTTCCCGTTACTGAAGTGAGACTTACTGGCCTGTAGTTACCAGGCTCACTTTTGCTCCCTTTTTTGTAAATTGGAACCACGTTGGCAATGCGCCAGTCCAATGGTACTACTCCGGTCTTGATAGTGTCTAGAAATATAAGGTATAGCGGCCTAGCTATCTCGTCACTTAGTTCCTTTAGTATCCTTGGGTGTAATCCATCAGGGCCCGGTGATTTATCAATTTTAGTTTTCTTTAGACGCTTCCGCACCTCCTCCTGCGTTAGGTATGAGATATTTTGTGAGGGGTTCGTTTTATTCCCCTGCACCTCGTGTGGCATTTCCTTTTCTTTGGTGAACACACTTGAGAAGAAACTGTTTATTAGATTTGCTTTCCCTTCGTCATCATCAATGATTTCTCCTGCATTGTTTTTTAAAGGGCCAGCGCTCTCCCTGCAAATCCTTTTGCTGTTTATGTAGTTGAAAAATAGCTTCGGGTTGTTTCTGCTCTCTTTTGCGATCCGTCTTTCCGCTTCCTCCTTGGCAGTTTTAATCGTATCTTTGCATATTTTGTTTTTTTCCCTGTATGATTTTAGCGCTTCTTCGCTGCCTTGTTGCTTTAGTAGTTTGAACGCTTTCTTCTTTTCGTTTATTGCCCCTCGTACCGTCTTGTCGAGCCACATTGGTTTCCTTTTAGCTGAGTTACTTTTATTTTTAAAGGGAATGAACTGCTCACATGAAGCGATTAGGATCCTTTTGAACTTTTCCCATTTTTCCTCCGTACTGATATTTTTGAGGATGTTGTCCCAATTAATGTTACCGATAGTAGTTCTAAGCTCATCAAATTTTGCTTTACTAAAGTTTAGTTTCTTTGTCACTCCTTGATAAGGCATCCTATTGATTGACAGCTGGAAGTTGATTATATTGTGGTCGCTGTTCCCCAAGTGCCCCTCAACCTGTACCCCCTTTATACGTTCCGGTTTGTTAGTTAGCACTAGGTCCAGAATGGCCCTCCCTCTTGTTGGTTCCTGCACAAGTTGGTTCAGGTAATTGTCTTTAATTACTCTCAAGAACTTATCACCCCTGTGAGATTTGCAGGTTTCGTTCTCCCATGTTATATCTGGGTAATTAAAGTCCCCCATGATAATTACTTTGTTTCGTTTTGACACCTCCTCTATCTGCCTTAGTAGTAAGTCTTCAGTTTCTTCTGTTGCTTTTGGTGGTCGATAGAAGACCCCTATCAGGATTTTGTTATTTTTTCCTCCCTGTATTTCTACCCACAGAGATTCCACCTGTTCGTCTCCTACCCCTATATCCTCCCGTAGCCTCGGCTTCAAGTTCGATTTGACGTACAGACATACCCCTCCCCCTTTCTGGTTCCTTCGGTCTCTTCTGAAGAGATTGTACCCCTGCAAATTCACCGCCCAATCGCACTTATCATCAAGCCATGTTTCAGTAATTCCGACTATATCATAGTTTTCATCAGTCATTCTCGCTTCAAGCTCACCCACTTTACCAATCAGACTTCGTGCATTCGTGATCATACAATTTATTTCATTTTTTTTGTTTTTTAAATTTGTTTTGTTGCTATTCGTACTTATGGCTGATCTGTCAGTTCTAACTGTACTAACCCCACCCCCTGCTCGTCCCCCATTCCCTTTGCTTGGACCCAGATCACTAATTACACTGGCTACCCCACTATTTCTCATTTTACCCTCCCCCCCAGTCCCTAGTTTAAACACTCCTCCAGCCTTCTAGCCATCTTTTCCCCCAGCACAGCTGCACCCTCCCCATTTAGATGCAGCCCGTTCCTACGGTAGAGCCTGTAGCCGACCGCAAAGTCAGCCCAGTTCTCCAGGAACCCAAATCCCTCCTTCTTGCACCAACTCCGGAGCCACTTGTTTACCTCCCTAAGGTCCTGCTGCCTTTCTAGTGTGGCTTTAGGTACAGGTAGTATTTCCGAGAAAACTACCCTGGAGGTCCGCGCCCTGAGCTTGGACCCTAAGTCCCTGAAATCATTTTTGAGGGCCCTCCATTGACCTCTAACTTGTTCATTGGTGCCAACGTGCACCATGACTGCTGGATCCTCACCAGCCCCTCCCAGTAACCTGTCAATCCGATCCGCGATGTGTCGAACTCGAGCGCCAGGAAGACAACACACCGTTCGACGATCCCGGTCTTTATGGCAGATTGCCCTCTCTGTCCCCCTAATAATTGAGTCCCCCACCACTAGAACCTGTCTAGCCTGCCCTGCGCTCCCCGTCCCCGTCTCACTGGAGCAGTCATCCCCCTGGCGTTCAGAGGGCGTGTCGTGCTGCAGCGGTGCTGGCTCTGTAATGGCATCCCCCTCATCTGCCAATCGTGCAAACTTGTTGGGTTGTGCCAGTTCAGGACTAGCCTCCCTGGTTCTCTTCCCTCTATCCCTCCTTCTTTCTGTCACCCAGCTGACTGCCTGCTCCCCCTGCACTTCCGTACTACCATCCGCCCCCGCCTCTACCCCAGCGAGTGCCTGCTCAGTGAGCACCAAACTCCTTTCCATGATGTCAATGGCTCTCAGTGTTGCCAGTTGCCCATTTAGATCCAGAATTTGGGCTTCTAAATTTGCAACGTGCACGCATCTTGCGCAACAGTATGCACCCTCGATCGGCTGATGAAGGACCGCATACATTGCACAAGTAGCACACTGGATGACATTGCCAGGCATGGAGCTCATCCTAATGGGGATCTACAATTTACTTGTGGAAGTAGTGAAGATAGACTTGCTCACACTCCGCTCACACGCTGCCGCAACCGCTGTCCCGCTGCCGCAACCGCTGTCCCGCTGCCGCAACCGCTGTCCCGCTGCCGCAACCGCTGTCCCGCTACCGCAACCGCTGTCCCGCTGCCGCAACCGCTGTCCCGCTGCCGCAACCGCTGACCCACTGCCGCAACCGCTGGCCCGCTGCCGCAACCGCTGACCCGCTGTCGCAACCCCTCACCCGCTGCCGCAACCCCTCACCCGCTGCCGCAATCCCTCACCCGCTGCCTCTCTCGCGCAACCTCTTACTCGCTGACACTTATGCGCAAACAGTCAAATTTCCCCCCCCCCCTCACAAACACTTAGACCCCCAGACACACACACACACAGAAGACACGACTAACCAGATACACAGAAGACACACAGCTCACAAACACACACAGAGGTAGATACTCAGCTCCTCCGCTCCTCCTGGTGACGTCACCCGCTGTCCCGGCGGCCGCTCACTCTGCCCTCCTGTCTCAGCTGCTCCGCTGAACTCCTGGTGGCCTCTTGGCGCCGGCTGCTGCGCTCCGGTCACACTGGTCACTCCTGCCCCCGCACCTGCTTCGGCTGCCGCTGCCCCCGCGCCTGCTTCGGCTGCCGCTGCCCCCGCACCTGCTTGTTGTGTAGGTCTGTGTGTGGCATTGTTGTGTGGTTATGTGAGCGGCATTGTTGTGGGAGTCTGTGTGCGGCATTGTTGTGGGGGTCTGTGTGTGGCATTGTTGTGGGGTTATGTGAGCGGCATTGTTGTGTGAGGATGTGTGCGGCATTGTTGTGGGGGTTTGTGTGCGGTATTGTTGTGTGGTTATGTGTGTGACATTGTTGTGAAAGTATGTAAGCGGCATTGTTGTTGAGGTATCGGAGAAATATTGTTCCGGGGGTATGTGAAAGATATTGTGGGGGTATGTTAGCGGCATTGTGTTAAGGGCATGTGTGTAGCATTGTCATAGGGGTATGTGTGCGACATTGTTGTTGGGGTATGTTTGCGACATTGTTGTGGGCGTATGTGTGCAGCATTGTTGTTGGGGTATGTGTGCGACATTGTTGTGGGGGTATGTGTGAGACATTGCTGTGTGGACATGTGAGCGACATTGTTGTGGGGTTATGTGAGCGACATTCTTGTGGGAGTATGTGAGCGAAATTGTTGTGGGGGTATGTGCGCAACATTGTGTGGATATGTGAGTGACATTATTATGGGGGTATGTGCACAACATTGTTGTGGGAGAGTGTGTGTGCAACTTTGCCGTGGGAGTATGTGTGCGGCATTGTTGTGGGGCTATGTGTTTGACATTGTTGTGGTGCATGTCAGTGTCATTGTTGTGGGGGAATGTGTGCGGCATTCTTGTGGATGTATGTATGTGATATTGTTTTGATAGTATGTGTGCAACTCTGCTGTGGGGGTATGTGTGTGACATTGCTGTGGGGTATGTATGCAACATTGTTGTGGGGGTATGTGAGTGATATTGTTGGGGGAGTAGGTGAGCGACGTTTATGTAGGGATGGGGTTTGCAGCATTGCTGTGGCGGTATGTGTGTGGCATTGTTGTGGGAGTATGCGTGCGGAATTGGTATGGGTGTATGTGTGAAACGTTGTGGGGGTATGTGAGCGGAATTGGTATGGGTGTATGTGTGAAACATTGTTGTGAGGGTATGTGTGCGGAATTGGTATGGGTGTATGTGTGAAACATTGTTGTGAGGGTATGTGAGTGACATAGTTGTGGGGGTATGTGTGTGCAATTGTTGTGGGGTATGTGAGCGACACTGTTGTGAGGTATGTGTGTGACATTGTTGTGAGAGTGTGCGGGCGAAATTATTTGCGGGTATGTGAGTGGCATTGTTGTTAAGATATAAGAGCGACATTGTTGTGGGGGTTTGTTTGCAGTATTGTTGTGTGGTTATGTGTGTGACATTGTTGTGAGGGGTGTTTTTGGGGAATATGTAAGCGTCATTGTTGTTGAGGCATGTTAGCAATATTGTTATGGGAATATGTGAATAATATTGGGTGGGTATGTGTGCGGCATTGTGTTGAGGGCATGTGTGTTACATTGTTGTGGGGTTATGTGAGTGACATTGTGTGGATATGTGAGCGACATTGTTGTGGGAGTGTGTGCGACATTGTTGGGGGTAAAGTGTGCAACATTGTTTTGTGTTTTTTTTCGCAGCATTACTGTGGGGGGTATGTGTGCTGCGTAATATGTCAGTAATATTGTTCTTGAGGTTTATGACTGACATTGCCGTGGTGGTATGTGAACAATATTGTTGTGGGGGTATGGAGTATGTGTACGACATTGCTGTGGGGTTATTTGTGGACATTGCTGTGGGTGTATGTGTGCGACATAGTTGTAGGGGTTTGTTTGTGTAACATGGTTGTGGGGGTATGTGAGTGACGTTGTGTGGGGTATGTATGTGACATTGTTGTAGGGGTATGTGTTTGTAACAATGCTGTGGGAGTATGTGTGCGACATTGTTGAGGTGGTATGTGAGCAACTTTGTAGTTTTGGTATTTGAGCGACATTGTTGTGGGGGTAAATGACTGACATTGTTCTTGGGGTGTGTGAGTAATATTGTTCTTGAGGTTTATGACTGACTCTACAGTCGTGGTATATGAGCGGCATTGTTGTGGGGGTATGTGTGTGACATTGTTGTGGGGGGTATGTGAGCAGTATTGTTGTGAGGGGTATGCAATTGACATTGTTGTGGGTGTATGTGAGCTGCATTGTTGAGGGGGCATGTGAGTGTCTTTGTGTTGGAGGTATGAGTGTGACATTGTTGTGGGGGTATGTGAGCGGCATTGTTGTGGGGGCATGTGAGTGGCTTTGTGTTGGAAGTAATTGTGTGACATTGTTGTGAGGGTATGTGAGCAAAAGTATTGTGGGGGTATAGGTGTTACATTGTTGTGGGGGTATATCAGTGATATTGTTCTTAGAGTATGGGAGTGACATTGGGAGGGCTATGTGTGTGATATTACTCTGCGGGTATGTATACAACATTGCTATGGGGGTATGTGTGCGACATTGTTGTGGGGGTATGTGTGCAACATTACTGTGGGGGCATGTGTGCAACATTGCTGGTAGTTTATGTGTGTGACATTGGTGTGTGGGTATGTGAGCGACTTTATAGTGTTGTTATTCGAGCGACATTGTTGTGGGGGTATGTGTGTGACATTGTTGTGGGCATATGTGAGCAGCATTGTTGTGGGGGTATGTATGTGACATTGTTTTGGGGGCATGTGAGTGGCATTGCTGTAGGGGTATGTGTGTAACATTGCTATGGGGGTATGTGAGTGGCATTGTTGTGAGGGGTACTGTTTTTGGGGTATGTGAGCGGCTTTGTGTTGGAGGTATGTGAGCAACAGTTGAGGGGGTATGGGAGTAACATTGTTGCAGGAGGTGTATGTGTGTAACATTGTTGTGGGGGTATGTGTGTGATTTTGTTGTGGGGGTATGTGAACAGCATTGTTGTGGGGTTATGTGTCTGACATTGTTTTGGGGGGGGTTAGTTGAGCAACATTGTTGTGGGGATATTTACTTGGCATTTTTGTGGGGGTATGTGTGCGGCATTGTTTTGGGGGGGTAACCAACATTGTTGTGGGGCTATGTTTGCGACATTGTTGTGGGTGTTTGTTTTCGGCATTGTTGTGGAGATGTGTGAGCAGCATTGTTGTGGGAGTATGTGTGTGACATTGTTGTGAGTATATATGTGGGACATTATTGTGGGGGGTATATGTGTGTAACATTGTTGTGGGGATATGTGTGTTATATTGTTGTGGGGGTATGTGAGAGTCATTATTGTGGGGGTATTTACTTGGCATTTTTGTGGGGATATGTGTGCGGCACTGTTGTGGGGATTTATTTGCAACATTGTTGTGAAGATGTGTGAGCAGCATTGTTGTGGGAGTATGTGTGTGACATTGTTGTGAGGGTATGTGTGTGACATTGTTATAGGGGTATATGTATGACATTGTTGAGGGGATATATGTGTGACATTATTGTGCTGGTATAAGTGTGTAACATTGTTGTGTTGGTGTGTGAGTGACTTTGTAGTGTTGGTATTTGAGCAACATTGTTCTTGTGGTGTGTGAGTAATATTGTTTTTGAAGTATATGAGTGACATTGCCGTGTGTGACATTGTTGTGGGGGTATGTGTGTGACATTGTTGTGGGGGTATATGTGTGTGACATTGTTGTGGGGGGTATGTGAGCGGCATTGTTGTGGGAGCATGTGAGTGGCTTTGTGTTGGAGGTATTTGAGCGACATTGTTGTGGGGGCATATGACTCACATTGTTCTTGGGGTGTGTGAGTAATATTGTTCTAAGAGGTTTATGACTGACTCTGCCATTGTGGTATCGTCGTGGTATATGAGCGGCATTGTTGTGGGGGGTATATGTGTGTGACATTGTTGTGGGGGATATATGTGTGTGACACTGTTGTGGGGGATATATGTGTGTGACACTGTTGTGGGGGGTATGTGAGCAGCATTGCTGTGGGGTTATGTATGTGACATTGTTGTGAGGGGTATGCAAGTGACATTCTTGTGGGGGCATGTGAGTGTCTTTGTGTTGGAGGTATGAGTGTGACATGGTTGTGGGGGTATGTGAGCGGCATTGTTGTGGGGGCCTGTGAGTGGCTTTGTGTTTGCGGTATTTGTGTGACATTGTTGTGAGGGTATGTGAGCGACAGTATTGTGGGGGTATAGGTGTTATATTGTTGTGGGGGTATTCAGTGATATTGTTCTTAGGGTATGGGAGTGACATTCTTTTGAAGATGTGTGAGCAGCATTGTTGTGAGGCTATGTGTGTGATATTACTCTGGGGGGCATGTATACAGCATTGCTATGGGGGTATGTGTGCGACATTGTTGTGGGGGTATGTGTGCAACATTGCTGTGGAGGTATGTGTGCGACATTATTGTGGGGGTATGTGTGCAACATTGCTGTGGAGGTATGTGTGCAACATTGCTGGTAGTTTATGTGTGCAACATTGTTGTGGGGGTATGAGAGCGACTTTATAGTGTTGTTATTCGAGCAACATTGTTTTGGCGGTATATGAGTGACATTGTTGTGGGGGTATGTGTGTGACATTGTTTTGGGGGTATGTGAGCGGCATTGTTGTGGGGGTATGTGTGTGACTTTGCTGTGGGGGTATGCGAGCGGAATTGTTGTAGGGGTATGCGAGTGACATTGTTGTGAGGGGTACGGTTGTGGGGGTATGTGAGCGGCATTGTGTTGGAGCTATGTGAGCGACATAGTTGAGGGGGTATGGGAGTAACTTATTGCAGGAGGTCTATGTGTGTAACATTGTTGTGGGGGTATGTGTGTGACTTTGTTGTGGGGGTATGTGAGCGACATTGTTATAAAAGGTATGTGAGCAGCATTGTTGTGGGGTTATGTGTCTGACATTGTTTTTGGGGGGGGTAGTTGAGCAACATTGTGTGTGATATTACTCTGGGGGTATGTATACAACATTGCTATGGGGGTATGTGTGCGACATTGTTGTGGGGGTATGTGTGCAGCATTGTTGTGGGGGCATGTGTGCAACATTGCTGTGGAGGAATGTGTGAAACATTGCTGGTAGTTTATGTGTGCAACATTGTTGTGGGGCTATGTGTGTGACATTGTTGTGGGGGTATGTGTGTGACATTGTTGTGGGGGTATGAGAGCGACTTTATATAGTTGTTATTCGAGCAACATTGTTGTGGCGGTATATGAGTGACATTGTTGTGGGGGTATGTGTGTGACATTGTTTTGGGGGCATATGAGAGGCATTTTTGTGGGGGTATGTGTGTGACATTGCTGTGGGTGTATGCGAGCGGAATTGTTGTAGGGGTATGTGTGTGACATTGCTGTGGGGGTATGCGAGTGACATTGTTATAAAAGGTATGTGAGCAGCATTGTTGTGGGGTTATGTGTCTGACATTGTTTTTTTGGGGGAGGTAGTTGAGCAACATTGTTGTGGGGGTATTTACTTGGCATTTTTGTGGGGGTATGTATGCGACATTGTTGTAGGGGTTTGTTTTAGGCATTATTGTCGAGATGTGTGAGCAGCATTGTTCTGGGAGTATGTGTGTGACATTGTTGTGAGGGTATATGTGTGACATTGTTGTGAGGGTATATGTGTGACATTATTGTGGGGGTATATGTGTGTAACATTGTGGTGTCGGTGTGTGAGTGACTTTGTAGTGTTGGTATTTGAGCAACATTGTTGTAGGGGTGTTTGAGTGACATTGTTCTTGTGGTGTGTGAGTAATATTGTTTTTGAAGTATGTGATTGACATTGTTGTGGGGGGTATGTGTGTGACATTGCTGAGAGGGTATGTGTGCGACGTTGCTGTTGGAGTATGTCTGCGACCTTATTGTGGTGGTATATGAGATGCATTGTTGTGGGGGTATGTAAGCGACATTGTTGTGGGGGTATGTAAGTGACATTGTTGAGGGGGTATGTGAATGACTTTTTAGTGTTGGTATTTGAACGACATTGTTGGGGGGTATATGAACGTTCTTGGTGTGTGTGAGTAATATTGTTTTTGAGGGGGGTATGTGAATGACATTGTCGTGGGTGTATGAAGTATGTGTACGACATTGCTGTGGGGTTTTCTGTGAGACATTGCTGTGGGGTTATGTGTGGACATTGTCGTGGGGGTGTATGAGCTGCATTGTTGTGAGGGTATGTGAAAGATATAATTGTGCAGGTATGTGTGTGACATTGTTGTGGGGGTATTTTCGTGGCATTGTTGTGGTAGTATGTGTGCAGCATTGTTTTGGGGGCGTATATTAGCAGCATTGTTGCGGGGTATGTTTATTTACTTTGTTTGTGGGGGTATTTGAGCGACATTGTTTTGCAGGTATGTGAGCTGCATTGTAGTGGGGTTATGTGAGTGGCATTGTATTGAGGCCATGTGTGCGACATTCTTGTGAGGGGCATTGTTGTGGGGGTATGTGAGCAGCTTTGTGTTGGAGGTATGTAGGCGACAATGTTCTTGGGGTTTCTGTGTGACTTTGCGGGGGTATGTCAGTGATATTGTTGTGGGAGTGTGTGTGTGCGACATTGCTGTGGGTGTATGTGTGCAGCATTGTTGTGTGGGAATGTATGCAACAATGTTGTGGGGGTATGTGTGCGGCATTGTGGGGGCATGTGTGCGGCATTGTTGTGGGGGTATGTGTGCGGCATTGTTGTGGGGGTATGTGTGCGGCATTGTTGTGGGGGTATGTGTGCGGCATTGTTGTGGGGGTATGTGTGCGGCATTGTTATACAGGGTATGTGTGCAGTATTGTTGTGGGGGTATGTGAGTGACATTATTGTAGGGATATGTGTGTGACATTGTAGTAGGGGGTATGTGTGGGACATAGTTGTAGTGGTATGTTTGTGTAACATTGTTGTGGGGGTATGTGAGTGACATTGTTGTGGGGGTATGTGTGTGACATTGTAGTAGGGTGTATGCGTTGGACATAGTTGTAGTGGTATGTTTGTGTAACATTGTTGTGGGTGTATGTAAGTGACATTGTTGTAGGGATATGTGTGTGTAACATTCTTGTGGGGGTATGTGAGTGACATTGTTGTGGGGAGTATGTATGTGAAATTGTTGTGGGGGTATGTGTTTGTAACATTGCCGTGGGGGTATGTGTGCGACTTTGTAGTTTTGGTATTTGAGCGACATTGTTGTGGGGGTATATGATTGTTCTGGGTTTCGTAAGTAATATTGTTCTTGAGGTTTATGACTGACATTGCCGTGGTTGTATGTGAACGGCAGTGTTGTGGGGGTATGTGTGTGACATTTTTATGAGGGGCTTGTGAGCAGCATTCTTGTGGGGTCATGTGTCTGAGTGTCTGACATTGTTGTGGGGGGTATGTGTGTGACATTGTTTTGGTGGGTATGTGTGTGACATTGTTGTTGGGGTATGTGTGACATTGTTGTGAGGGGTATGTGAGCGACATTGTTGTGGGGGTATATGAGTGAGCTTGTTGTGGGGGTATGTGTATGACATTGTTGTGGGGGTATGTGAGCTGCCTTGTTGTGGGGGCATGTGAGTGTCTTTGTGTTGGAGGTATGGCTGTGACATTATTGTGAGGGTATGTGAGCAACAGCATTGTGGGGGTATTTGTGTGACATTATTGTGAGGGTATGTGAGCGACAGTATTGTGGGGGTATAGGTGTTACATTGTTGTGGGTGTATATCAGTGATACTGTTCTTAGGGTATGGGAGTGACATTGTTTTGAAGATGTGTGAGCAGCATTGTTGTGGGGCTATGTGTGTGATATTACTCTGGGGGTATGTATACAATATTGCTATGGGGGTAAGTGTGCGACATTGTTGTGGGGGTATGTGTGCGGCATTGTTGTGGGGGTATGTGTGCGGCATTGTTGTGGGGGTATGTGTGCGGTATTGTTGTGGGGGTATGTGTGCGGCATTGTTGTACAGGGTATGTGTGCGGTATTGTTGTACAGGGTATGTGTGCGGTATTGTTGTGGGGATATGTGAGTGACATTGTCGTGGGGGTTATGTGTGTGTAACATTGCCGTGGGAGTATGTGTGTAATATTGTTGTAGGGGTATGTGTGTGAGATTGTTGAGGTAGCATGTGAGCGACTTTGTAGCTTTGGTATTTGAGCAACATTGTTGTGGGGGTATATGACCGTGGTTGTATGTGAACGGCATTGTTGTGGGGGTATGTGTGTGACATTGTTGTGGGGGGTTTATGTGTGTGACATTGCTGTGGGGGTATGTGAGTGACATTGTTGTAGGGGTATGTGTGTGACTTTGTTTTGAGGGGTATGTGAGCAGCATTCTTGTGGGGTCATCTGTGTAACATTGTTGTGAGGGGTATGTGAGCAGCATTCTTGTGGGGGTATGTGTGTGACATTGTTGTGAGGGTATATGTGTGACATTGTTCTGAGGGGTATGTGAGCGACATTTTTGTGGGTGTGTGTGTGACATTATTGTGAGGGGTATGCAAGTGACAATGTTGTGGGCGTATGTGAGATGCATTGTTGTGGGGATTTGTGTGTGACATTGTTATGAGGGTTATGGGAGCAGCATTCTTGTGGGGTCATGTGTGTAACATTGTTGTGGGGGTATGTGAGTAACACTGTTGTGGGGGGCATGTGTGTGACATTGTTGTGGTGGGTACGTGTGACATTGTTGTGGGGGGTATGTGTGTGACATTGTTGCTAGGGTATGTGTGTAACATTGTTTTGAGGGGTATGTGAGCGACATTATTGTTGGGGTATGTGAATGATATTGTTGTGGGGGTATGTGTGTGACATTATTGTGAGGGTTATGCAAGTGACATTGTTGTGGGCGTATGTGAGCTGCATTGTTGTGGGGTTATGTGTGTAAAATTGTTGTGGGGGTATATGAGTGATATTTTTGTGGGGGTATATGAGTGGCATTGTTGTTTGGGTACGTGTGTGGCATAGTTGTGGCAGTATTTACTCGGCATTGTTGTAGGGGTACGTGTGCGACATTGTTGTGGGGGTTTGTTCGCTGCATTAATTTGGAGACGTGTGAGCAGCATTGTTGTGGGGCTATGTGTCTAAAATTGTTGTGCGGGTATATAAGTGGCATTGTTGTGGGGGTATGTGTGCAGCATTGTTGTGGATGTATGTGTATTATATTGTTTTGGGGGTATGTGTGCGACATTTCTCTGGGGTATGTATGCAACATTGCGGTGGGGTTACGAGTGCAACATTGCTGTGGGTGTATATGAGCTACATTGTTGTGAGTGGTATATGAGCCGCATTGCTGTGGGTGTATATGAGCTACATTGTTGTGAGTGGTATATGAGCCGCATTGTTGTGGGCGTATGTGAGCAACATTGCTGTGGGGATATGTGTGTGACATTGCTATGTGGGTATGTGAGCAGCATTCTTGTGGGTTTTTGTGTGTGACATTGTTTTGGGGGGTATGAGTGCGGCATTGTTGTGGGGGAAAGTGTGGGGCATTGTTGTGGGGTTATGTGTGTGATATTGCTGTGGGGTATGTGTGCGTCATTGCTGGGGGGCTATGTGTGTTACATTGTTGAGGTGGTATATAAGATGCATTGTCGTGAGGGTATGTGAGTGACATTGTTGTGGACATATGTGTGTGACATTGTTCTGGGGGATATGTTAATGACATTGTTTTGAGGGGTGTTTAAGCAGCTTTGTTGTGGGAGTATGCTTGTAACATTGTTGTGAGGGTATGTGTGTGGCATTGTTGTGAGGGTATGTGTGCGACATTGCTGTGGAGGTATCTGTGCAAAATTGTTGAGGGGGTATGTGTGCGACATTGCTGTGGGGGCATGTGTGTTACACAGTTGTGAGGGGGTATATGACCAGCATTGTTGTGGTCGTTTGTGTGAGACATTGTTGTGGGGGCATGTGTGCAACATTGTGTGGGGGTATATGAGCTACATTGTTGTGGGGCTATGTGTGTGGCATTGTATTAAGGGCATGTGTTTGACATTGTTGTGAGGGGTAGGTGAGCAGCTTTGTGTTGGAGGTATGTGAGCAACATTGTTCTATGGGTATGTTAATTACATAGTTATGGGCTTATGTGTGTGACATTGTTCTGGGGGTATATGAGTGACATTGTTATGAGGGTATATGAGTGACATTGCTGTAGGGGGTATGTGAGTGACATTGCTCTAGTGGGTATGTGAGTGACATTGCTGTAGTGGGTATGTGAGTGACATTGTTATGAGGGTTATGTGTGTGACATTGTTGTGGGGATATATGAATGACGCTGTAGGGGTATGTGTGTGACATTGTTGTGGGGTTATGTGTGTGACATTGTTGTGGGGGTATGTGAGCGACATTGCTGTAGGGGGTATGTGAGTGACATTGCTGTAGTGGGTATGTGAGTGATATTGTTATAAGGGTATATGAGTGACATTGTTATGAGGGTTATGTGTGTGAAATTGTTGTAGGGGTATGTGTATGACATTGTTGTGGGGGTATGTGTGTGACATTGTTGTAGGGGTATGTGTATGACATTGTTGTGGGGGTATGTGTGTGACATTGTTGTGGGGGTATGTGTGTGACATTGTTGTGGGGGTATGTGAGTGAGATTGCTGTAGTGGGTATGTGAGTGGCATATGTCACCAGTATGGGGCCCGTGTAGATGATCAGATGTTCTATAGGTTCTCCTCTGAGAGCTGTACACAGTCCTTCCTGACAGGACCGTATGCTAGAAGTGCTTTATGACTGTCCTGTTATTTCAGATGCCGGCTGATATTCCGGCGCCAAAAGACCATTTTATTTTGCTCCATGTTAACCAGCTGAGTCTGTCCGGCCGGCACTTCTCCCGGTTCATCTATGAGGGGGTGAACAAGAGCTTTAGGCCTCATGTCCACGGGGAAATTCAGGCCGCATGGATTCCCCGTGCAGAACCCCGCAGCAGGTCCCTTCTGCCCCGCAGACATGAGGCCAAGAAAATGCGATATACTTACCTGTCCGGACGCTGCGGGTCTCACCTCCCTTGCGGCCGGATCTCCTCTCCTTGGCTCAGCGGATGTGTTCGGCATGCTGGTAGTGTGCCGCACAAATTTCTTTCTTTAACTCCTGCTCTCCCGCGTTCCCGTGGCACAAAACAAATAGAGCTGCGGGTGTGCCGCAGATCCGGACGGCTTCCATAAGCTTCAATTGAAACCACGAGAGCCGTCCGTGCAGGAACGCCACACAAAATGGAGCATGTTGCTGGTGCTTTTCTGCACGTGCGATCCGCGCTCCAGGAAAAAATGACATCCGTAGGTATTTAACGACCTGCGGGTGCCCAGTGATTCCCTATTGGCGCGGATCATGTTTGCTGGAGACCCGCGCGGATTTCGTAATTCTATTTGGCCTGTGGACATTGGGCCTTAAAGGTAGGAGCAATTCCCAATGCTTGACATATATCCCCAGGATGATGTAGCAGAGCCAAGGTCGTCATGTAGCTCAGTACAGAGTATGTAATATCGGGGGGTTTACATGCGGCTGCTGGTAAACCGAGGCTGCCTCCCACCTGCGTTTGGGTCACTTCAGGGTTTCTATTTCTCTGCTGCATTTTTGGAGAGAAACTGAAATAAAACAGAACAGAAGTGAAAAGTAATGCAGCAGAATGTGCTGTTGTAGTGGGCGGAGTTACCGGGGCGCCTCCATAATCTATGCATGCTGATGTAGTGGGCGGAGTTACCGAGGCGCCTCCATAATCTATGCATGCTGATGTAGTGGGCGGAGTTACCGGGGCGCCTCCATAATCTATGCATGCTGATGTAGTGGGCGGAGTTACCGGGCCCCATAATGTATGCATGCTGTTGTAGTGGGCGGAGTTACCAGGGCCTCCATAATGTATGCATGCTGTTGTAGTGGGCGGAGTTATCAGGGCCTCCATAATGTATGCATGCTGTTGTAGTGGGCGGAGTTACTGGGGCACCTCCATAATGTATGCATGCTGTTGTAGTGGGCGGAGTTACTGGGGCCCCATAATGTATGCATGTTGTTGTAGTGGGCGGAGTTACCAGGGCCTCCATAATGTATGCATGCTGTTGTAGTGGGCGGAGTTACCGGGGCGCCTCCATAATCTATGCATGCTGATGTAGTGGGCGGAGTTACCGGGCCCCATAATGTATGCATGCTGTTGTAGTGGGCGGAGTTACCAGGGCCTCCATTATGTATGCATGCTGTTGTAGTGGGCGGAGTTATCAGGGCCTCCATAATGTATGCATGCTGTTGTAGTGGGCGGAGTTACTGGGGCGCCTCCATAATGCATGCATGCTGATGTAGTGGGCGGAGTTACTGGGGCCCCATAATGTATGCATGTTGTTGTAGTGGGCGGAGTTACCAGGGCCTCCATAATGTATGCATGCTGTTGTAGTGGGCGGAGTTACCAGGGCCTCCATAATGTATGCATGCTGTTGTAGTGGGCGGAGTTACTGGGGCACCTCCATAATGTATGCATGCTGTTGTAGTGGGCGGAGTTACCAGGGCCTCCATAATGTATGCATGCTGTTGTAGTGGGCAGAGTTACCGGGGCCTCCATAATGGATGCATGCAGTTGTAGTGGGCAGAGTTACCGGGGCCTCCATAATGTATACATGCTGTTGTAGTTGGCGAAGTTACCAGGGCCTCCATAATGTATGCATGCTGTTGTAGTGGGCGGAGTTACCGGGGCCTCCATAATGTATGCATGCAGTTGTAGTGGGCGGAGTTACTGGGGCCTCCATAATGTATGTATGCTGTTGTAGTGGGCGGAGTTACCGAGGCCTCCATAATGTATGCATGCTGTTGTAGTGGGCGGAGTTACCGGGGCCTTCATAATGTATGCATGCTGTTGTAGTGGGCGGAGTTACCGGGGCCTCCATAATGTATGCATGCTGTTATAGTGGGCGGAGTTACCGGGGCGCCTCCATAATGTATGCATGCAGTTGTAGTGGCCAGAGTTACCGCAGCGCCTCCATAATGTATGCATGCAGTTGTAGTGGGCGAAGTTACCGGGGCCTCCTTAATGTATGCATGCTGTTGTAGTGGGCGAAGTTACCGGGGCCTCCATAATGTATGCATGCTGTTGTAGTGGGCGGAGTTACTGGGGCCTCCATAATGTATGCATGCAGTTGTAGTGGGCGGAGTTACTGGGGCCTCCATAATGTATGTATGCTGTTGTAGTGGGCGGAGTTACCGAGGCCTCCATAATGTATGCATGCTGTTGTAGTGGGCGGAGTTACCAGGGCCTCCATAATGTATGCATGCTGTTATAGTGGGCGGAGTTACCGGGGCGCCTCCATAATGTATGCATGCTGTTGTAGTGGGCGGAGTTACCGGGGCCTCCATAATGTATGCATGCTGTTGTAGTGGGCGGAGTTACTGGGGCCTCCATAATGTATGCATGCAGTTGTAGTGGGCGAAGTTACCGGAGCCTCCTTAATGTATGCATGCTGTTGTAGTGGGCGGAGTTACCAGGGCCTCCATAATGTATGCATGCTGTTGTAGCGGGCGGAGTTACCGGGGCCTCCATAATGTATGCATGCAGTTGTAGTGGGCGGAGTTACCGGGGCCTCCATAATGTATGCATGCTGTTGTAGTGGGCGGTGTTACTGGGGCCTCCATAATGTATGCATGCTCTTGTAGTTGGCGGAGTTACCAGGGCACCTCCATAATGTATGCATGCTGTTGTAGTGGGCGGAGTTACCGGGGCCTCCATAATGTATGCATGCAGTTTAGTGGGCGGAGTTACTGGGGCCTCCATAATGTATGTATGCTGTTGTAGTGGGCGGAGTTACCGGGGCCTTCATAATGTATGCATGCTGTTGTAGTGGGCGGAGTTACCGGGGCCTCCATAATGTATGCATGCTGTTATAGTGGGCGGAGTTACCGGGGCGCCTCCATAATGTATGCATGCAGTTGTAGTGGCCAGAGTTACCGCAGCGCCTCCATAATGTATGCATGCAGTTGTAGTGGGCGAAGTTACCGGGGCCTCCTTAATGTATGCATGCTGTTGTAGTGGGCGAAGTTACCGGGGCCTCCATAATGTATGCATGCTGTTGTAGTGGGCGGAGTTACTGGGGCCTCCATAATGTATGCATGCAGTTGTAGCGGGCGGAGTTACCGGGGCCTCCATAATGTATGCATGCAGTTGTAGTGGGCGAAGTTACCGGGCCCTCCATAATGTATGCATGCTGTTGTAGTGGGCGGAGTTACTGGGGTCTCCATAATGTATGCATGCAGTTGTAATGGGCGGAGTTACCAGGGCCCCTCCATAATGTATGCATGCAGTTGTAGTGGGCGGAGTTAACGGGGCCCTTCCATAATGTATGCATGCTGATGTAGCGGCCGGAGTTACCGGGTCGCCTCCATAATGTATGCATGCAGTTGTAGTGGCCGGAGTTACCGGGGCCTCCATAATGTATGCATGCTGTTGTAGTGGGCGGAGTTACTGGAGCCTCCATAATGTATGCATGCAGTTGTAGTGGCCGGAGTTACCAGGGTCCCTCCATAATGTATGCATGCAGTTGTAGTGGGCGGAGTTACCGGGGCCTCCATAATGTATGCATGCAGTTGTAGTGGGCGGAGTTACCGGGGCTCCTCCATAATGTATGCATGCAGTTGTAGTGGCCAGGATTACCGGGGCTCCTCCATAATGTATGCATGCTGTTGTAGTGGCCGGAGTTACTGGGGCCTCCTTAATGAATGCATGCAGTTGTAGTGGGCGGAGTTACCGGGGCACCTCCATAATGTATGCATGCAGTTGTAGTGGGCGGAGTTACTGGGACCTCCATAATGTATGCATGCAGTTTAGTGGGCGGAGTTACTGGGGCCTCCATAATGTATGTATGCTGTTGTAGTGGGCGGAGTTACCGGGGCCTTCATAATGTATGCATGCTGTTGTAGTGGGCGGAGTTACTGCGGCCTCCATAATGTATGCATGCTGTTATAGTGGGCGGAGTTACCGGAGCGCCTCCATAATGTATGCATGCAGCTGTAGTGGCCGGAGTTACCGCAGCGCCTCCATAATGTATGCATGCAGTTGTAGTGGGCGAAGTTACCGGGGCCTCCTTAATGTATGCATGCTGTTGTAGTGGGCGGAGTTACTGGGGCCTCCATAATGTATGCATGCTGTTGTAGTGGGCGGAGTTACTGGAGCCTCCATAATGTATGCATGCAGTTGTAGTGGCCGGAGTTACCAGGGCCCCTCCATAATGTATGCATGCAGTTGTAGTGGGCGGAGTTACCGGGGCCTCCATAATGTATGCATGCAGTTGTAGTGGGCGGAGTTACTGGGGCTCCTCCATAATGTATGCATGCAGTTGTAGTGGCCGGAATTACCGGGGCTCCTCCATAATGTATGCATGCTGTTGTAGTGGCCGGAGTTACTGGGGCCTCCTTAATGAATGCATGCAGTTGTAGTGGGCGGAGTTACCGGGGCGCCTCCATAATGTATGCATGCTGTTGTAGCGGGCGGAGTTACCGGGGTCTCCATAATGTATGCATGCTGTTGTAGTGGGCGGAGTTACTGGGGCCTCCATAATCTATGTATGCAGTTGTAGTGCGCGGAGTTACCGGAGCCCTTCCATAATGTATGCATGCAGTTGTAGTGGCCGGAGTTAACGGGGCTCCTCCATAATGTATGCATGCTGTTGTAGTGGGCGGAGTTACTGGGGCCTCCTTAATGTATGCATGCAGTTGTAGTGGACGGAGTTACCGCGCGCGTCCATAATGTATGCCTGCTGTTGTGGTGGGCGGAGTTACCGGGACCTCCATAATGTATGCATGCTGTTGCAGTGGGCGGAGTTACCGGGGTCTCCATAATGTATGCATGCTGTTATAGTGGGCGGAGTTACCGGGGCCTCCATAATGTATGCATGCTGTTGTAGTGGGCGGAGTTACCGAAGTCTCCATAATGTATGCATGTAGTTGTAGTGGGCGGAGTTACTGGGGCCTCCATAATGTATGCATGCAGTTGTAGTGGGCGGAGTTACCGGGGCCCTTCCATAATGTATGTATGCTGATGTAGTGGCCGAAGTTACCGGGACGTCTCCATAATGTATGCATGCAGTTGTAGTGGGCAGAGTTACTGGGGCACCTCCATAATGTATGCATGCAGTTGTAGTGGGCGGAGTTACCGGGGCCCTTCCATAATGTATGTATGCTGATGTAGTGGCCGAAGTTACCGGGACGTCTCCATAATGTATGCATGCAGTTGTAGTGGCCGTAGTTACCGGGGCTTCTCCATAATGTATGCCTGCAGTTGTAGTGGCCGGAGTTACCGGGGCTCCTCCATAATGTATGCCTGCAGTTGTAGTGGCCGGAGTTACCGGGGCTCCTCCATAATGTATGCATGCTGTCGTAGTGGGCGGAGTTACCGGGGCGCCTCCATAATGAATGCATGCAGTTGTCTTATGCCTATGTATTGTCAGTGGCTTCAATGTGGAAGGAATCAGCAAAATGTGTATTGATGCTTGTAGGAATGAAAGGGTTAATGTCTGCAAAGGAGCCGTCTGGTGTCAAAATGTATCCTTTTGTGTTGGGAGTTTGGAAGTCATGTGACCATGCTTCATACGGGTGTTTATAAGGGGAGTGCAAGGGAGTCTGAGGGCTTATTCAGATGACTTTATATCGGCCGTGTATTCACTCCGGCCAATATACGGCGTCCCTCTCTGCAGGGGGAGGAGGCTAGAAGAGCCCGGAGCAGTGCACTGAGCTCCCGCCCCTCTCCGCCTCCTCTCCACTACCTCTCTGCCCCTCTGCACTATTTGCAATGAGGGAAAGTGGGACAGGGGCGGGGCTAATTCCTGGAACTTAGCTCCGCCCCTGTCCCGCCTTCTCTCTTGCAAAAGTGCATAGATGTGAGTCCTGCAGTTGGTAAAGTCATTGCCCCGGACTCTGCCCTGTAGATTAGTGCTCACCTTTGTTCTACTCTACACTGTTCACATGTCAGAATGTTTCTTTACAGCTCAACTGACGGAGGAAAAGATCCCGCTGATCATGAAGTCTACAGGTTCATCTGTCACCATAGAAGTTACCAGCACGGCCCGGGCTACTGAGATGCATCTGTCCTTATCTTATATGTTCCAAAGTCAAAATTAATGCCAGAGTGGAAATAAAATAGCATTAAAAAATAAATAAATGTGTTTTTTTCAAAAAAGTTCAGATGTCCAACCTAAAGGACTTTTACTGTCTTCTCCGTTTGACTCCAGTTCTGGGAAGCGGTGTGTAAATTCAGTGGCATAATCCTGCCTAGATGGTTGGTCATCAGCACACAACAAACCTAATACTAAACAGACTGGCAGGGGTGAAGGTGCCAACGATTTACCTGCTGTTTATGGAGCCTGAAAGATAAATGGCAATGGAAAAGTTAGTTTTCTTACAGCAGTCTGTCCAGGAGGTGTCATCCCGCTATCCCAGATGCCTGAACCCCCGATTCACCTATGTATAATACAGGTGGGGGTGCATCATCGACCCCTCCCCTTGGCTCTTGATTGACTGCTCAAATATACATAGTAATATAGTATGTTAGGCTGAAGGGAGACAATGTCCATCCAGTTCAGCCTGTTTCCACCCCCCCTCCCTTGTTGATCCAGAGGAAGTTAAAAAAAAAAGGCTATTGGGGGGGGGGGGGGGGGGATTATTTCCCGACTTTATAATGGCAGTTAGAATACTCCCTGGATCAATTTTTTTATAGTTTCTACATGACTCCAAGATCCAGATGGTTATTTAATGTCTATATCCTGTAATAACATAGCGCTGTAGAAAGACATCTACTCCCCTCTTAAACTCCTCTATGGATTTTGCCATCCCCACGTCCTCAGGCAGAGAGTTCCACAGTCTCACTGCTCTTACAGTAAAGAACCCCCTTCTATGTTGGTAATGAAACCTTTTTTCCTCTAACAGTAGAGGATGCCCTCTTGTTACCGTCACAGTCCTGGGTATAAACAGATCATCGGAGAGATCCTTGTATTGTCCCCTAATATATTTATACACATTGTCCTCTAATTTGTATTTAAGCACTGCAATATCTTAACCAGAGAATTGAAGCCATTTCACCCATTTACATTGGGTCAGGAAGGGTACCGTTACTCCTTAAGGAGAGCACTTAGAAGGTGTGAGGAGACTTATAAGGCCATCCATGCTCCTGGGGGAAATATGCAAATGCAAAATGGAACAATACCTCTGTAGCGCCACCTATTGGAAGGCAGCATTTCTGTCTGTCTGTGCACGGTTAGCTTTTCCTTCTGGAGAAGATTGTGGCTTTGGCTTATAATTCCCAGTCATTGTTACAAGGCTTGCTAAAAAGTCTGACATTGGCTTGCAGAAATGCTGCCTTCCAATAGGTGGCGCTGTAGAGGTATTGTTCCATTGTCCCATTTACCCTATTACATTTGTATGCCTCTAGTTGGTCTAATCTGGAAGCAATAAGTTTTCCATTAAGCAGTTATTTTGAATAACAGCAAAAAGTCGATCTAGCCGTAGTTTTCCATTTCATAGCAATAGAAGCCCTAGTTACTATTAGGAGATGAGACAATATAGTAAGGCCAGCAAAAATAATATCCTCTACAGCTAATGATAATAGGGCCACATTAGGGCCCCATCGAAAGTCAAAATTGAATGCAGTGGGAAGTAAATCTGATCCCATAGAGGTTTAAGGATTTCACATGACCACCAGATATGTAACAGAGATCCAACTTGTCCATAACATCTCCAACACAAACCAGAAGTACCAGGAAGCATTTCAGACAAGCGGTAGATGCCACCTATATAAACGTCTTCTTAATGATTAGCACAACAAGAGGTCTTAGCACTTAACTGATTGGTCCTCATTAAAGGTCTCCTGAAATTCCCTTTCTCAGTTCTTTCTGAAAACGGGAATTACAATTAAGGGAAAGTGCGGTGTAGGTTCCAGTTATACCTTTAGTGTGAATTAGAAAAAAAGGATTCATATAAAGTTCTAGGAGGGCATCCTGAAAGGTTTAACAACAAGATAAAATGTCACAATTGGAGGTACTTATAGAATCTTCGGAGAGAAGCATCCATGAGCCTTCCATCAGGTCCCATCACTGTTGATATACCAACTGTTGAGATACCAACTTCTAAGCCTAATGTCAGGGATAACTCACAGGATGATCTCCAAGAGGGTATTTACAGGTCGGAGTGGGAAACCATCAAAAGAGGAAGATATTCCTTTACATATGTTAATGGATGCAGTTTGAAAAATCCAGTAATGGTAGCTTCTATATCATCGCAGTGCTTATCAGAGTCGTCCAACCACCAGCTCCTCAATTGGTCTAGTAGTGAGGCCAAATAATAATTCTTCACATGTGGGCAAGCTAATCCTCCTTGAGAGGCATATTAGAGGCGTATATTAGGTGAGACCCTTGCTCTTTGGTTTTTCTAAATACATTTTGGAAGTAATTTTTGAATCCGTATCAATACAGCGTTGGAAATAAGGATGGGAAGGTACGGAGGAGTAGGGTATTGTGGGTAATATCAACATCTTTCGTAAGCAATTTACTACTCACCAAGGAGATCGATAGTTTAGTGTAGTTTTTAATATCTTTTTGTAGGGTAGATAATAGAACATTACAATTAATGGTTCCTAATTGGCTAATCGGGAAGGTAGGAAGAATATCTAAATAAGAAATTTCACGTTTGGCCTCTAATTTTAATTGAAGTGGTCGAGGTATGCCCACACCAAGAATCAATGACTTAGTGGCTGAATTCCTCAATAGTCCACAAAACAGCTTAGAGAGATGTTTCTGGTGAGGTTATGCTCAAAATTATGTTGTCTACAAAGAGGCCAATACGGTGGTCGGTTCTGGTAATAGTGATACCAGAAATATCTGGGGACAAGCGAATCAATCAGACAAATGGCTCCATCACTAAAGCAAAAATCATTGGTGACAGTGGGCATCCCCGCCTGGTACCATTAGTGATGTTAAAAGGAGTTGAAATACAGCCCGATGTATATATGTGAGCTGATGGTGAAGAAGAGAGGACCATGATGGAAGAGGGTAAAAAAGCATTCAAGACAAATTAAGAGCACCTCTCTAAGACAACTCCGGTGGTCAAACGGCTCCTCGTATCCAGAGTGAGGAGCACTGAAGGCGTTTCTCGGGCCATGACCTCAAATATTGCTAAAAAACCGTCGAGTGCCATCAACTGTTTCTCAACCTTCAATAAACCTAAAGGCCCTTCTCTACGGAACGATTATTGTTCAAACAAATCATTCAAACGAGTGAAAATGAATGCTAATCGTTCAGTATAACTCAGCCGACGATGGAACGATGAACGAGAAATCATCCGCTATTCGCTCATCACTCATTTCCTGCAGGCATAAGAATCATCGCTGGCGCGTTCACTAGTCATTCGATTTAGGGTGCGTTCACAAGAGCGTATATCGGCTCGGTTTTCACGTCGAGCCGATATACGTCCTCCTCATCTGCAGGGGGGGAGCCTGGAAGAGCCAGAAGCAGGAACTGAGGCTCCCGCCCCCTCTCTGCCTCCTCTCCGCCCCTCTGCACTATTTTCAATGAGAGGAGGTGGGACGGGGGCGGGGCTAAGGTCCGTGAATTAGCCCCGCCCCTGCCCCACCTCTCTTCATTGCAAATAGTGCAGAGGGGTGGAGAGGAGGCAGAGAGGGGGCGGGAGCTCAGTTCCTGCTCCAGGGCTCTTCCAGCCTCCCCCCCTGCACGTGAGCACAATGTATATCGGCTCGGCGTGAAAACCGAGCCGATATACGCTCTTGTGAACGCACCCTTAACTGCACTTATACAGCGATTGTGACCGACTGAACGAATTCTTGTTTGTATGAGACAATGATGAATTGTTCGCTCGTTCAAGCGAGAAATCGGCAGGTCTAAACTTGATCTCTATTAGAGATGAGCGAACGTACTCGGATAGGCACTACTCGTCCGTGTAATGTGCCTTATCCGAGTACCTCTCTGCTCGTGCTCAAAGATTCGGGACGCGCTGCGGAGCGGGGAGCTGCAGGGGAGAGCGGGGAGGAACGGAGGGGAGATCTTTCTCTCCCGGCCGCTCTGCCCCGCTCCCCGCTCCGACTCACCTGTCAGCAGCGGAGCGCCCCGAATCTTTGAGCACGAGTACAGCGGTACTCGGATAAGGCACATTACTCGGACGAGTAGTGCCTATCCGAGTACGTTCGCTCATCTCTAATCTCTATCAATTAAATTCGGAAGAACCTCTGATAGTCGGGCAGCTAAGACTTTGGCCTCATGTCCCCGGCATGCGCAGATTTTTCATGCAGATTTCAGCAGCGGATGCGATTAATCATATAGCTTTATATCTGCATGTAATAAGGAGGTAGGACAGCAGAGTGACGGTTGATCTGGGGACTTACCAGGGTCGGGTAGGGTAATAATAAGGGCTTTCAACATTTCATATGGGACTCCACCTGCGTGGGATATCTCGTTAAATACCCTAAAATGAGTTTATGGGACTTAAAATGTTTTCCCCCAGATCTATTAGTCCGTCTCTTCTCATATCCTGTTCGGATGTCACATTACTGCCCCAATAGTGGTTGTGATGTTGGGTTTATTCTAGGAGATTGGACCTTTTGATTAGTTAGTGTAATCTGAGTATCACTGTTTGCTTTATCCTTTAGATGCTGCTGCATGCCTATTCCCGCTGGGTAGTTTTAGTGTTTTTAAATGGTTTTATTGTACATGTTTTGTGTTTTTGTGCCTTCGGAATATTGTAATAAACTCATTGCTTTTCATGTTATCTGGCTGTGCGCTACTTTTACGTATGGATCGGCTTTCCTTGTAACTTGTTCCCTATTTACCGTTGTTATGCTTGTGATTAAATACGTTCTTACTTTCTGTTGTCTGAATCTTGGTGCGTCTTATAGCCACACAAATGTGTTAGGGCTGTTTCCCATGAGCGTATATCAGCCAGCCGCTTTCACGGCCGGCTGATACACGCTGTGTTCTGATGCATTGGATTCTAATGCATCAGATTACATGGCCATATTCCTGAGACGTAAAAGCGCCCGGCCAACCAATATAGCGCCAGACGTTTTTATGTCGGGCCCAAAAGATAGTCCTGGAACTATCTTTTGGGCCAGAATATGTTGGCCGCTGCATGGCTCCTATGGGAGTCTATGGCAGCGGCTGTAGTTGGGAGGGAGTTTGGCAGCTAAGCTGCCGCCCCCTGTCTATAGCCATCAGTGGGAAGAGATGGGATGGCGCTTAGCTGCGCCCCACCCCGCCCCTCCCATTGCAAAGAACGAGGAGGAAAGCAGAGGTGAGCCTGCAATAGGGAGGGGAAAGGGGCGACGGCATCGTGACCTTGGCGCATTTACGCCGGGGGCCCATGCCGTGTGAATGGGCGCACAAACGTTAGATTTATGCGCCCGTTCACGAGCTTCTATGCCCCAGGTGATGGCGTATATCGGCCGGCCGTGAAAGGTGTTCTATAGGTGTTCTTGGCAGCAGGTGGTATCCATTGTTGGTTGGTGGCAGGCAGCAGGTAGTAACAGTTGTTTTTGGCAGCAGGTGGTATCTATTCTTGGTTGGCTGCAGGTGGTATTAGGTGTTCTTGGCAGCAGGTGGTATCTATTGTTGGTTGGTACCTGCAGGTGGTATTAGGTGTTCTTGGCAGTAGGTGGTATCCATTGTTGGTTGCTGGCTACAGGTGGTATTAGGTGTTCTTGGCAGCAGATGGTATTGTTGGTTGGTGGCAGCAGTTGGTATAAGATGTTCTTGGCAGCAGGGGGTATCTATTGTTGATTTGTGGCTGCAGATGGTATTAGGTGTTCTTGGCAGCAGGTGGTATCTATTGTTGGTTGGTGGCTGCAGCTGGTATTAGGTGTTCTTGGCAGCAGATGGTATTAGGTGTTCTTGGCAGCAGGTGGTATCTATTGTTGGTTGGTGGCAGCAGGTGGTATTAGGTGTTCTCGGCAGCAGATGGCATTGTTGGTTGGTGGCAGCAGATGGTATTAGGTGTTCTTGGCAGCATGGGGTATCTATTGTTCGTTGGTGGCAGCAGGTGGTATTAGGTGTTCTTGGCAGCAGGTGGTATCTATTGCTGGTTGGTTGCAGCAGATGGTATTAGGTGTTCTTGGCAGCAGATGGCATTGTTGGTTGGTGGCAACAGATGGTATTAGGTGTTCTTGGCAGCAGGTGGTATCTTTTGTTGGTTGGTGGCTGCAGCTGGTATTAGGTGTTCTTGGCAGCAGGTGGTATCTATTGTTGGTTGGTGGCTGCAGCTGGTATTAGGTGTTCTTGGCAGCAGGTGGTATCTATTGTTGGTTGGTGGCTGCAGCTGGTATTAGGTGTTCTTGGCAGCAGGTGGTATCTATTGTTAGTTGGTGGCTGCAGCTGGTATTAGGTGTTCTTGGCAGCAGGTGGTATCTATTGTTGGTTGGTGGCTGCAGCTGGTATTAGGTGTTCTTGGCAGCAGGTGGTATCTATTGTTTGTTGGTGGCTGCAGATGGTATTAGGTGTTCTTGGCAGCAGGTGGTATCTATTGTAGGTTGGTGGCAGCAGGCGGTATTAGGTGTTCTTGGCAGCAGGTGGTATCTATTGTTGGTTAGTGGCTGCAGGCGGTATTAGGTGTTCTTGGCAGCAGGTGGTATCTATTGTTGGTTAGTGGCAGCAGATGGTATTAGGTGTTCTTGGCAGCAGGTGGTATCTATTGTTGGTTAGTGGCTGCAGGTGGTATTAGGTGTTCTTAGCAGCAGGCGGTATTTATTGCTGTTTGGTCGCAACAGGTGGTATTAGGTGTTCTTGGCAGCAGGTGGTATCTATTGTTGATTGGTGGCTGCAGCTGGTATTAGGTGTTCTTGGCAGCAGGTGGTATCTATTGTTGGTTGGTGACAGCAGCTGGTATTAGGTGTTCTTGGCAGCAGGTGGTATCTATTGTTGGTTGGTGGCAGCAGGTGGTATTAAGTGTTCTTGGCAGCAGGTGGTATCTACTGTTGGTTGGTGGCAGCAGGTGGTATTAAGTGTTCTTGGCAGCAGGTGGTATCCATTGTTGGTTGGTGGCATTAGGGCTCATGTTCATAGGCACATTTGTATTTTGGAATCCGCACTGGTCAACCGCGTGGGAGATCCGCAAGTCAAAGTTCCCATAGGGAAGCATTGGCATCCGCAATCTAATTTAAGCTTGCAGATTTGATTTGCGCATCTCCTGCTGCGGGAAACAAATCGCAGCATTCTCCATCTCAGTCCGGATCCCGTGCAGGTGGGCTCAGTAGAAGTCAATGGGTGCGGGTGCTTCACATTGCACCCGCAATTCAATTTGCGGATGCACTACGGATTTGACTACGGAATCTCTGTTCATTTTACACTCTGACAGCCAGAGCGGCTGGTCATGCTAGGTTAGCTCCATCCTGAGGAAACAACCGTCTCCAAGGATGTGGAAACGCGTTGATGGGGATGGGGGGATAGGTTCCATGGGCCGATTCCCTCCTTGAAAAACTAATCTATAGAGTGGTTGTGTGTTCATCATAACGCAACCCATCTACATATTTATAAACTGAAAACAGGGTCATCATCATTATCCTAGCTGGCAGCTGTTAGTTTATCATAACAGACTGCACTTATAGAAACAGAGACTATCACCCTAAGGGGTATTGATGGAGGTGATAGCCTACAATATATTCTAGGCTACCACCAAGCCATCTATGTATACTAAATACTAGCTCATTAAATCCTAAGGGATGAGCAGCTTATAAAGGAAGGGTACGCTGCTTCATTAAATGCAGCCACTATCTTTCTTCACCTCACAAATCTTCTCTCTACACGAATTATTATATAAGTGGGAGCGACAATTCCTTTGAATTGCCTACTTATAAGTAAGGCCGCCTGCACACGAGCGGAAATCCCGCCGCGGGATTTCCGCCGCTGAAAGTCTGCATAGGAGTGCATTACAATACGCACTCCTATGCAGACGGCCGCGGTTTGGCCGCGCGAAATCTCGCACGGCAAACAAACCGCAGCATGTTCTAATTTTCTGCGGGGCATGCACTCACCGACCGCCGGCTCCGGTCTGCGCATGCGCCGGCTGCGCGGCAGCCGGCACATCAAAGAGCCGGGGCCGCCACGCGCGGGTAAGTACGCGCTCGTCCCTGCAGGCTCTGGGGTCGGATCACGCGGCGAGATTTCTCGCTGCCGGATCCGACCCGCTCGTCTGCAGGCGGCCTAAGAGAGATTGAATTTTGTAAAAGACATTACCATTTGGAACAATCCATCATGGTCTTTGATAACCAATAACGGTTGCATGTGGCTGTATTCATTTCCTGTATATAATCATATAAATCACGGGAAATGAATAGCTCAGGGAACGGGTCATACAATAATAAGGAAGTGCCACAGAATAACAAGCATAAATAAGCTTGATATATCAAGGTTTGTGGAAATACACTTCAGACATAGCACCCAATGGCGATTTATTGAGGTGACATCTGCTAAAAATTAGTCACCCAAACACTGTTCTAGTAGGAACTCATACTACCTGAGCAATCTTTGATGAACAATTGTTCCAAATAAGGTGACAATAGAAATAAATGCATTTGTCAGATACAATAATAAAGACAATGGACTATTGATCCAAAATAATAAACATCATTGTACCGTGACCAATATAAGAACAGGAACAACTGCAGATGCTAGATCCATCTTGTGATAAAGAATTAGAGGTGTTGAAATGGATAGTGATACTGATGAGTAACATTGGATATAGAACCATCAATAATAATCTTAAGTCACTGACAATAAATATTCTACCACTCTTGGATAAATACTGGTGGTGTCAGTCACTGACAATAGATATTTAGTCATCCCGGATTGAAAAATATTGGAAAATATAAAAATGATGGATGGATAAGAATCCTAACAGTATAGAATAAAAGTCTGACTATATTGTTTACTGCGATTGAGCAACATCCACCGATTTGAGCTTGGTTGATTTTAATTGTTGTGTGTCCTCTGACACATATGGGAAAATAAAAGTACGTCTTCTTATGGTTTATAATTAATAAAAGTTAAGTTTTATGATTTGTGGTCCTTTCGGTGATAAGACACTACGGATTTGAAGTTGGAGATTAGCCGGGGGTGGGGAAATGGCTGGGTTTCAGGAAGTAAAGAGCTGTGGCAGCCATTTTCTCAAGATGAGCAGACAATTTGACGTGGGGAAATTGGTTGTCCTGATGCAGGATAAGGGTGACTGCCCGCGTTTTTTTTCTACAGGGGTCTATGGGACTTGTAATGTTAAATTCGCGATCGCGCAAAATCGCAATTTACTGCTAAATCGTGATTTTTCGCGACCGCGATTTTAACATTAGAAGAAAAAAAAAACGCTGTGAATTTCGCAGTAGAAAAAAAAATTGTAGTGGGTAGTCCCCCTTATCCTGCTATTTGGGACACCAATAGTGAAGTGTATCAAAATAAGGATAAGAAAGAAAGGTCGTGGGAGGAAGTGGCTGAAAAGATTTACGAGCAGTGGACTACAGCCGTGGTAACTCGCAAAAAGAATTGCGTAAGTACTGACTTCTACTTAGCAGCCATCACTTGCATACCCGCCAACACCTACAGAAATGATGCAGACACATGCACATATGCACACATGCATGCAGATAATTACACGCAAACTTACATGCAAAGAGATCCATGCATGCATATCTGCAGGCAGACATGCATGCACATGCAGACATACATGCAAGCAGACACTTGCACACAAGCTGACATGCAGACACATGCACACAGAATGCTTATGTTTGCTTCTTTGATCTATTGCAGTGGAAGAATTAAAGGGAAAGTGGAGGAGCGCAGGATCGATTCCGAGAAGAATACACAGCGGTCCCGAGGAGCAGAGCTGGAGGAAGAACAAAACGACCATATATCTACCTGCAGCAATGAATGTACCCGGCACCAAGCATGGGCATGAGAGAGTAAGTACACAGCAGCTGAAGAAATGTACGAATGCCGTACTTACCCCAAATAACACCCTCATGTTTAGCCCAAAAGTGGAACTGGGTCCTATTTTTTGGGGAATGTCTTATCATACATAGGAATGCCTCTAGTTCAGTGGTGGCGAACCTATGGCACACGTGCCAGAGGCGGCACGCAGAGCCCTCCCTACTGGCACACGCCGCCATCGGCCGCTCACCACTTGTGAATACCAGCAGGGGCCGTGGCTCCCCTGCTGGCATTCACTCACAGCGCTGCTAGCCGCGCTGATCCCGTCACTGTGACTTCAATGTGCAGCCAGGATCCTCCTCCGCCCTCCCCCGACGTCCCCTACTACTTGGTTCCGCGAGAGCAGGGGGAGGAGGCGTCCGGCAACCCACTGACCTCGCAGTGTGTGCCGGGAGCATATTAACTTTTTCTTCCCCACTTTTGCCCCAATCAGCAATTCCCAGCAACCTGATTGGTTGTTTGTCTTGGCTGATACACCAAACAGCCAATCAGGTTGCTGGGAATTGCCTATTGTGGCAGAAGTGGGGAAGAAAAAGTTAATATGCGTGTCGGGACCATCGCCAACCAGAAGAGAAGCTGAGCTTCCAGGAGGAGGAGGAAAGGGTAAGTATGTGGGTCTTGGGAGGGGCGCTGTGGGGTGTCACTACTAGACTGGAGGCCGCTGTGGGGTGTCACTATTGCACTGGGGGCCGCTGTGTGTGTCACTGTTATACTGGGGGCATCACTATTATACTGAGGGGGTGTCACTATTATCCCTAGGGCCGCTGGTGGGGTCACTTTTATCGCTAGGGGAGTCACTATTACCGCTGGGGCCGCTGTGGGGGTCACTATTATTGTTGTGGGGTGGGAGTCACTATTACCACTGGGGCCGCTGGGGGGGGTCACTATTATCGCTCGGGTATGTTTACATGTGGTGGAAAAGGACAGGGCCACTTCAAAATACGATGCAGATTTTGACTGCTTTTTGGATGCGGAAATGCTGCCGAATTTTCCACAGAAATTCCCGCTGAGGACATTCTGCAGTATTTCCGCATCCAAAAAGCAGTCAAAGTCTGCACCCTGTCTATTTTGAAGCGGCCCTGTCCTTTTTAGAATGATGGGGGTAAAATCATACATGGTGATAAGCCCCACCCCTGACATGTTGGCACTTTGTGATAAAAAAAAGTGGGTTTTGGGTTGCAGTTTGGGCACTCGGTCTCTAAAAGGTTCCCCATCACTGGTATAGTTGGTCAAACCTGGAAGCAATAAGGTGGTATCTATTGTTGGTTGGTGGCTGCAGGTGGTATTAAGTGTTCTTGGCAGCAGATGGTATTGTTGGTTGGTGGCAGCAGATGGTATTAGGTGTTCTTGGCAGCAGGTGGTATCTATTGTTGGTTGGTGGCTGCAGGTGGTATTAGGTGTTCATGGCAGCAGATAGTATCTATTGTTGGTTGGTGGCTGCAGCTGGTATTAGGTGTTCTTGGCAGCAGGTGGTATCTATTGTTGGTTGGTGGCTGCAGCTGGTATTAGGTGTTCTTGGCAGCAGATGGTATTTATTGTTGGTTGGTGGCTGCAGGTGGTATTAGGTGTTCTTGGCAGCAGATGGTATCTATTGTTGGTTGGTGGCTGCAGCTGGTATTAGGTGTTCTTGGCAGCAGATGGTATTTATTGTTGGTTGGTGGCTGCAGGTGGTATTAGGTGTTCTTGGCAGCAGATGGTATCTATTGTTGGTTGGTGGCTGCAGCTGGTATTTGGTGTTCCTGGCAGCAGATGGTATCTATTGTTGGTTGGTGAGTGCAGGTGCTATTAGGTGTTCTTGGCAGCAGGTGGTATCTATTGTTGGTTGGTGACAGCAGATGGTATTAGGTGTTTTGGGCAGCAGGTGGTATCTATTGTTGGTTGGTTGCAGCAGATGGTATTTGGGTTTTTTGGGCAGCAGGTGGTATACATTGTTGGTTGGTTGCAGCAGATGGTATTAGGTGTTTTTGGCAGCAGGTGGTATTCATTGTTGGTTGGTGGCTGCAGCTTCTATTATGTGTTCCTGGCAGCAGGTGGTATCTATTGTTGGTTGGTGGCTGCAGCTTCTATTATGTGTTCCTGGCAGCAGGTGGTATCTATTGTTGGTTGGTCGCAGCAGATGGTATTAGGTGTTCTTGGCAGCAGGTGGTATTCATTGTTGGATGGTGGCAGCAGATGGTATTAGGTGTTCTTGGCAGCAGGTGGTATTCATTGTTGGTTGGTCGCAGCAGGTGGTATTAGGTGTTCTTGGCAGCAGGTGGTATCTATTGTTGGTTGGTGGCAGCAGGTGGTATTAAGTGTTCTTGGCAGCAGGTGGTATCTATTGTTGGTTGGTGGCAGCAGGTGGTATTAGGTGTTCTTGGCAGCAGGTGGTATCTATTGTTGGTTGGTGACAGCAGATGGTATTAGGTGTTCTTGGCAGCAGGTGGTATTCATTGTTGGATGGTGGCAGCAGATGGTATTAGGTGTTCTTGGCAGCAGGTGGTATCCTTTATTGGTTGGTGGCTGCAGGGAGTATTAAGGCTCATGTCCATGGGCGGATTTGTATTCGGAATCCGCACTGGTCACCAGCGCAGGAGATCCGCAAGTCAAAGTTCCCATAGGGAAGCATTGGCATCCGCAACCTAATTTAAGCTTGCAGATTTGATATGTAAATCTCCCGCAGCGGCAAGCAATTTTTCTCCATTACAGTCCGGATCCTGTGCGAGTGGGCTCAATAGAAGTCAATGGGTGTGGATGATCCGCAGTGCAATTGCAATTCAATTGCGCATGAACTGTGGATTTGAAGGCAGAGATTATCCAGGGGGGTAGAGAAAAGGCTGGTTTTCAGAAAGTAAAGACCTGTGGTTGCCATTTTCTCAAGATGACAATTTGACACGGGGAAATTGGTTGTCCTGATGCATCAAAATAAGGATAGGAAAGAAAGGTCGTGGGAGGAACTGGCTAAAAAGATTTACGAGGAGTGGGACTACAGCCGTGGTAACTCAGAATTGCGTAAGTACTGACTGCTACTTATCAGCCATCACTTGCATACATGCAAACACCTACACAAATGATGCAGACACATGAACATATGTACACATGCATGCAAACTGACATGCAAAGAGATCCATGCATGCATATTTGACATACAGACATACATGCAAGCAGACACTTGCACACAAGCTGACATGCAGACACATGCACACAGAATGCTTATGTTTGCTTCTTTGATCTATTGCAGTGGAAGAATTAAAGGGAAAGTGGAGGAGCGCAGGATCAATTCCGAGAAGAATACACAGCGGTCCCGAGGAGCGGAGCTGGAGGAAGAACAAAACGACCATATATCTACCTGCAGCAATGAATGTACCCGGCACCAAGCATGGGCATGAGAGAGTAAGTACACAGCAGCTGAAGAAATGTACGAATGCCGTATTTACCCAAAATAAGACCCCCATGTTTAGCCCAAAAGTGGAACTGCGTCTTATTTTTTGGGAATGTCTTATCATGTTTTCCTAGCAGACATGGTCCAGGTCCGTCCCACTGGTCTACGACGCAATCCCATCAGTCCTCGGTGGCCGACTAGAGATTGCTTCCTGGTAACAGTGTTTGTAAACTCCGTCTCCAGGAAGCGATGGCTCGGATTGGTTCTCGAGCATCGTGGCGCAGCTATTCAATGTAGCGGGAGGGACCTGGACCGCCCCTGCTAGGTAAAGTCTTGTTTTGTAGCATAGCTAGGGCATGCCTTCAGGGAAAGGCGGTAATAGTTGGGACTTGCTGACATGTAAGCCTGCTGTGTTTTTAAATCCTGTATCGCCGGAACAATTTTTTAAGAGAGACCGCACCGTGATCTCCCTCCATAACACGCGGGCACCAGCTGTATCTTACAGCCAACACCCAGCAGCAACAACTCCGATAAGCTGTGTGGCTCTTCGGAGCTGTTAACCCTTTAACCCCTTAGTGTCCAAGGTTTTTTCCATTTTAGCTTTTTCCTGCCCCCTTTTTAAAAAATCCTGTTTTATTCATCCATCGCGTCGCTGTAGGAGGGTTTGTTTTTTGTGGGACGCGGTGTATTTTTTAATGCTACTAATGCACTGAAACATTAGGAAAAATTCTACAGGAGAGAAATGGGGCAAAAAAAGATATTCCGCCCTCTTTCAGTGCGTCTTGTGCCTGCAGCGCACAAACTGCAACAAAAATGACATGAAAACTTCTGTTATGGGTCGGTACGACGAAACAAATTTTTTTCAAAGCTATTTATTTCCTTTAATTAATGCCTGCCGCCATCTTCAGAGCGCAATAGCTTCTTCATTTTACTGTCAGCATGGTTGTCTGAGGGCCCCGTAGTTTCCAGCGGGACCGTTTTAGAATATTTACTACTTTTTCATTACTTTTTATTGCATTTTAACAAATTTACATTCTAACAGTCCGATACTTAAAATAAACAGTATTTACGGCTCACGGCTAGAAACAAAGAGGGACAAGAACAATAGAAATGCCATCAAAACAAGACGCACCGAGAGATGGAGAAGTTTCTTCTTCTGTCTAATTCTCTCCAGAAAGTTTTCAAAAGTTTTGAAGGACGTTACATTGTAGCATTTGAACATACAAACATTTGAACATACAACTCGTCCCGCAGAAGCGAGTCCTCACTCAGCTGCCGATTAATAGATGAGTTTCAATTTTTAAAAAGGGGGAAGGAAAAAATGGGAAATAGAAAAAGCACAAATGCCTGGTGACGTGCCGGTTTGCAGTTGAGCTGTTTTTCATGCATTACGGTCCAGACGCGTTTACTAAAAAGTACTTTCTCTCCACAGATCTAGTGATAATTTGCCGAGCCCGCAGCAAGAAGCAGGTGCTGCCTCAACAGCCTACAGTAAAGGAGCACGACAGTGTGCCATCCGTCAGCAGCCAACTGCTTCTAAGGAGAGTGGGAAGACCCCCAGCTGCGATGCCAGTAAATGCCCCAGTTGTAGCATCAGTACAGAGGCAGGAAGAGATGCAAAAACAGGTCATGGCACTTCTTGAGCACCAAAGCCCTCTGAATGATGCGGCCCAATTATTTAGTGGCCTTAATTCTAAGAACCATGCCCGAACACTGGCGGCTAACGAATCAAGGAGAAGTCTTTCACCTTTTAGAAATGTCTCGCCCCCCAAAGGTACCCTATGAGCTGCACTATAATATCAAGCAGTTCAGGCTGCACCATCAACAATGTGTGCATGCCAATATGCAGCCTCCACTTCCACCTCCCCCCACCCCTCCACCAGCAACACCCCCACCTCAGCAGTACCATAGCCATGAATATGGTGCATACCAACCCCGTCATCCTCATGGCAATATGCACACCCGCCAGCCGTACGGCATCTGTCTTCTACCAGGGGATCCCCTAATAACTGGAGCAAACTCCACAACAGTCAGCTGCGCCCTCTATGTGATCTACAGCTTCTGGCAGTGACACAGATCCCCAGGACCAAAGTCTAGAGGCGTCTTTGTTAAAAAAAAAAATTGAAGTTAAGTCTTTGTTGTGTATTTTTAAAAACAGAAAATAATAAAACTTTTTTTAATAAAAATATTGTGTTTTTGTTTCATTTTTGACGCCGCAGTGAAACAAGCAATTTTTTTGCGCACATAAGTAGATATGCAAAAAAATGGCTCTATTACAACCGATGTCCATTTACTACAAGCGCAAAAGAAAATGCACCTGTAAAAGATAGGACATTGTGCAAAAATCAGAGCGCCGCATCACACTGATGGAATCCCCTGCCACAGCTGCCATAGCAGGGCATTGCTTCATCTCCACGGGGCATCCCCTCATCACTGAACACTGTGACAGCACTAGTACAGTGTTCATTGATGAGGGGACTCCCCGCAGCGATAATTTTCTGGTGTGTGTGTGTGTGTGTGTGTGTGGAGGGGGAGGGGCTTGAAATATAAGCCCTATCCCAAAAATAATCCCTAGCTGCAGACCAAAAAATTAAGAAATACATCACCTTAGAAGTGCGGTCATCTCTAGCAGAACTTCTCCCAGGTCCTCTTCTTCAGCATCTCTTCTGGTCGTGGATTGAAAAATCGCACCTCCTGAAAGCACTGCCTCTGATTGGTGCATCTAAAGTGGTGTTTAGTTTTTTTTTCTGCAGCTATGAATTGTTTTCGGAGTAGGGCTTGTATTTCTAGCCCCCACCCCCACCAAAAATCATCAACACAGAGGATGCCTTTATCCAATTGCTTCCAATGGAGCAGCAGCAGTGCCAACCCCATTGAAAGCAATGGGATAGCATCGCGATCCTCTGCCACTGCTGTGGCAGGGGATTTCTTTATCTCTACGGGGATTTCCCTCATCACTCAACACTGTGACAGTGCTGTCACAGTATTCAGTGATGAGGGGATTCCCTGCAAGGATGAAATAATCCCCTGTCACAGCAGTGGCAGAGGATTGCGATCTTCTCCCTATGTTATCCCTAAGATAAACCAAATGAGGTATTAGTTTATAATACGGGCAAATGTAGCAAATATACATCACTTCTTTTTCAGGAGTGATTTTGCTAAATTCACCATATTATGTAAGCTCGCAAGCCCACGTCAAGGGTCCTCATTTTCTTGCGAGTCCCTAACTATCAAAAAAGCCAAAAACACTAGCTAAAAAAATAATTTGTGCAATGATCCCAGTACGTCAGATGGGGTCACAGAATCTCCAGCAACTTGTCAAAGTTTGCAATGGTCAACCTGCAGTAAGAAAAAAACTTCTTGTCGTGTCTGCGCAAGTCCTTCTACAGTCCTCCATAACGAACAACTTAAAACGCATATAAAAAACTACAAGAACTTCCGCTTCCTTTGGTCTTTTGACTTCATCCTCAACAGTGTATGTGTCGGGAAGTTTTTCTTCTTGTCTATTTTGTCCTGTAGAATAGACACGGCCTATAAGATTAGATGTTCATATAATGCACAGTGATTTGACTCCACTGCAGCATTTACCGTTGGATTCGCTGCTGATTTCTGTGGGTTTGGATGATCTTCCACTCTCGATGTCATCTGTTGAGATGTCATCCATCTTCTTTTTCCTGTAAAGTTGGAAAATTAGAAGTCACTTTGTGAGTCCGTGCAGTAAAACAAGCCACAAGAAGTGTACAGTACACTAAAATATACCCTTTAACCCCTTAAGGACATGGAGCTTTTTTTGCATTTTCAGATTGTTCGCTCCACTCTAAAAAACTGGAGTGAAATAGAAAAGAAAATGCAATTCGGCCATATTTGGGGGGTCTTGTGTCTACGGTTTGCAATACTTACTTATACCTCTCATAAAGACACTCGCCCACCGCATATACGAGTACCAAGAAGTAGGGGGCAACAGCGGGTAAAATAAATCTGATGTTATCCTCTATTCGATCTATAATGGTCGGCGTCTCTTCTATTTTCTTTCTTGGTACATCTAGAAAAGAAGAAACAATAGAAGTTATTCATAATCTGCCTTTTATTCATTAGGTCGTTAGTATTACAACTGCGGATTCCTAAATGAGTTGTTATTTGGGATGTAAGGATGGGCGGCTACAAATGTAGTTACCTTCATATTTTTTGCTGAAGATTGAACCTGCATGCACTGATGGTAATAGCAGCAGAGTCATTAATATCAATTTCACGAACATTTTCTCTTCTCTTTCTCACTTTCTATACAGAATGAGCTCATCTCACTGTAATATCACTTTATATACCTGCAGTGTCTGTGACATCACAGATTGGAACCAAAGACCATAGTGACCTTGCAGCGTCCCAAATGAAGACTCGGACACCTGAAATACATGGAGAGGTGGGAGGGTTAAGTGATGGCTTGTCACGGCTCACCATGTCCTAGCTTTGGCGCATTGTTTTTAAGTGTCGAATTTCTACCTATTTAGCTCACTGCTTGTTAATGCAAACGCATAATGAACAGCATAAAACTCATATAAAAAACTACAAGAACTTCCTCTTCCTCAGGTCTTTCATCCTCAACAGTAAATGTTACTGGGGCCAAACTATTACTAATAGTGTCCCCTATATTGGCCCCAGTAGTAATATTAACCCCACAGTAGCCCCAGTAGTAGTAGCCCTTTCCCCCTGAGACCCATATACTTACCTCCTCTTTGCAGTCTTATCGACACCCTTACCCTTCTCAGCCCTGCTGCGGGACGCTCGAGCTGATGGAGCTTCTTTTCTTCACCACTCCTCCTAAGGAAACAATGAGAAGAGGTCAGGGAAGTATGATCCCAGGTGCGCACACTGACGTCAGTGTGTGTGCCCGGCACAAGCATCGCTAATAAAGTTGGTATTTTTTCTTATAAAGCTTCAGGACCCGGTAGTGACTGCTACCTCTGCATCCCCTATAGCTATGCCCCTGAGTCTAGATCTAGCTGATCAGTTTTTAAGTGTCAGATTTCTAACTATTTAGTTCATTGGTTTTTAATGCAAATGCATAACAAACAACATAAAACTTTTATGATAAACTACAAGAACTTACTCTTCCTCTGGTCTTATGACTTCATTCTCAACAGTGAACGTGTCTGATGTTTTTTCCTGCCGTTCATTTTGTCCTGTAAAATAGACACGGCCTATAAGATTAGATGGGATTTTCAGGGGAACTTGAAACATAAGCCCTAACCCTGAAATAAGCCCTAGCTGCAGTAGAAACAAACAAACACTAGATCACCTCAGCAGGGCTGTACAGCATTTTCCTTGCCTGCATCCTCCCTGCCATACCCACACAAGGGTTTTCTGTAATTTACTAGCAGAATGACTGCTTTACTGCCCTCTGCAGGCCATCTGTGCTACCACACTGCCTATAGCTTAAAAGAAGGTTTAACTAGATTGTCTTTACGTTTTCCTTTTGCAGGAAGTGACATTCCGCATAACATCAGGGGAGATGTCAAACAGCAGCAAATACCATCTGTTGCCATCAGCCAAGATAAAAAACCATCTGCTGCCAGGAACACCTAATACCACCTGCAGCCACCAACCAACAATAGATACCACCTGCTGCCAAGAACACCTAATACCACCTGCAGCCACCAACCAACAACAGATACCATCTGCTGCCAAGAACACCTAATACCACCTGCAGCCACCAACCAACAATTGATACCATCTGCTGCCAAGAACACCTAATACCATCTGCAGCCACCAATCAACAATAGATACCACCTGCTGCCAGGAACACCTAATACCACCTGCAGCCACCAATCAACAATAGATACCACCTGCTGCCAAGAACACCTAATACCACCTGCAGCCACCAATCAACAATAGATACCACCTGCTGCCAAGAATACCTAATACCACCTGCAGCCACCAACCAGCTATGAATACCACTTGCTGCAGCCACCAACCAACAATAGATACCACCTACTGCTGCCACCTACCAATAATAACACCTGCTGCTAAGAACACCTAATACCACCTGGTACCACCAACCAACAATAGATACCACCTGCTGCTGCCACCTACCAATAATAACACCTGTTGCTAAGAACACCTAATACCACCTGGTGCCACCAACAAACAATAGATACCACCTGCTGCTGCCACCTACCAATAATAATACCTGCTGCTAAGAACACCTAATACCACCTGGTGCCACCAACCAACAATAGATACCACCTGCTGCCAAGAATACCTAATACCACCTGCAGCCACCAACCAGCTATGAATACCACTTGCTGCAGCCACCAACCAACAATAGATACCACCTATTGCTGCCACCTACCAATAATAACACCTGCTGCTAAGAATACCTAATACCACCTGGTGCCACCAACCAACAATAGATACCACCTGCTGACGCCACCAACCAACAATAGATACCACCTACTGCTGCCACCTACCAATAATAACACCTGCTGCTAAGAACACCTAATACCACCTGGTGCCACCATCCAATAATAGATACCACCTGCTGCAGCCACCAACCAACAACAGATACCACCTGCTGCTGCCACCTACCAATAATAACACCTGCTGCTAAGAACACCTAATACCACCTGGTACCACCAACCGTCAGCAGGCCGTGCTGAAACTACTCAGCTTAGGAGATAAGAGGCACACGGCCCACGAACTGCTGCGGGGTCTGACAGAGCAGACCGACCGCTGGCTTGCGCCGCTGAGCCTCCAACCGGGCATGGTCGTGTGTGACAACGGCCGTAACCTGGTGGCGGCTCTGCAGCTCGGCAGCCTCACGCACGTGCCATGCCTGGCCCACGTCTTTAATTTGGTGGTTCAGCGTTTTCTGAAAAGCTACCCACGCTTGTCAGACCTGCTCGTAAAGGTGCGCCGGCTCTGCGCACATTTCCGCAAGTCCCACACGGACGCTGCCACCCTGCGCACCCTGCAACAGCGGTTTAATCTGCCAGTGCACCGACTGCTGTGCGACGTGCCCACACGGTGGAACTCTACGCTCCACATGTTGGCCAGGCTCTATGAGCAGCGTAGAGCTATAGTGGAATACCAACTCCAACATGGGCGGCGCAGTGGGAGTCAGCCTCCTCAATTCTTTTCAGAAGAGTGGGCCTGGTTGGCAGAAATCTGCCAGGTCCTTGGAAAGTTTGAGGAGTCTACCCAGGTGGTGAGCAGTGATGCTGCAATTATTAGCGTCACCATTCCTCTGCTATGCCTCTTGAGAAGTTCCCTGCAAAGCATAAAGGCTGATGCTTTGCGCTCGGAAACAGAGCCGGGGAAAGACAGTATGTCGCTGGATAGTCAGAGCACCCTCCTGTCTATATCTCAGCGCGTTGAGGAGGAGGAGGAGGAGGAGCATGAGGACGAGGGGGAAGAGACAGCTTGGCCCACTGCTGACGGTACACATGCTGCTTGCCTGTCATCCTTTCAGCGTGTATGGCCTGAGGAGGAGGAGGAGGATCCTGAAAGTGATCTTCCTAGTGAAGACAGCCATGTGTTGCGTACAGGTACCCTGGCACACATGGCTGACTTCATGTTAGGATGCCTTTCTCCTGACCCACAAGCTGTTGGTAAAATTCCCATCCGACAGCGCTAGTGGCAGAAGGCGCAGTTCCGAGGGCCAGGTAGCAGGGGAGGCGCGGAGATCGAGCAGCATGTACAGCAGAGGCAGTGCAACACTCTTTAAGGCCCTGGACAGCTTTATGGCTCCCCACCAAGACTGTGTCAGCGCTCCCCAGTCAAGGCTGAGTCGGCGGGAGCACTGTAATAGGATGGTGAGGGAGTACGTAGCCGATCGCACGACCGTCGTCCGTGACGCCTCTGCCACCTACAACTACTGGGTGTCGAAGCTGGACACGTGGCCTGAACTCGCGCTGTATGCCCTGGAGGTGCTTGCTTGTCCTGCGGCTAGCGTCTTGTCAGAGAGGGTGTTTAGTGCGGCTGGGGGAATCATCACAGATAAGCGTACACGCCTGTCAACCGACAGTGCCAACAGGCTTACACTCATCAAGATGAACAAAGCCTGGATTTCCCCAGACTTCTCTTCTCCACCAGCGGACAGCAGCGATACCTAAGCAATACGTAGGCTGCACCCGCGAATGGAAGCATCGTTCTCTATCACCATCCAAAACGGGGACATTTTTGCTTCATCAAACTGTGTATAATATTCCTGCTCCTCCTCCTGCTCCTCCTCCTGAAACCTCACTTAATCACGCCGAACGGGCAATTTTTCTTAGGGCCACAAGGCTCAGTCATATAATTTTTCTAAACAATTTTTATACGTTTCAATGCTCTTAAAAGTGTTGAAACTTTAACTTGAACCAATTTTTAGTTAAACTGGGCTGCCTCCAGGCCTAGTTACCACTTAAGCCACATTAACCAAAGCAATTAATGGGTTTCACCTGCCATCTTGGTTGGGCATGGCCAATTTTTCAGAGGTACATTAGTACTGTTGGTACACCAATTTTTTTGTGCCCTCACCTACAGTGTAATCATAGTAATTTGTATGTTCTTCGCCTGCACTCATGGTACAGAAAGGTGTGTGGGGTTGGCCTACACTTTTGCTTCATAAATGTAACTGGGGCCTTGTCTATACTGCAGCTACTGAAATGTGAAAGAGACTGTTATCTCCCTAAACTGCTGCAATGGGAATGTTACTGGGGCCTGTCTTGAGTGCTACTATTACTGAAATGGAACTAATACTGTGCTCCCCCTATACTGCTGCTTCGGAATTGTTACTGGGGCCTGTCTTGAGTGCTACTATTACTGAAATGGAACTAATACTGTGCTCCCCCTATAATGCTGCTAGTGATATGTTAGTGGGGCCTGTCCCTAATGCTACCGCTGAAATGTTAATAATTCTGGGCTCATCCTATACCGCTGCTATTGGTATGTCACTGGGGTGTGGAAACAGAGGCTTCCCAAAGACATGATGGCGGCGAGGCCATTTCCCACCAACGCTGTTACTGTTAAGGTGCATATAACCACGGACACATGGAGAGGACACATAGTGCCTCCAAAACATCCCCCTCCTCCTCCAACAATGAAAACATTCTTGGCAAATACCTTTGCATTGGTCCGTCTGGTGGCAGTCCAAGAATTTCACCTTTAACGACACAACAAGAGAACACCACCACCATCCCCCCGCCACGGCCCACTTAATCCTGGCCACATTCCGAAAACCAACTAAATAAAACCGCGCTACTAGGTCCGCAGTCACCACCACATTACCACCAACGAGGTTACTGTTAAGGTGCATATAACCACGGACACGTGGAGAGGACACATAGTGCCTCCAAAACATCCCCCTCCTCCTCCAACAATGAAAACATTCTTGGCAAATACCTTTGCATTGGTCCGTCTGGTGGCAGTCCAAGAATTTCACCTTTAACGACACAACAAGAGAACACCACCACCATCCCCCCGCCACGGCCCACTTAATCCTGGCCACATTCCGAAAACCAACTAAATAAAACCGCGGTACTAGGTCCGCAGTCACCACCACATTACCACCAACAAGGTTACTGTTAAGGTACATATTACCAGTCTGACTGGGGCATGCAGTGTGGGCCGAGGCCCACCTGTATTGTATCTGACGTTAGCTCTGCTGAGTAGGGCACTGCAATGGGATACATTTATGTACCGCCGATGGGTTTCAGGGAGCCAACCATGCTGTGGGTCCGCAGGTACTTCACTTTACGGATTTGTACCTGCCAGTGTCTATGTATTAAAAACTGCGGTCTGACTGGGGCATGCAGTGTGGGCCGAAGCCCACCTGCGTTTAATCGGACGTTACCTCAGCCGTGCTGGGCAATGCAATGGGATTTATTTATGTACCGCCGGTGGGTTCCAGGGAGCCACCCATGCTGTAGGTGCACACGGAGTTGAACCTACATCTGTCCACTTGTAAAGAACCCCAGTCTGACTGGGGCATGCAGTGTGGGCCGAAGCCCACCTGCATTAAGCACGACATTACCTCAGCTGTGATGGGCAATGCAATGGGATATATTTATGTACCGCCGGTGGCTTTCTGGCACCCACCCATGCTGTGGGTCCACACGGAGTTGAACCTACATCTGTCTACTTCTAAAGAACCCCAGTCAGACTGGGGCATGCAGTGTGGGCCGAAGCCCACCTGCATTAAGCACGACATTACCTCTGCTGTGATGGGCAATGCAATGGGATATCTTTATGTACCGCCGGTGGCTTCCTGGCACCCACCCATGCTGTGGGTCCACACGGGGTTGAACCTACATCTGTCCACTTGTAAAGAACCCCAGTCAGACTGGGGCATGCAGTGTGGGCCGAAGCCCACCTGCATTAAGCACGACATTACCTCAGCTGTGATGGGCAATGCAATGGGATTTATTTATGTACCGCCAGTGGGTTCCAGGGAGCCACCCATGCTGTAGGTGCACACGGAGTTGAACCTACCTCTGTCCACTTGTAAAGAACCCCAGTCAGACTGGGGCATGCAGTGTGGGCCGAAGCCCACCTGCATTAAGCACGACATTACCTCAGCTGTGATGGGCAATGCAATGGGATATATTTATGTACCGCCGGTGGCTTCCTGGCACCCACCCATGCTGTGGGTCCACACGGAGTTGAACCTACATCTGTCCACTTGTAAAGAACCCCAGTCAGACTGGGGCATGCAGTGTGGGCCGAAGCCCACCTGCATTAAAGCTGACATTACCTCAGCTGTGCTGGGCACTGCAATGGGATACATTTATGTACAGTGGGTGGGTTCCAGGGAGCCACCCATGCTGTGGGTGCACATGGAATTCCCATTGCGGAGTTGTACCTGCCTGTGACTATTTATAAAAAAACGCGGTCTGACTGGGGCATGCAGACACCTTGACAGAATGAATAGTGTGTGGCACATAGGTGCCCCATTGCTATGCCCACGTGTGCAGCTCCAGATGGAGGTGGCACAGTATTGGATTTCTCATTGCTTCTGTACAGCATTGTGGACTATTGCCCCGCCCCTTTTCCTGGGGTCGTCGCTGCCTAGCCATGCCAACCCTCTGCAGTGTGTGCCTGCGGTCCCTCTGGCAGACGCACTTATAAATAGACATGAGTGTGGCATGAGGGCAGCTGAAGGCTGCGCAGGGACAGTTTGGTGTGTGTGCTGTGGACACTGTGTCGTGCGGGGAAGGGGTTGGGCAGCATGTAACCCAGGAGAAGTGGCAGCGGAGTGTCATGCAGGCAGTGATTGTGCTTTGTTGGAGGTAGTGTGGTGCTTAGCTAAGGTATGCCATGCTAATGAGGGCTTTTCAGAAGTAAAAGTTGTTGGGAGGGGGGGGCACTCTTGCCGGTATTGTGGCTTAATAGTGGGACCTGTGAACTTGAGATGCAGCCCAACATGTAGCCCCTCGCCTGCCCTATCCGTTGCTGTGTCGTTCCCATCACTTTCTTGAATTGCCCAGATTTTCACACATGAAAACCTTAGTGAGCATCGGCGAAATCCAAAAATTCTCCGGTCGCCCATTGACTTCAATGGGGTTCGTACTCGAAACGAACCCTCGAGCATCACGATAATTTCGTCCCGAGTAACGAGCACCCGAGCATTTTGGTGCTCGCTCATCTCTAGTAAAGACATTGAAGAGGAATGGAAAGTGTTTTGGCTACAAATGTAGAAAACTTCCTGCAATGAGCATGGAGAAGCTAACAGCAGGTAAATTCAATGGACTACAAATCCAGAAACTCATGAAAGACCAGCGTTTCCAAGATTCAGGGATGTAAGTGATGAACAGTGTGAACAATCTCACCAGGAAGAAAGGATTATGAAAGAACAGTACTGTACTGGAGGCGGGGTTTATGAATTAGCCAATCAATGCCGCCGCTCAGACAATTCTTAAATCCCGCCTCCACAATGTGATTGGTTCTTCAAACTCTGCTTAGCTAATCAATGCAGAGCTGGATGAACCAATCACAGCCCTCACTTTGGTTCATCGTGCGCTGCATTGATTGGCCGACTAGCGCTGGATTAACCAATCAGAGGCATCGCTTCTTGGAGGTGGGAATTTTGAATCCAGTAACCAGGAAGTGATCTTGTGTGGGCGAACAAGGACTGCAAAATGCCCAATGGATCTCCAGAAAGCAGCGGGAGGACCTGGACTGCACATGCTTGGTGAGTATTCCCCTTTCTTTTGGAAATTCAGCTAGGGCTTATTTAAGGTGGAGGGCTTAACCTTCTCACAATTTTATCATAGGCAACAGTGAAGTGCTGCACGATTTTTTGCAAGAAAAACGCATCACTGCAACCACAAAATTGCGAGAACACAGTTGCGATATCACTGCAATTTTGCAGCGCTGATATACCTGCCGTCCATGTGGAACAGGCCCAAAGGTGTAACCGGAGCCTTCACAGCACTCTTTCTTATAGTTGAAAAATCTAGACCGGTGTTTCCCAAACTTCAGTCCTCACGGACCCCCACAGGTTATGTTTTCAGGATATCCTATAGTAAGATCCCCTGTAGCAATGCCTGAGGCACCGACAATAATTACATCACCTGTGCAATACTGAGGAAATCCTGAAAACATCACCTGTTAGGACCCCCGGAGGTCTGGAGTTTGGGAAACACTGATCCAGTCAGACATAGAAGAACAAGTAACATGTGCCATTATACATGTGTCAAGCAAACATGTTGCCCTTTATCATAGTCTATTATCAGGGCAACATGCTTGCGTGAAATATGTAAGACGGCACATGGTCCTTGTTCCTCTGGATTTTTCAATAAAGAAAAAGAGTTTTTATCCTACGCTGGACCTGCTCCATTTTCTTGTGCATCTATTGCTACATAGTGGTTCTGGATTTTACGCGATCATGAACCCTTTCTCATTGGTCTTGATTGGCTGCTAGCAATATAACTGAGCTGTCAATCAAGAGCCAAGGGGAGGGGTTGATGATGCACCGCCACTTGTATTATACATAGGTGAATCGGGGGTTCAGGCATCTGGGATAGCGGGATGACACCTCCTGGACAGACTGCTGTAAGAAAACTAACTTTTCCATTGCCGTTTATCTTTCAGGCTCCATAAACAGCAGGTAAATCGTTGGCACCTTCACCCCTACCAGTCTGTTTAGTATTAGGTTTGTTGAGTGCTGATGACCAGCCATCTAGGCAGGATTATGCCACTGAATTTACACACCGCTTCCCAGAACTGGAGTCAAACGGAGAAGACAGTAAAAGTACTTTTAGTTGGACATCTGAATTTCCAAAATTTATCAGCCTTTCTGGATAACTGGAAGTCGGACAAAAGGATTTTCACAGTAATCTTAACATTTAAAAAAATATTTATATATTTTTAATGCTATTTTAGGTGCACATTTCCATATTGGCATTAATTCTGATTTTGGAACATATAAGATAACGAATAGAATTTAACTAGAAATATTGTAATATGATTCGTAAATAAAGATTTATTTATATATTTCTAATCTGTGTATTGAGTATATTTTTGGGGGGTTGATACCCCCACAACAATGTCACTCACATATCCCCACAACAATGTCTCTCAAATACCCCCACAACAATGTCACACACATTCCCCCACAACAATGTCACACACATACCCCCACAACATTGTCACACACATACCCCCACAACAATGTCTCTCAAATACCCCCACAACAATGTCAGACACATACCCCCACAACAATGTCACACACATTCCCCCACAACAATGTCACACACATACCCCCACAACATTGTCACACACATACCCCCACAACAATGTCTCTCAAATACCCCCACAACAATGTCAGACACATACCCCCACAACAATGTCACATACATACCCCCACAACAATGTCGCACACATACCCCCACAACAATGTCAGACACATACCCCCACAACAATGTCACATACATACCCCCACAACAATGTCGCACACATACCCCCACAACAATGACCTCACATACCCCCACAACAATGTCACACACATACCCCCACAACAATGTCACACACATACCCCCACAACAATGTCACTCACATATCCCGACAACAATGTCACTCACATATCCCGACAACAATGTCACTCACATATCCCGACAACAATGTCACTCACATACCCCCACAACAATGTCACACACACACCCCCACTACAATGTCAGACACATACCCCCACAACAATGTCTCTCACATACCCCCACAACAATGTCACTCACATATCCCGACAACAATGTCACTCACATACCCCCACAACAATGTCGCACACATACCCCCACAACAATGACCTCACATACCCCCACAACAATGTCACACACATACCCCCACAACAATGTCACACACATACCCCCACAACAATGTCAGACACATACCCCCACAACAATGTCTCTCACATACCCCCACAACAATGTCACTCACATATCCCGACAACAATGTCACTCACATACCCCCACAACAATGTCACACACATACCCCCACTACAATGTCAGACACATACCCTCACAACAATGCCGCACACATACCCCCACAACAATGTCACTCACATACCCTCACAACAATGTCGCACACATACCCCTACAACAATGTCAGACACATACCCTCACAACAATGTCACTCACATACCCCCACAACAATGTCACTCACATACCCCCACAACAATGTCGCCTACATACCTGCTGAAAAATGTTGTTCACATCTCCCCAAAACAATGTACCCAAAACAATGTTGCTCACATGTTCCCTCGATAATATTGCACACATCTCCCTACAACAATGTCTCTATAAGAATGTCGCCTACATGTCTCCATAACAATGTCGCCCACATGCCACCTGAACAATCTGGCACACATTTCCCAACAACAATGTCTTCTAAATGCCCCCACAATGCCAGCTATTGAAAAGTGCCAACCACAAGCCCCTCCTGGAGCCCCTTAACAGTGCAACCTCAACATGTATACTGGACTGTTAGCACTCTTGTACGTGTCTGCGCATCTATACATACATGACTGCATGGACGCATGTGCAACTGCTTTGCAGGCAGCAGGGAAAACACTGCCCCCTGCTGTCCAAACACTATCTACTGGGCTGCACTCAAAACCACATGTACTCAATGTGTTTTTTTCAATGCATGGTTAGTCCTGGTGAAACAGCTTGAAAGTACATGTAAGAACCGTGAGGACCGACCACCATAGAGAATACAGTAAAACTCATGCAGGGGAGTCACATAGTTGTTTATTGTAAAGGGAGAAATCCTGGTTGGCGGGCTTGCAAGAGCAACAGGCTATAAAAGAGGTTGAGGTACAATGCGCTGCCTCTTTGGTGGTGGCAGTGTTTGGTCGTGCAGTGAACACAAGTAGACCTATGTAGGAAGGAGCTACGCAACGGCTCAAAGCACCACCAAGTATAGGCAAAAGTGATTAAAGACCACCTTCTGAAGAGCAGAGTCCGTATTGCTTCTTGAACAGAGACTGTCAGCCAGCAGGACCCCGCTTACCCTGGTGATATCACCGGCTGCTGTACCGGTACATCACTGATATTAAAAGTTGTAAATTCCACAGGAAGACAAAGTGGCCTCCTGTGTCTTAGTGGCTGTGATCAGAGGGCCTTTATCTCCATCTCCTCTACCTCCAGCATCCATCTAGATACCAACAAGTGGTTACTGATAGTCAAAGTGCCATCCAGTTTATTGAAAGATCCGGCCCTGATGTTTGGCTCTGCCAGGGTTGCACCAGTATTACATGGTATAGTTGGCAAGATAAACCAACCCATGATACCGGAACAGAATGAACTGACCAGCCAAAATACCAACCCAAGAACAGCTGAACAGTTTCCAAGTAATGAACTTCCCAACTGTGACTGAACCTGCAGTGAGCCGACCTGAATCATTGAATGGCAGAGTTGGAAGGAACCTCCAGGGTCATCTGGTCCAAACCCCTGCTCAGTGCAGGATTCACTAATCACAGACAGATATAATGTCCAGCCTTTGTTTGAAGACTTCCATTGAAGGAGAACTCACCACCTCCCGTTGTAATCTGTTCCACTCATTGATCACCCTCACTATCTAATATCTAATCTGTGTCTCCTCCCTTTCAGTTTCATCCCATTGCTTCTAGTCTTTCCTTGTACAAATGAGAATAGGGCTGATCCCTCTGCAGTATGTAAACCCTTCAGATATTTGTAGACAGCTATTAAGGCTCCTCTCAGCCTTCTTTTTTGTCTTTAACCGTTCCTCATAGGACATGATTTGCAGACCACTCACATCCTAGTAACTCTTCTCTGAACCTATGAGAGACCCTCTAGCAAGACCAGAGGAGATGATGCCACAGTCAAGAATGACCTTCGTCAGTTAGTAGGAAAAAGTAAGCTGAAGCCAGGTTTACCAAAATGGGTACAGGTTAGAGATGAGCGAGCACCAAAATGCTCGGGTGCTCGTTACTCGTGACGAAAATTTCGCGATGCTCGAGTGTTTGTTTCGAATAATGAACCCCATTGAAGTCAATGGGCGACCCGAGCATTTTTGTATATCGCCGATGCTCACTAAGGTTTCCATTTGTGAAAATCTGGGCAATTCAAGAAAGTGATGGAAACGACATAGCAACGGATCGGGCAGGCGAGGGGCTACATGTTGGGCTGCATCACAAGTTACCAGGTCCCACTATTAAGCCACAATAGCGGCAAGAGTGCCCCCCCCTCCCAACAATTTTTACTTCTGAAAAGCCCTCATTAGCAATGCATACCTTAGCTAAGCACCACACTACCTCCAACAAAGCACAATCACTGCCTGCATGACACTCCGCTGCCACTTCTCCTGGGTTACATGCTGACCAACCCCCCCCCCCCCCCCCCCCGCACGACACAGTGTCCACAGCGCACACCAAACTGTCCCTGCGCAGCCTTCAGCTGCCCTCATGCCACACCACACTCATGTCTATTTATAAGTGCGTCTGCCATGAGGAGGAACCGCAGGCACACACTGCAGAGGGTTGGCACAGCTAGGCAGCGACCCTCTTTAAAAGGGGTGGGGCGATAGCCCACAATGCTGTACAGAAGCAATGAGAAATAGAATCCTGTGCCACCGCCATCAGGAGCTGCACACGTGGGCATAGCAATGGGGCACCTATGTGCCACACACTATTCATTCTGTCAAGGTGTCTGCATGCCCCAGTCAGACTGCGGTGTTTTATAAATAGTCACAGGCAGGTACAACTCCGCAATGGGAATTCCGTGTGCACCCACAGCATGGGTGGCTCCCTGGAACCCACCCGCTGTACATAAATGTATCCCATTGCAGTGCCCTGGACAGCAGAGCTAATGTCAGATTAAATGCAGGTGGGCTTCGGCCCACACTGCATGCCCCAGTCAGACTGGGGTTTTTTATAAGTAGACACAGGCAGGTACAACTCCCTATTGTGAAGTCCATGTGGACTGACAGCATGGGTGGCTCCCTGGAACCCACCGGCGGTACATAAATATATCCCATTGCAGTGCCCAGCACAGCTGAGGTAATGTCATGTTTAATGCAGGTGGGCTTCGGCCCACACTGCATGCCCCAGTCAGACTGGGGTTCTTTAGAAGTGGACACATGCTGTTACAACTTCGTGTGGACCGACAGCATGGGTGGGTCCCAGGAAGCCACCGGCGGAACATAAATATATCCCATTGCAGTGCCCTGTACAGCAAAGCTAACGTCAGGTTTAATGCAGGTGGGCTTCGGCCCAAACTGCATGCCCCAGTCAGACTCAAGTTTTTTATAAGTATACACAGGCACGTACATCTCCCTAATGGGAAGTCCATGTGGACCGACAGCATGGGTGGGTCCCAGGAAGCCACTGGCGGTACATAAATATATCCCATTGCAGTGCCCAGCACAGCTGATGTAACGTCAGCTTTAATGCAGGTGGGCAAAAAATTAATTGGATTACACCGTAGGCAAGTGCCCCAAAAAATTGGTGTACCAACAGTACTAATGTACCTCAGAAAAATTGCCCATGCCCAACCAAGAGGGCAGGTGAAACCCATTAATCGCTTTGGTTAATGTGGCTTAATTGGTAACTAGGCCTGGAGGCAGCCCAGTTAAAATAAAAATTGGTTCAGGTGCAAGTTTCAACGCTTTAATGAGCATTGAAACGTATAAAAATTGTTTACAAAAATTATATGACTGAGCCTTGTGGGCCTAAGAAAAATTGACCGTTCGGCGTGATTACGTGAGGTTTCAGGAGGAGGAGGATGAATAGAATACACAGATTGATGAAGCTAAAAGGTCCCCGTTTTTGATGGTGATAGAGAACGATGCTTCCATCCGCGGGTGCAGCCTACGTATTGCTTAGGTATCGCTGCTGTCCGCTGGTGGAGAAGAGAAGTCTGGGGAAATCCAGGCTTTGTTCATCTTGATGAGTGTAAGCCTGTCGGCACTGTCGGTTGACAGGCGGGTACGCTTATCCGTGATGATTCCCCCAGCCGCACTAAACACCCTCTCTGACAAGACGCTAGCCGCAGGACAAGCAAGCACCTCCAGGGCATACAGCGCGAGTTCAGGCCACGTGTCCAGCTTCGAAACCCAGTAGTTGTAGGTGGCAGAGGCATCACCGAGGACGGTCGTGCGATCGGCTACGTACTCCCTCACCATCCTTTTACAGTGCTCCCGCCAACTCAGCCTTGACTGGGGAGCGGTGACACAGTCTTGCTGGGGAGCCATAAAGCTGGCAAAGGCCTTGGAGAATGTTCCCCTGCCTGCGCTGTACATGCTGCCTGATCTCTGCACCTCCCCTGCTACCTGGCCCTCGGAACTGCGCCTTCTGCCACTAACGCTGTCGGATGGGAATGTTACCATCAGTTTGTCCGCCAGGGTCCTGTGGTATTGCATCACTCTCGAACCCCTTTCATCTTCGGGTATGAGAGTGGAAAGGTGCTCCTTATACTGTGGGTCGAGCAGTGTGTACACCCAGTAATCCGTAGTGGCCAGAATGCGTGTAACGCGAGGGTCTCGAAAAAGGCATCCTGACATGAAGTCAGCCATGTGTGCCAGGGTACCTGTACGCAACACATGGCTGTCCTCACTAGGAAGATCACTTTCAGGATCCTCCTCCTCCTCCTCAGGCCATACACGCTGAAAGGATGACAAGCAAGCAGCATGGGTACCCTCAGCAGTGGGCCAAGCTGTCTCTTCCCCCTCCTCCTCATGCTCCTCCCCCTCCTCCTCAACTCGCTGAGATATAGACATGAGGGTGCTCTGACTATCCAGCGACATACTGTCTTCCCCCGCCTCTGTTTCCGAGCGCAAAGCGTCTGCCTTTATGCTTAGCAGAGGAATGGTGACGCTAATGATTGCAGCATCGCCGCTCACCATCTGGATAGACTCCTCAAAGTTTCCAAGGACCTGGCAGATGTCTGCCAACCAGGCCCACTCTTCTGTAAAGAAATGAGGAGGCTGACTTCCACTACGCCGCCCATGTTGGAGTTGGTATTCCACTATAGCTCTACGCTGCTCATAGAGCCTGGCCAACATGTGGAGTGTAGAGTTCCACCGTGTGGGCACGTCACACAGCAGTCGGTGCACTGGCAGATTAAACCGATGTTGCAGGGTGCGCAGGGTGGCAGCGTCCGCCTTGGACTTGCGGAAATGTGCGCTGAGCCGGCGCACCTTTCCGAGCAGGTCTGACAAGCGTGGGTAGCTTTTCAGAAAGCGCTGAACCACCAAATTAAAGATGTGGGCCAGGCATGGCACGTGCGTGAGGCTGCCGAGCTGCAGAGCCGCCACCAGGTTACGGCCGTTGTCACACACGACCATGCCCGGTTGAGGGCTCAGCGGCGCAAGCCAGCGGTCGGTCTGCTCTGTCAGACGCTGCAGCAGTTCATGGGCCGTCTGACTCTTCTCTCCTAAGCTGAGTAGTTTCAGCACGGCCTGCTGACGCTTGCCCACCGCTGTGCTGCCACGCCGCGCGACACCGACTGCTGGCGACGTGCTGCTGCTGAAACATCTTGATTGCGAGACAGAGGTTGCGTAGGAGGAGGAGGATGGTGGTTTAGTGGAAGAAGCATACACCGCCGCAGATACCAGCACCGAGCTGGGGCTCGCAATTCTGGGGGTGGGTAGGACGTGAGCAGTCCCAGGCTCTGACTCGGTCCCAGCCTCCACTAAATTCACCCAATGTGCCGTCAGGGAGATATAGTGGCCCTGCCCACCTGTGCTTGTCCACGTGTCCGTTGTTAAGTGGACCTTGGCAGTAACCGCGTTGGTGAGGGCGCGTACAATGTTGCGGGAGACGTGGTCGTGCAGGGCTGGGACGGCACATCGGGAAAAGTAGTGGCGACTGGGAACCGAGTAGCGCGGGGCCCCTGCCGCCATCATGTTTTTGAAAGCCTCCATTTCCACAAGCCTGTACGGCAGCATCTCCAGGCTGATCAATTTGGCAATGTGCACGTTTAACGCTTGAGCGTGCGGGTGCGTGGCGGCGTACTTGCGCTTGCGCTCAAACAGTTGCGCTAGCGACGCCTGGACGCTGCGCTGAGAGACATTGCTGGATGGGGCCGAGGACAGCGGAGGTGAGGGTGTGGGTGCAGGCCGGGAGACGGTCGTGCCTGTGTCCTGAGAGGGGGGTTGGATCTCAGTGGCAGGTTGGGGCACAGGGGGAGAGGCAGTGGTGCAAACCGGAGGCGGTGAACGGCCTTTGTCCCACCTTGTGGGGTGCTTGGCCATCATATGTCTGCGCATGCTGGTGGTGGTGAGGCTGGTGGTGGTGGCTCCACGGCTAATCTTGGCGCGACAAATCTTGCACACCACAGTTCGTCAGTCGTCTGCACTCTCAGTGAAAAACTGCCACACCTTTGAGCACCTCGGCCTCTGCAGGGTGGCATGGCACGAGGGGGCGCTTTGGGAAACAGTTGGTGGATTATTCGGTCTGGCCCTGCCTCTACCCCTGGCCACCGCACTGCCTATTCTAACCTATCCTGCTGCTGGCCTTGCCTCCCCCTCTGAAGACCTGTCCTCAGTAGGCTTCACAAACCAGGTGGTGTCAGTCACCTCATCGTCCAGCTGCTCTTCCTCCGAATCCTCTGTGCGCTCCTCCCTCGGACTTACTGAAATTACTACTACCTGAGTGATAGACAACTGTGTCTCATCGTCATCGTCCTCCTCACCCACTGAAAGCTCTTGAGACAGTTGCCGGAAGTCCCCAGCCTCATCCCCTGGACCTCGGGAACTTTCCAAAGGTTGGGCATCTGTCACGACAAACTCCTTCGGTGGGAGTGGATTCAGAACTATTGCTGCCCATTCTGGGCAGGGGCCCGAGAACAGTTCCTGGGAGTCTGCCTGCTCCTCAGAATGTGTCATTGTAATGGAGTGAGGAGGCTGGGAGGAAGGAGGAACAGCAGCCAGAGGATTCAGAGTTGCAGCAGTGGACGGCGTAGAAGTCTGGGTGGTCGATAGATTGCTGGATGCACTTTCTGCCATCCACGACAGGACCTGCTCACACTGCTGTAAAGGGTTAATTCTAGATTTTCCCCTGTCTCAAATTAAATAAGAAAAATACATTTAATTTCTCTTCCAACTTACTCTTCATCTGTCTTCTTCTCACTATATGACCCTTAATCTTGTCTTATCTGTGCTTTCCCAATGCATCCTGTTCTCTGTACATGTTCTGAGAATCTTATCCGAGGACATTTTTGCTTTGATACAGTTGTTACAGAGTGTTGACATATTGTTCTTGTAGGAGATGTCTTTGAAAGAAGCATTATTAATTATAAAACTCCAGATGTCCTGCAGCTTCGGACATGCGCAGTGATTAGATCTTACGCAAACATTTCTGTTTCTATAAAGTTATGTAAACTCTGTCAAATAAACTACTTCTTCTTTGGCTAACCGCATACCATGTGGTCACCCATCTAAGTCGTCAATGAGTACTCAGATCTAAGACTAATTCGGAAGCAGACAGCATCAGCTGAACGGTCTGTTTTGACCCCCAACAATACTTGGCGCTCCAACGAGGGACAGAAGCTAACTCCTTACCTGCAGCCGATACCTGACGACCCTACCTGCCGACCAGCCGGACCAGAGGCCACGGGACCCCAGATCTAGAAAACACTGGTGTAAGGTAAGCCCTTGACTTACCACTCCAGCTCTGGGTTCCCCTGACTTCTGTCACGTGTCGACAGAAGGTTAGTTGCTGCATGTTTATAGGACACTTCTGCCTGTTATTTACGGTGTTCTTAGTAACCGTGCTAGACGAAAGAACCCTTGTGTGTATATTGCCATGCTGTCTGCTGTAGAAATTATTGTTTTTTTTTTTGCCGGACTCATAATGTTAGTTGTAATTTGTAATAAGATTACTAAAAGCCGCCCAGCAAGGCAAGCCATGGTCCTTTCTCTATCCCCGTAAGTATAGTAGTAAATAAATATCCTGCCCGTTGCGGATGTGGCAGAAGGGACTGAAAAGTCCAAAAGTATTTCTGCCAGTTGCGGACTCGCAGAAGAGAAATATCCTGCCAATACTTGGCAGGAGGGCCCTCAAATATCCTGCCCGTTGCGGGCGTAGGCAGAAGGGACTGAAAAGTCCATAAGTATCCTGCCAGTTGCGGACTCAGCAGTAGGGACAATAGTGGTAAATCAAGAGGTAAGTCCATAGTTAGAATGGGGTCTAAGACTTTCCTGACACCCATTGAAATAATAAGATTGGGGGAAGGGAAGGACATCTGTAGGCAAGCCTATAAAATATATAAACAGATAGGACTTAAAAAGGCGGGAACCTTTAACTATGAGTTCTGGCAATAGTACGGGAGAAAGCAAGTTAGCTGTGGGGAGAGAATGTAGCGAATTGTTGAGAAAAGCAGGTTAGAATTTTGGGAATCTTAGACCAACAAGTTTGGGAAAGATTCAGAGATAGTCAAAGGTTGGATAAAAGTATGTTAGACAGATGGATTGAGGCAAGTGTAGATACGGCAGTTATCAGAGAAAGGGAATCCTTTATAGTCTGTGTTCCTTTGGGACATAAAGCAAGTTCATGCAAAATCTGTGGACAATTATGTGACAAATAACCAATATTGTTTGTCTTGTATGTCTTGATGTTATGTAATCTAATCTTTGTTATACGTCTTAGTCTTCTACAAGAAAGTGTAAGAAAGTTATACCCTAGTCACGTCGGTGGGGGCTTTTAAGAATACAAGAGTTAAAAATGTTGCGCTGTCAGAAGCGCTTAGCATGTTGTCTCTTCTATGTGTTTAACTATTCCCCTGCCGTCTGTGTTTGATAGTCTGTGCAGAGAAATATACCTCTTATAATTACTAATGATTAATGTTGTGTAAAGTCTGAATGTTATGGCCGCTTTCCAAAAATCTGTTTCATAGAGAGATAAAATTCAAGGTCATAGAAGAAAGACAGACATTGATAAAATAAGAAACTTGTAATGAATTACGTGAATTATACGGTTTTAAAAATAGAAAACATATAGGGATTTTAAGGTATATTTTTGCTTTTTGGGTAAATGTCAGTTCTGTGATTGGTTCAATGTCTGTATCACTGCTAAATACTGTTAGTACTGTACTGTCTTTGAGAGAATGTTCTGTAGGAGAAACACGCAAACGGCCATACCTGTACTTACACCTGCTGCCAAACTCCGCACCTTTTTGGGCCTTGTTTCATACTGCCGCCCATGGATCCACTCTGTTTCCTCTCTTATGCAACTACTCTATGACTGTCTTTCAATCAATCTTTTCTCTCTCTCACCCCTGAAGCTCATTTCTCACCGTTTTACACTTTATCATTTATTCTTTTCTGTACTGAATTTTCTGGCCATATGACGACAGTATTGACACAAAGGCACGGAGGACAACCACGGCCACTTGGATACTACTCCATGAGGCTGGATCCAGTGGCTCGAGGAGCTCCCTCATGTGTGTGTGTGGTGGCAGCAGTACAGGCAATGGTTGTCAAATCTTCGGAGTTGATATTGAACTACCCCTAGTGGTCCCCACCCCCCACCCCCCATGACAAGTGCAACCCAAGCACTTATTTCTGGCCCATCAAATCCAGCTACAATGTGCTCTTGTCATTCTTTTCACTGTTGTTACTACCTTGAACCCGGCTATTCTTCTTCCAATTAAGTATCCTAGTTCAAAGGGGGGGGGGGAGGAGAAGACATAGGTGATCTAGGTATTGTCGGTCAGCTAGTTCTAAATTTTTTATTTTTTTTTACAAAGTTCTGATCTATTTGAAATGGAATACCAGCCTGATAGTCTAGCAGTAATCGGTGCAAGGGGTTTCAGGAGTGCCAATTTAGCTGGCAGAAACTGAACCGCTTGAGGTAATGTTTAAAGGGTCACGATGCCTCACGCGCTTCCTTGTGCTGGAAGGTCCTGAAAGCATATTGGGAACTGACGTGATGGGACCCTTGGGATGTTGTATCAAACTTCCGCGTCCTCGCCCGCGTCCTCGTCCTCTAGGCCTACCCCTACCCCTCAGCATGGTGTATTACGAGTAGAGCAGAAACAGAACGCTGTAATTAAATGTGCCGCTTATTGGCCTGTGGTTGGAGGCTGACTTCACTTACGGAACGCACAGTAGAGCCAGGAAAGAATTTTGCGCAAGCCTGTAGTGAGACGTAGGTGCGTATGACTGAGCTAGTGGAATTCACAGCGCAGAAGCAGTCAAGTGGCCAAAGGCCACTAGTAGGCCTTAAGTATTTTGCTTCTATTTTTTTAAATGCTGAGCTGATACAGCAGACAAATACTGTATGCAGCGTATATTATGTATACTGTTTCCCTCTGGCGGGATGACGGCGGTGATGTAACGGAGACAGCAGAGCCAGGAAACAATTTTGCGCAAGCCTACTGTAACACTTAGCTGCGTATTAATTAGGACTACTACCCCCAGCAGACACGCAGTACACTGAAGACGGTCACAGGCAGCCCAAATATAGTATTTTTCCCCAATTTGTTTGAAAAAGCCCACTGCCTATATAGCCTGTATATCTCTTTCACCTTTCCCACTGTCCCTGCCTCACCAGTACTGCCCCTATACTCTGTAAAATTACTGCAGACTGAGGACGCAATGCTCTGCACGCCCGATAAAAAAAAAAAAAAAATTGTGCAACACTGCTAAAAGCAGCCTCAACACTACTGCACACAGTCAGATGTGGCCCTAAGAAGGACCGTTGGGGTTCTTGAAGCCTAAAATAACACCTAACACTCTCCCTATGGCAGCAGCAGCATCAGCAGCACTTTCCCTGATCTCTGTCAGAACGCATCTGTGGCGAGCCGCGGGCGGGACAGATTTAAATACTCGGGTGACACCTGATCTCCCCAACCACTCACTGCAGGGGGGTCGTATAGGGCTGGAACGTCACAGGAGGAAGTTGTAATGCCTTCCATGTCTTTCTATTGGCCAGAAAAGCGCGCAAATGTCTCAGAGATGAAAGTGAAAGTAACTGGAACATCGCGTGGTGCTCGTCTCGAGTAACGAGCATCTCGAACACCCTAATACTCGAACGAGCATCAAGCTCGGACGAGTACGCTCGCTCATCTCTACTGGTAACCCAAACCCTTACACAGAGAGTGATACATACCCACAGATAGCAGAGAGCTGTCTCAGCCGGTCACCTGTAAGGGGTTAATCATAATGAATCAAGGACCCGGTATAGCCTAATGCGAAGGAGCGGAATCACATATAGCCACGTGATGTTGCATCACACATGCGTCACATCCGCCACACAGATGCCACTCGACCACGCATGCGCCAACGTCCTGCAATCACATGTCCTCCATAGCAGTCATGTGTCCTGACCCTACGTCATCAGGATGCAGTGGGCATGCGTTTGTATTATATAGTCACATGACCGCAAAGGCGGTCATGTGTTTAACCCTCCATCATCTAAGCATAATGCATAGGCACAATAAGAGTTTATCCATATGTGAAATGTGTGTGTCTTATATATAACACATAGGACTCTCCCCATATATATCATCACGCGTTACAAAAGAGGCCATATTAGTAGGACCATACGTATGGTTATTATCACCGTAGCATCTTGTCTATATATAATAATCTAGGAGACCTCCTGCTTTTGTAACACACAGATCATGGTATGTATCATAAAAAATCACGACATCTTCCTGTGTGTAATCTCTAAAGGGCGATCATGGTTGTCCAAAGCCGAATTTCCACCATAGTGGTCTGACTATAACCAACATAAATCATGATGTCTTTTATAAGAATTGTTATATCTCTACTCATTACTATAGAAAAAATGCTGAGCATTATCCTGAGTATAGTCTCTATGAGATGATCATGCTTATCAGAGCCCAATCCCAATGGTAATGGTATGATCATAACCACCATGAATCACAACATATGGAGAGACTTTTCTACACTCATCCTTGTTATAAGAAAAATGCCGAATATCACAATATCAATATTCATTTTATTAGTGCAGCCATCAAACAGCACATCAAAAGACCCAAACATCCATTCTTCAATCATGATTATTATCCCAATTCTACATTTATGATTTAATTATTGATTGCAGGATAGGAATTCATTCCACGGGTGTCCAGCAGAGGCGGCATCTCTATTCAAGTAGTGACATCCATAGTAATTTACCTGAAAACATATATATAAAAAAAAGTGTAATGTATATCAGAACCATCTCTATACATTCAGAAAGACACGTAATCATCCATATCACAAAAAAGGTGTTATATGGTAGTCTATATAGTTAGAAAGGAGGGCGAAAGCCTACATACTGACCCACACACCCAGGTTACGGATCGAAATAGTCTTCTAATGTACGATAGTGCACATCCAGGGTGAACCAAAAAATTACTCCCTTGGAGCCAACTTCTACGGGTTCGTAAGGTTATTGATGATGACAGAATCGATATAAGGCTTAATGAGATGTGTGAAAAACATCTAGCTTCAGGATATCCAAGAACCCTTCTAGAGGAAGCCAAATTAAAGGTTAGGACCTTCACTCAACAAGATCTAATAACACCGAAACCCCGAAGGTTTGTGGTAGGATCCCCTTTATTACTACCTTTAACATTCTTAGCTCAAAAGTCGGATCTATTATTCGTAAGCCCCGGCCGTTAGTAGCTGAAGCTAATGTTAATGTACCTGAGCTCAAAAAGTTTCCTACAACGGCTTACAAGAGAGGTCCGAAGATAGGTACCAAAGTGAAGGCTGCATTGTTAGACAGTGGTCAGTGTTCCACGCAGCGAACATTAATAGTCCCCAGGTAGGGGAATTTCCCCTGTTTGGGGTGCTCAGTCTGCAACAATCTCCTTAAAGGAGATAGTTTTAGACATCCTCTTCGTGGAACTAAATACTCTATACGTGAGCGTTTCACCTGCACTGTGAGCTTCGTAATCTATTTGATTACGTGTCCGTGTGGCCTCGCCTACGTGGGTGAGTTCACAACGGAAGTTCGCTCACGTATAATCAAACATAAATCCACGATCCGGAAGGGGTATAAGATCTACCACTGCCTAAACATTTTCAAGGTAACAACCATGCGATATGCCAGTTGAAGTTCCGCATTATAGACCATGTTCCTGTATCCCCAAGGGGAGGCGGCAGGGTATTATATTATATATTATTATATTGGATCTATGACCTGGATACCATGTCACCGAGAGGATTGAATCAGGAATACCAATTGATGCCGTATATCTAGTGCCCGTCTTTATAATCCTTAGTGTGTAGCATCCGATAGGAGGTTTTGTATGCATTTGGGATGTGTTGGTAATATTCATCTTTGTCTTTGTCTTGCAGATTGGGGATTACATGTCGTCGGCTGTATCCGCCCAGGCTGCCGGATATACTTTTGCACATATATGCTTTTTTCAGTACCTGAATTAATAAAAAAAAATGTTGAGCATTACCTTAATGTATTGTGTCATGTATTAACGAATATTGTATTTTAAATTGGATCTATTTATATAATTGGGGTTGCAGATACAAGGTGGGGATCTCCCCCGAGTTGATTTGTCTTTTTATTCGGGCACAATAGGTATCCTGCTCTTATTTCTTTTTTTTTGGCAAGATCCTTTTTTATTAGGTTCTGATATTTTATTATGTGCGTAGCCCTGGTTGATGTTGGATGCTAATGTGCTTTAGTCCACACTGGATAATCGAGCTTCTAGCATTGGGCCATCCGCAGACGCTTGCTCTGTTGTATCACCTTAGCTGATATCGGGCGCATGCGCACTCCTGCCAGTATGGGGAGACAGGGGCTTGAATGTTCTGTGATCTGCAGACGCTCGCTTCTGTATACCGCATCATCCCTCGAGACCTCTGTAGTCTCGCGCATGCGCGGTAGTACCATTGAGATGCCGGTAGAACATCATTCTACTGTGTGCATACCGGATGCCTGAAGTGGGCCAGACTAACCACATGTTATAATTGTGGGGTAACCGGAAATTGGTGGGTGTGTTCTTGGAGCACCTCATGCTATTTAGTGTTTGTGTTAAAATGTGGTGAACTTGACAAAGGTCCAACCGGGGACCGAAACGTCGCCTTCTTTGTACTATTGGAGAATAAAACTCATTGTCATTCTCTACACCCATTGATGCTGCCATGCTTTCTTTTTACTTGGTATTGCACTACGGAATTGGTCTGGATCCATGTGTGGCTGTTGCATCCATCAAGAGGATCCAACCACAGGTGTGGTATATTTAATGTGCTGCTGGGGCCTCTATTTATACATCATCAAGAGGATATGTCATCAATGTCATTTTTCTGAACCCCCCAAAGCAGTATCTCAGCACTGCCAATATGTTACAAGGTGTGTTGAGATACTTTGCACTACACACTCACTCAACATACATGAAAACTCCCCCCAAAACAAACGAAAATAGGCTGGTTTTAAGATTTTTATTTATTTTTTCCTAAAATAAAAAAAAAACCATAAACCAAATGAGGTATTGGTTTATAATAAGGGCAAATGTAGCAAATATACATCACTTCTTTTTCAGGAGTGATTTTGCTAAATTCACCATATTATGTAAGCTCGCAAGCCCACGTCAAGGGTCCTCATTTTCTTGCGAGTCCCTAACTATCAAAAAAGCCAAAAACACTAGCTAAAAAATATTTTGTGCAATGATCCCGGTACGTCAGATGGGGTCGCAGCATCTCCAGCAACTTGTCAAATTTTGCAATGGTCAACCTGCAGTAAGAAAAAAACTTCTTGTCATGTCTGCGCAAGTCCTTCTACAGTCCTCCATAACAAACAACTTAAAACGCATATAAAAAACTACAAGAACTTCCTCTTCCTTTGGTCTTTTGACTTCATCCTTAACAGTGTATGTGTAGGGAAGTTTTTCTTCTTGTCCATTTTGTCCTGTAGAATATAAGATTAGATGTTCATATAATGCACATTGATTTGACTCCACTGCAGCATTTACCGTTGGATTCGCTGCTGCTTTCTGTGGGTTTGGATGATCTTCCACTCTCGATATCATCTGTTGAGATGTCATCCATCTTCTTTTTCCTGTAAAGTTGGAAAATTAGAAGTCACCTTGTGAATCCATGCAGTAAAACAAGCCACAAGAAGTGTACCGTACACTAAAATATACCCTTTAACCCCTTAAGGACATGGAGCTTTTTTTGCATTTTCAGATTGTTCGCTCCACTCTAAAAAACTGGAGGGGGGTCTTGTGTCTACGGTTTGCAATACTTACTTATATCTCTCATAAAGACACTTGCCCACCACGTATACGAGTACCAAGAAGTAGGGGGCAACAGCGGGTAAAATAAATCTGCTGTTATCCTCTATTCGATCTATAATGGTGGGCGTCTCTTCTATTTTCTTTCTTGGTACATCTAGAAAAGAAGAAACAATAGAAGTTATTCATAATCTGCCTTTTATTCATTAGGTCGTTAGTATTACAACTGCGGATTCCTAAATGAGTTGTTATTTGGGATGTAAGGATGGGCGGCTACAAATGTACTTACCTTCATATTTTTTGCTGAAGATTGGACCTGCATGCACTGATGGTAATAGCAGCAGAGTCATTAATATCATTTTCACGAACATTTTCTCTTCTCTTTCTCACTTTCTATACAGAATGAGTTCCTCTCACTGTAACATCACTTTATATACCTGCAGCGTCTTTGACATCACAGATTGCAACCAAAGACCATAGTGACCTTGCAGCGTCTCAAATGAAGACTCGAACACCTGAAATACATGGGGAGCTGGGAGGGTTAAGTGATGGCTTGTCACGGCTCACCATGTCCTAGCTTTGGCGCATTGTTTTTAAGTGTCGAATTTCTACCTATTTAGCTCACTGCTTGTTCATGCAAACGCATAATGAACAGCATAAAACTCATATAAAAAAACTACAAGAACTTCCTCTTCCTCAGGTCTTTCATCCTCAACAGTAAATGTTACTGGGGCCAAACTATTACTAATAGTGTCCCCTATATTGGCCCCAGTAGTAATATTAACCCCACAGTAGCCCCAGTAGTAGTAGCCCTTTCCCCCTGAGACCCATATACTTACCTCCTCTTTGCAGTCTTATCGACACCCTTACCCTTCTCAGCGCTGCTGCGGGACGCTCGAGCTGATGGAGCTTCTTTTCTTCTCCACTCCTCCTAAGGAAATAATGAGAAGAGGTCAGGGAAGTATGATCCCAGGTGCGCACACTGACGTCAGTGTGTGTGCCCGGCACAAGCGTCGCTTATAAAATTGGTATTTTTTCTTATAAGGCTTCAGGCCCCGGTAGGGACTGCTACCTCTGCATCCCCTATAGCTATGCCCCTGAGTCTATAGCTAGCTGATCAGTTTTTAAGTGTCAGATTTCTAACTATTTAGCTCATTGGTTTTTAATGCAAACGCATAACAAACAACATAAAACTTTTATGATAAACTACAAGAACTTACTCTTCCTCTGGTCTTATGACTTCATTCTCAACAGTGAATGTGTCTGATGTTTTTTCCTGCCATTCATTTTGTCCTGTAAAATAGACACGGCCTATAAGATTAGATGGGATTTTCAGGGGAACTTGAAACATAAGCCCTAACCCTGAAATAAGCCCTAGCTGCAGTAGAAACAAACAAACACTAGATCACCTCAGCAGGGCTGTACAGCATTTTCCTTGCCTGCATCCTCCCTGCCATACCCACACAAGGGTTTTCTGTAATTTACCAGCAGAATGACTGCTTTACTGCCCTCTGCAGGCCATCTATGCTACCACACTGCCTATAGTTTAAAAGAAGGTTTAACTAGATTGTCTTTACGTTTTCCTTTTGCAGGAAGTGACATTCCCCATAACATCAGGGAAGATGTCAAACGGCAGCAAATACCATCTGTTGCCATCAGCCAAGATAAAAAACCATCTGCTGCCAGGAACACCTAATACCACCTGCAGCCACCAACCAACAATAGATACCACCTGCTGCCAAGAACACCTAATACCACCTGCAGCCACCAACCAACAATTGATACCATCTGCTGCCAAGAACACCTAATACCACCTGCAGCCACCAACCAGCTATGAATACCACTTGCTGCAGCCACCAACCAATAATAGATACCACCTATTGCTGCCACCTACCAATAATAACACCTGCTGCTAAGAATACCTAATACCACCTGGTGCCACCAACCAACAATAGATACCACCTGCTGACGCCACCAACCAACAATAGATACCACCTACTGCTGCCACCTACCAATAATAACACCTGCTGCTAAGAACACCTAATACCACCTGGTGCCACCATCCAATAATAGATACCACCTGCTGCAGCCACCAACCAACAATAGATACCACCTGCTGCTGCCACCTACCAATAATAATACCTGCTGCTAAGAACACCTAATACCACCTGGTACCACCAACCAACAATAGATACCACCTGCTGCAGCCACCAACCAACAATAGATACCACCTGCTGCTGTCACCTACCAATAATAACACCTGCTGCTAAGAACACCTAATACCACCTGGTACCACCAACCAACAATAGATACCACCTACTGCTGCCACCTATCAATAATAACACCTGCTGCTAAGAACACCTAATACCACCTGGTACCACCAACCAACAATAGATACCACCTGCTGCAGCCACCAACCAACAATAGCTACCACCTGCTGCTGCCACCTACCAATAATAACACTTGCTGCTAAGAACACCTAATAGCACCTGGTGCCACCAACCAACAATAGATACCACCTGCTGCCAAGAGCACCTAAAGCAGCTGCAGCCACCAACCAACAATAGATACCACCTACTGCTGCCACCTGCCAATAATAACACCTGCTACTAAGAACACCTAATACCAACAGGTGCCAGCAACCAACATTGTTGTTTTTTTAGTTTATTTTTAGATTTGTTTTTATTTATTTTTTTATATATTATATTTTAATTTATAATCTAACATCCTAAATTAAAGATATATTTTATGCCAAAGTCCTGTATTTTAACATTATTTCTTTATAGTGCTTATTTGTACCATGAGATTAATGTCGATGGAATCCGCACCTCAATAAAATAAAAGAAAGGAAGTAAGGGGGGGGGGGGAAGTTCACTCTTCTTGGTTTTGCATTATAAGGGCCCATTCACACGGGAGCATTTACCATCTGGCTGCTCTTAACGCATTTTACGGGCATCACACAGACCCATTATAGCCAATTTGGCTATGAACACAAACATTTTTTCACTAGGCCTGATTGTCTGTTAGTGTAATCACTTAACTTAGGTGATACTAGAAGGGTATTGCAGGCTTATCAATCAGGTATGCCTAATTATCATTTGATGCATTGGAGAAGAAAACAATGAGACATACTTAAGTGATGTTTCTAAGCTCTTCTGTTTCATTGCTCCAATGCGAGGGGTTATATAGTGTGGCAACCCCCACAAGGTTAACAATTCAAAGTCTACAGCATGTGTTATACTTCTCTCTTAGTAAGACATTACAAAGGTTAATTATGACAAAGCTACATGCTCAGCATATGATACCCTGCTAGTAAAATTTCACTACAATGCGTGTCTTTTGCACAAGTACATCTTGCCATGCACACAGCACAAATATTATGCACACAACACTGCTTCATGAAATATAATTCAATAATTTCACAAGCACATGTCCTATTTTGGTCTATATCACAGACCAGAGTTGGACATGCAATATCCCCTACCCGAGGGGTTCTGACAGTTCACAGATGTGTGTCCCTGTGCTCTCTGATGCATTTCGTACCTGAGAATCTCAGGCACAACTCACATACAACCATCTGAATGGGCCCTAAAACCAGCTGATCAAGTTAAGTGGTGATCACCTATATATGTGCTATCACCTGGTGCTGGTGTGCATGATGGGCACAATACCCAACTATTAGTACATATGATACATATTGCCACCACTGAACATCAATCTTGGGTTGATGAAACAATGTGTAAAGACATTGAAGAGGAATGGAAAGTGTTTTGGCTACAAATGTAGAAAACTTCCTGCAATGAGCGTGGAGAAGCTAACAGCAGGTAAATTCAATGGACTACAAATCCAGAAACTCATGAAAGACCAGCGTTTCCAAGATTCAGGGATGTAAGTGATGAACAGTGTGAACAATCTCACCAGGAAGAAAGGATTATGAAAGAACAGTACTGTACTGGAGGCGGGGTTTATGAATTAGCCAATCAATGCCGCGGCTCAGACAATTCTTAAATCCCGCCTCCACAATGTGATTGGTTCTTCAAACTCTGCTTAGCTAATCAATGCAGAGCTGGATGAACCAATCACAGCCCTCACTTTGGTTCATTGTGCGCTGCATTGATTGGCCGACTAGCGCTGGATTAACCAATCAGAGGCATCGCTTCTTGGAGGTGGGAATTTTGAATCCCGTAACCAGGAAGTGATCTTGTGTGGGCGAACAAGGACTGCAAAATGCCCAATGGATCTCCAGAAAGCAGAAATTTCTTTTGGAAATTCAGCTAGGGCTTATTTAAGGTGGAGGACTTAACCTTCTCACAATTTTATCATAGGCAACAGCGAAGTGATGCACGATTTTTTGCAAGAAAAACGCATCACTGCAACTACAAAATTGCGAGAACACAGTTGCGATATCACTGCAATTTTGCAGCGCTGATATACCTGCCGTCCATGTGAAACAGGCCCAAAGGTGTAACCGGAGCCTACACAGCACTCTTTCTTATAGTTGAAAAATCTAGACCGGTGTTTCCCAATCTTCAGTCCTCACGGACCCCCACAGGTTATGTTTTCAGGATATCCTATAGTAAGATCCCCTGTAGCAATGTCTGAGGCACTGACAATAATTACATCACCTGTGCAATACTGAGGAAATCCTGAAAACATCACCTGTTAGGACCCCCGGAGGTCTGGAGTTTGGGAAACACTGATCCAGTCAGACATAGAAGAACAAGTAACATGTGCCATTATACATGTGTCAAGCAAACATGTTGCCCTTTATCATAGTCTATTATCAGGGCAACATGCTTGCGTGAAATATGTAAGACGGCACATGGTCCTTGTTCCTCTGGATTTTTCAATAAAGAAAAAGAGTTTTTATCCTACGCTGGACCTGCTCCATTTTCTTGTGCATCTATTGCTACATAGTGGTTCTGGATTTTACGCGATCATGAACCCTTTCTCATTGGTCTTGATTGGCTGCTAGCAATATAACTGGGCTGTCAATCAAGAGCCAAGGGGAGGGGTTGATGATGCACCGCCACCTGTATTATACATAGGTGAATCGGGGGTTCAGGCATCTGGGATAGCGGGATGACACCTCCTGGACAGACTGCTGTAAGAAAACTAACTTTTCCATTGCCGTTTATCTTTCAGGCTCCATAAACAGCAGGTAAATCGTTGGCATCTTCACCCCTGCCAGTCTGTTTAGTATTAGGTTTGTTGAGTGCTGATGACCAGCCATCTAGGCAGGATTATGCCACTGAATTTACACACCGCTTCCCAGAACTGGAGTCAAACGGAGAAGACAGTAAAAGTACTTTTAGTTGGACATCTGAATTTCCAAAATTTATCAGCCTTTCTGGATAACTGGAAGTCGGACAAAAGGATTTTCACAGTAATCTTAACATTTAAAAAAATATTTATATATTTTTAATGCTATTTTAGGTGCACATTTCCATATTGGCATTAATTCTGATTTTGGAACATATAAGATAACGAATAGAATTTAACTAGAAATATTGTAATATGATTCGTAAATAAAGATTTATTTATATATTTCTAATCTGTGTATTGAGTATATTTTTGGGGGGTTGATACCCCCACAACAATGTCACTCACATATCCCCCACAACAATGTCACTCACATATCCCTCACAACAATGTCAGACACATACCCCCACAACAATGTCACACACATACCCCCACAACAATGTCAGACACATACCCCCACAACAATGTCACACACATAAACCCCACAACAATGTCGCACACATTCCCCCACAACAATGTCTCTCACATACCCTCACAACAAGACCTCACATACCCCCACAACAATGTCAGACGCATACCCCCACAACAATGTCTCTCACATACCTCCACAACAATGTCACACACATACCCTCACAACAATGTCACACACATACCCCCACAACAATGCCACACACATACCCCCACAACAATGTCACACACATACCCCCACAACAATGTCACACACATACCCCCACAACAATGTCTCTCACATACCCCCACAACAATGTCACACACATACCCCCACAACAATGTCGCACACATTCCCCCACAACAATGTCTCTCACATACCCCCACAACAATGTCACACACATACCCCCACAACAATGTCGCACACATACCCCCACAACAATGTCACTCACATACCCTCACAACAATGTCACTCACTTACCCTCACAACAATGCCACACAGATACCCCCACAACAATGTCTCTCACATACCCCCACAACAATGTCACACACATACCCCCACAACAATGTCGCACACATACCCCCACAACAATGTCACTCACATACCCTCACAACAATGTCGCACACATACCCCCACAACAATGTCGCCTACATACCTGCTGAAAAATGTTGTTCACATCTCCCCAAAACAATGTACCCAAAACAATGTTGCTCACATGTTCCCTCGATAATATTGCACACATCTCCCTACAACAATGTCTCTATAAGAATGTCGCCTACATGTCTCCATAACAATGTCGCCCACATGCCACCTGAACAATCTGGCACACATTTCCCAACAGCAATCTCTCCTTAATGCCCCCACAATGCCAGCTATTGAAAAGTGCCAACCACAAGCCCCTCCTGGAGCCCCTTAACAGTGCAACCTCAACATGTATACTGGACTGTTAGCACTCTTGTACGTGTCTGCGCATCTATACATACATGACTGCATGGACGCATGTGCAACTGCTTTGCAGGCAGCAGGGAAAACACTGCCCCCTGCTGTCCAAACACTATCTACTGGGCTGCACTCAAAACCTCATGTACTCAATGTGTTTTTTTCAATGCATGGTTAGTCCTGGTGAAACAGCTTGAAAGTACATGTAAGAACCGTGAGGACCGACCACCATAGAGAATACAGTAAAACTCATGCAGGGGAGTCACATAGTTGTTTATTGTAAAGGGAGAAATCCTGGTTGGCGGACTTGCAAGAGCAACAGGCTATAAAAGAGGTTGAGGTACAATGCGCTGCCTCTTTGGTGGTGGCAGTGTTTGGTCGTGCAGTGAACACAAGTAGACCCATGTAGGAAGGAGCTACGCAACGGCTCAAAGCACCACCAAGTATAGGCAAAAGTGATTAAAGACCACCTTCTGAAGAGCAGAGTCCGTATTGCTTCTTGAACAGAGACTGTCAGCCAGCAGGACCCCGCTTACCCTGGTGATATCACCGGCTGCTGTATCGGTACATCACTGATATTAAAAGTTGTAAATTCCACAGGAAGACAAAGTGGCGTCATGTGTCTTAGTGGCTGTGATCAGAGGGCCTTTATCTCCAGCTCCTCTACCTCCAGCATCCATCCAGATACCAACAAGTGGTTACTGATAGTCAAAGTGCCATCCAGTTTATTGAAAGATCCGGCCCTGATGTTTGGCTCTGCCAGGGTTGCACCAGTAGTACATGGTATAGTTGGCAAGATAAACCAACCCATGATACCGGAACAGAATGAACTGACCAGCCAAAATACCAACCCAAGAACAGCTGAACAGTTTCCAAGTAATGAACTTCCCAACTGTGACTGAACCTGCAGTGAACCGACCTGAATCATTGAATGGCAGAGTTGGAAGGAACCTCCAGGGTCATCTGGTCCAAAGCCCTGCTCAGTGCAGGATTCACTAATCACAGACAGATTATATGTCCTGTCTCTGTTTGAAGACTTCCATTGAAGGAGAACTCACCACCTCCCGTTGTAATCTGTTCCACTCATTGATCACCCTCACTATCTAATATCTAATCGGTGTCTCCTCCCTTTCAGTTTCATCCCATTACTTCTAGTCTTTCCTTGTACAAATGAGAATAGGGCTGATCCCTCTGCAGTATGTAAACCCTTCAGATATTTGTAGACAGCTATTAAGGCTCCTCTCAGCCTTCTTTTTTGTCTTTAACCGTTCCTCATAGGACATGATTTGCAGACCGCTCACATCCTAGTAACTCTTCTCTGAACCTATGAGAGACCCTCTAGCAAGACCAGAGGAGATGATGCCACAGTCAAGAATGACCTTTGTCAGTTAGTAGGAAAAAGTAAGTTGAAGCCAGGTTTACCAAAATGGGTACAGGTTAGAGATGAGCGAGCACCAAAATGCTCGGGTGCTCGTTACTCGGGACGAAAATTTCGCGATGCTCGAGTGTTCGTTTCGAATAACGAACCCTATTAAACTCAATGGGCGACCCGAGCATTTTTGCATATCGCCGATGCTCGCTAAGGTTTCCATTTGTGAAAATCTGGGCAATTCAAGAAAGTGATGGGAACGACACAGCAACGGATAGGGTAGGCGAGGGTCTACATGTTGGGCTGCATCTCAAGTTCCCAGGTCCCACTATTAAGCCACAATAGCGGCAAGAGTGGCCCCCCCCCTCCCAACAATTTTTACTTCTGAAAAGCCCTCATTAGCAATGCATACCTTAGCTAAGCACCACACTACCTCCAACAAAGCACAATCACTGCCTGCATGACACTCCACTGCCACTTCTCCTGGGTTACATGCTGCCCACCCCCCACCCCCCCGCACGAGCCAGTGTCCACAGCACACACCAAAGTGTCCCTGCGCAGCCTTCAGCTGCCCTCATGCCACGCCACCCTCATGTCTATTTATAAGTGCGTCTGCCATGAGGAGGAACCACAGGCACACACTGCAGAGGGTTGGCACGGCTAGGCAGCGACCCTCTTTAAAAGGGGCGGGGCGATAGCCCACAATGCTGTACAGAAGCAATGAGAAATATAATCCTGTGCCACCGCCATCAGGAGCTGCACACGTGGGCATAGCAATGGGGAACCTATGTGCCACACACTATTCATTCTGTCAAGGTGTCTGCATGCCCCAGTCAGACTGCGTTTTTTTTATAAATAGTCACAGGCAGGTACAACTCCGCAATGGAAATTCCGTGTGCACACACAGCATGGGTGGCTCCCTGGAACCCACCCGCTGTACATAAATGTATCCCATTGCAGTGCCCTGAACAGCAGAGCTAACGTCAGATTAAATGCAGGTGGGCTTCGGCCCACACTGCATGCCCCAGTCAGACTGGGGTTTTTTTAAAGTAGACACAGGCAGGTACAACTCCCTATTGTGAAGTCCGTGTGGACCGACAGCATGGGTGGCTCCCTGGAACCCACCGGCGGTACATAAATATATCCCATTGCAGTGCCCAGCACAGCTGAGGTAATGTCATGTTCAATGCAGGTGGGCTTCGGCCCACATTGCATGCCCCAGTCAGACTGGGGTTCTTTAGAAGTGGACACATGCTGTTACAACTCCGTGTGGACCGACAGCATGGGTGGGTCCCTGGAAGCCACCGGCGGAACATAAATATATCCCATTGCAGTGCCCTGTACAGCAAAGCTAACGTCAGGTTTAATGCAGGTGGGCTTCGGCCCAAACTGCATGCCCCAGTCAGGCTCGAGTTTTTTTATAAGTATACACAGGCACGTACATCTCCCTAATGGGAAGTCCATGTGGACCGACAGCATGGGTGGCTCCCTGGAACCCACTGGCGGTACATAAATACATCCCATTGCAGTGCCCAGCACAGCTGATGTAACGTCAGCTTTAATGCAGGTGGGCAAAAAATTAATTGGATTACACCGTAGGCGAGGGCCCCAAAAAATTGGTGTACCAACAGTACTAATGTACCTCAGAAAAATTGCCCATGCCCAACCAAGAGGGCAGGTGAAACCCATTAATCGCTTTGGTTAATGTGGCTTAATTGGTAACTAGGCCTGGAGGCAGCCCAGTTAAAATAAAAATTGGTTCAGGTGCAAGTTTCAACGCTTTAATGAGCATTGAAACGTATAAAAATTGTTTACAAAAATAATATGACTGAGCCTTGTGGGCCTAAGAAAAATTGCCCGTTCGGCGTGATTACGTGAGGTTTCAGGAGGAGGAGGATGAATAGAATACACAGATTGATTAAGCTAAAAGGTCCCCGTTTTTGATGGTGATAGAGAACGATGCTTCCATCCGCGGGTGCGGGCGGTACATAAATAAATCCCATTTCAGTGCCCAGGACAGCTGAGGTAACGTCAGATTTCATGCAGTTTGGCTTCGGCCCACACTGCATGCCCCAGTCAGACTGGGGTTCTTTATAAGTAGACACATGCAGTTACAACTCCGTGTGGACCGACAGCATGGGTGGCTCCCTGGAAGCCACCGGCGGTACATAAATATATCCCATTGCAGTGCCCTGGACAGCAGAGCTAACGTCAGATTAAATGCAGGTGGGCTTCGGCCAAGAATGTTTTCATTGTGGGAGGAGGAGGACGGGAAAGTTTTTGAGGCAGTACTTGTCCTGTCCCCGTGTCCGTGGTTATATGCACCTTCCCAGTGACCACGTCGCTGAAAAGTTGTCTCGCCTGTGGAACCTGGTAGCGTGGCCTCGCCACCATCATGTCTTTGGGAAGCCTCCGTTTCCACTACCCTGTAACATTGGAGTAGCAGCAGTATAGGCAGAGCCAAGAATTAGTAACATTTCAGCAGTAAGAGTATGCACAAACCCCTGTAACATTTCATTGGCAGCAGTGAGGACAGACCCCACTAACATTTCATTTGCAGCAGTATACACAGACCCCAGTAACATTTCAGTAGTATCAGTATAGACAGACCCCAGTAACAGTAACGTAGAAGCAGTATGGGCAAAGCAGCAGATTCACATTTCCCTGGCAGCAGTGTAGGGAGAGCATAGTATTGGTAAGATTTCAGTAGTAGGAGTATAGTCAGGCCCCAGCAACAGCAACGTAGAAGCAGTAGGGACAAAGCAGCAGATTCACATTTCCCTGGCAGCAGTGTAGGGAGAGCATAGTATTGGTACGATTTCAGTAGTAGGAGTATAGTCAGGCCCCAGCAACAGTAACGTAGAAGCAGTATGGGCAAAGCAGCAGATTCACATTTCCCTGGCAGCAGTGTAGGGAGAGAGTAGTATTGGTAAGATATCAGTAGTAGGAGTATAGTCAGGCCCCAGTAACATTAACGTAGAAGCAGTATGGGCAAAGCCCACTATTAGTTACATTTCTGTTACAGCAGTATAGACCTGCCCCAGTAACATTTCTGTTGAAGCATTATGGGCAGAGCCCAGTATTAGTAAAATTACAGTAGTAACAGTATACACCAACCAAGGTAACATTTCAGGAGCAGAAGTATCGGCAGACCGAAGTAACATTTCTGCTGCTGAAGTATAGTCAGACCCCTCTAGCATTACTGTGGCAGAAGTATATTTGACAAAGACTTCTAGTTGAAACGTCATGCTTTGGGAGGAATAAAGACAATTTGTATTTGCACCGCAACTGCTGCCTACATCTTCTCTTTCTATGTGATGACTTCTGGTGGTGTAACTTGGATCTAGACCACAGTAGGCGCTGCAGACAAACCTGTTCAACCAGATGTGGATGCTTTTTTTGCTGCTGACTCCTTCGTTGTTTCTATTTGTGGCAGAAGTATAGGTAGGCAGAACAGAGTTACATTTCTATAGCAAAAGTGTAGGCCAACCCCAGACACAGTGGTGTACCATGAGTGCAGGCGAAGCCCATAAAAATTACTTGGATTACACTGTAGGCGAGGGTCCGAAAAATTGTTGTACCGACAGTACAAATGTACCCCAGAAAAATTACCCATGCCCAACCCAGAGGGCAGGTGAAACCCATTAATCGCTTAGCGTACTGTGGCTTAATTTTTAACTAGGCCTGGAGGCAGCCCAGTCTAAAAAACAATTGGTTCAGGTGGAAGTTTCAATGCTTTAATGAAAATTGAAACAGAAAAATATTATTTAGAAAACTTATATGAGCCTTTTGACCCACAGAAAAATTGCCCATTCACGGTGATTACGAGAGGTTTCAGGAGGAGGAGGACGAATATCATACAGAGATTGACAAAGTTCTTTAGGTAGCGCTGCTGTCCGCTGGTGGAGAAGAGAAGTCTGGGGAAATCCAGGCTTTGTTCATCTTTATGAGTGTAAGCCTGTTGGCACTGTCGGTTGACAGGCGGGTACGCTTGTCCGTGATGATTCCCCCAGCTGCACTAAACACCCTCTCTGACAAGATGCTAGCCGCAGGGCACGCCAACACCTCCAGGGCATACAGCGCGATTTCGGGCCACGTGTCCAGCTTTGACACCCAGTAGTTGTACAGAGCAGAGGCGTCACGGAGGACGCTGGTACGATCGGCTGCGTACTCCATCACCATCTTCTTACAGTGCTCCCTCCGACTCAGCCTGGACTGGGGAGGTGAGAGACAGTCTTGCTGGGGAACCATAAAGCTGACAAAGGCCTTGGAGAGTGTTCCCCTGCCTGTGCTGTACATGCTGCCTGATCTCCGCGCCACCCCTTCTACGTGGCCCCTGGAACTGCGCCTTCTGCCACTAGCGCTGTCAGATGGGAAGTTACCATCACTTTGTCCACCAGGCCCCTGTGGTATTGCATCACTCTCAAACCCCTTTCCTCTTCGGGAATGAGAGTGGAAAGGTTCTCCTTATACCGTGGGTCAAGCAGTGTGTACACCCAGTAATCCGTAGTGGCCAGAATGTGTCTAACACGAGGGTCACGAGAAAGGCATGCTAACATAAAGTCAGCCATGTGTGCCAGGGTACCTGTACGCAACATATGGCTGTCCTCACTAGTAAGATCACTTTGAGTATCCTCCTCCTCCTCCTCCTCAGGCCCTACACGCTGAATGGATGACAGGCAAGCAGCATGGGTACCCTCAGCAGTGGGCCCAGCTGTCTCTTCCTCCTCATCCTCCTCATGCTCCTCCTCCTTCTCCTCCACGCGCTGAGATATAGACATGAGGGAGATCTGACTATCCAGCGACATACTGTCTTCCCCTGCCTCCGTTTCCGCCTGTAAAGTGTCTGCCTTTATGCTTTGCAGGGAACTTCTCAACAGGCATAGCAGGGGGATGGTGATGCTAATGATTGCAGCATCGCCGCAATCAGGGTGGATTCCTCAAAGTTTCCAAGGACCTGGCAGATATCTGCCATCCAGGCCCACTCCTCTGTAAAGAATTGAGGAGGCTGACTCCCACTTCGCCGCCCATGTTGGAGCTGGTATTCCACCCAGCTCTACGCTGCTCATACAGCCGGGACAACATGTGAAGCGTAGAGTTCCATCGTGTGGGCACGTCGCAAAGCAGTCAGTGCACTGGCAGATTAAACCGATGTTGCAGGGTGCGCAGGGTGGCAGCGTCCGTGTTGGACTTGCGGAAATGTGCGCTGACCCGGCGCACCTTGCCGAGGAGGTCTGACAAGTGTGGGTAGCCTTTCAGAAACCGCTGAACCACCAAATTAAAGATGTGGGCCAGGCATGGCACGTGCGTGAGGCTGCCGAGCTGCAGAGCCGCCACCAGGTTACGGCCGTTGTCACACACGACCATGCCCGGTTGGAAGCTCAGTGGCGAAAGCCAGCGGTCGGTCTGCTCTGTCAGACCATGCAACAGTTCGTGTGCCTCTTCTCTCCTAAGATGAGTAGTTTCAGCATGGCCTGCTGACGCTTGCCCACCGCTGTGCTGCCGCGCTGCGCAGCACCGACTGCTGGCGACGTGCTGCTGGTGATAAGTCTTGATTGCGAGGTAGAGGTTGCGTTGGAGGAGGAGGAAGGTTTAGTGGAGGTGGCATACACCGCCGCAGATACCAGCACCGATCTGGGGCCCACAATTCTGGGGGTGGGTAGTACATGAGCGGTCCCAGGCTCTGACTCGGTCCCAGCTTCCACTGAATTCACCCAATGTGCCGTCAGGGAGATATAGTGGCCCTGCCCGCCTGTGCTTGTCCACGTGTCCATTGTTAAGTGGACCTTGGCAGTACCCGAGTTGGTGAGGGCGTGTACGATGTTGCGTGACACGTGTTCGTACAGGGCTGGGACGGCACACCGTGAAAAATAGTGGCGACGGGGGACAGAGTAGCGCGGGGCTGCCACCGCCATCATGTTTTTGAACGCCTCAGTTTCCACCAGCCTGTAGGGGAGCATCTCCAGGCTGATCAATTTGGCTATGTGGACATTTAAAGCTTGAGCGTGCGGGTGCATGGCGGCGTATTTGCGCTTTCGCTCCAATGATTCTCTTAGCGACAGCTGGACGCTGCGTTGAGAGACATTGCTGGATGGGGCCGAGGACAGCGGAGGTGAGGGTGTGGGTCCAGGCCAGGAGACGGTCGTGCTTGTGTCCTGAGAGGGGGGTTGGATCTCAGTGGCAGGTTGGGGCCCAGGGGGAGAGGCAGTGGCGCCAGCTGGAGGCGGTGAGGTGCTTGGCCATCATATGCCTGCGCATGCTGGTGGTGGTGAGGCTGGTGGTGGTGGCTCACTGGCTGATCTTTGCGCGACAAAGGTTGCACACCACTGTTCGTCAGCCGTCTGGCGTCTCCGTGAAAAACTGCCACACCTTAGAGCACTTTGGCCTCTGCACGGTGGCTTGGCGCGAGGGGGTGCTTTGGGAAACAGCTGGTGGATTATTCGCTCGTGCCCTGCCTCTACCCCTGGCCACCCCACTGCCTCTTCCAACCTGTCCTGCGGCTGCAATTGCCTCCCCCTCTGAAGACCGGTCCTCAGTTGGCTTATCCCACCAGGTGGGGTCAGTCACCTCATCGTCCAGTGGCTCTTCCTCCGAATCCTCTGTGCGCTCCTCCCTCGGACTTACTGCCCTTACTACTACCTCACTGATAGACAACTGTGTCTCATCGTCATCGTCCTCCTCACCCACTGAAAGCTCTTGAGACAGTTGCCGGAAGTCCCCAGCCTCATTCCCCGGACCCCGGGAACTTTCCAAAGGTTGGGCATCGGTCACGACAAACTCCTCCGGTGGGAGAGGAACCATTGCTGCCCAATCTGGGCAGGGGCCCGAGAATAGTTCCTGGGAGTCTGCCTGCTCCTCAGAATGTGTCATTTTCATGGAGTGAGGAGGCTGGGAGGAAGGAGGAGCAGCAGCCAGAGGATTCAGAGTTGCAGCAGTGGATGGCGTAGAAGACTCGGTGGTCGATACATTGCTGGATGCACTTTCTGCCATCCACGACAGGACCTGCTCACACTGCTCGGTTTTTAATAAAAGTCTACCGCGTGGACCCAAAAATTGTGATATGAAGCTGGGGACCCCAGAAACTGTCCTCTCTCCTACTCCCGCAGCAGCCGGCTGCGATTCACCTGGACCAGGAACTCGGCCTATGCCCACACCCTCACGTGGACCTCCACGTCCTCGACCGCGACCTTGTCCACGTCCTCTACCCCTACCCCTACCCCTCAGCATGGTGGATTAAGAATCGAGCAGAGACAGAGCGGTGTAAAAATGTTTGTAAATTATTGCCGCGCAGTTGGTGGCTGCCAGTGGTAGTATAACGCAAAATGAAGCCAGAGATAAATTATAAGGAAGGCTATGCAGTTTGGATGGACGTGAAGTCCCATAGGCCACGCAGGCACATGCACTGGGTAACCATTAGCCGTAAAAAGGAATTTAAAAAAAAATCTCCTTATTTTACTCTGCAATGCAGGCTGAGGCTAGGCAGTGTGTATTGCACTTTCAATCTATGGACGTTGGGCAGACCGTGAGCGTCTGAGACAGCACACGTATAACAGAGCGTTGTAGAAAATGTGTGGTTTCTTGGCGTACACTTAGAGGCAGACTGCAGTGACGCTACGCGAAGTGCGGACAGAAGAATATTTCTAAATGAAGGCTGCACGCAGATAGGCTGTGCAATGCAGAGGTACTACAACTCCCAGCAACCACGGAGTTAAATGCACACGGTCGCACGCTGCCCTAAGAAGAACCGTTGGGGTACTTGTAGACAGGATTCTACGCTACCACTGTCCCTGCCTGACCAATAGTGCCCCTATACTGAGGTACAGACTGCAGCCTGAGAACACTACAGCCTGCACGCCCGATATACATTAAAAAAAAAAATTGTGCAAAACTGCTCCCAGCACCCACAACAGAAATGCACAAGGTGAGCTGTGGCCCTAAGAAGGGCTGTTTTGGTTCTTGAAGATGCTAACACTGTCCCTATAGCAGCAGCAGCATCAGCAGCACTGCCCCTCATCTCTCTTAGCGTGTGTCTGTGGCGAGCCGTGGGCGGGGCGCATTTAAATACTCGGGGGTCACTTGATCTCGCCAGCCACTCACAGCAGGGGGTGGTATAGGGCTTGAACGTCACAGGAGGAAGTTGTAATGCCTTCCCTGTGTTTCTATTGGCCAGAAAAGGGCGCAAATTTCTCAGGGAAGGAAATGTAATGAAGTCGAGTGCCGCGTGGTGCTCGCCTCGAGTAACGAGCATCTTGAACACCCTAATGCTCGAACGAGCATCAAGCTCGGACGAGTGTGCTCGCTCATCTCTACTGCTAACCCTTTAACCCCTTAGTGTCTAAGCTTTTTTCCATTTTAGCTTTTTCTTGCCCCCTTTTAAAAAAATTCTGTTTTATTCATCCATCGCGTCGCTGTAGGAGGGTTTGTTTTTTGTGGGACGCGGTGTATTTTCAATGCTACTAATGTACCGAAAAATTAAGAAAAATTTTACAGGAGAGTAATAGATAAAAAAGATATTCCGCCCTCTTTCAGTGCGTCTTGTGCCTGCAGCGCACAAACTGCAACAAAAATGACATGAAAACTTCTGTTATGGGTCGGTACGACGAAACAAATTTTTTTCAAAGCTATTTATTTCCTTTAATTAATGCCTGCCGCCATCTTCAGAGCGCAATAGCTTCTTCATTTTACTGTCAGCATGGTTGTCTGAGGGCCCCGTAGTTTCCAGCGGGACCGTTTTAGAATATTTACTACTTTTTCATCACTTTTTATTGCATTTTAACAAATTTACATTCTAACAGTCCGATACATAAAATAAACAGTATTTACGGCTCACGGCTAGAAACAAAGAGGGACAAGAACAATAGAAATGCCATCAAAACAAGACGCACCGAGAGATGGAGAAGTTTCTTCTTCTGTCTAATTCTCTCCAGAAAGTTTTCAAAAGTTTTGAAGGACGTTACATTGTAGCATTTGAACATACAAACATTTGAACATACAACTCGTCTCGCAGAAGCGAGTCCTCACTCAGCTGCCGATTAATAGATGAGTTTCAATTTTTAAAAAGGGGGAAGGAAAAAATGGGAAATAGAAAAAGCACAAATGCCTGGTGACGTGCCGGTTTGCAGTTGAGCTGTTTTTCATGCATTACGGTCCAGACGCGTTTACTAAAAAGTGCTTTCTCTCCACAGATCTAGTGATAATTTGCCGAGCCCGCAGCAAGAAGCAGGTGCTGCCTCAACAGCCTACAGTAGAGGAGCACGACAGTGTGCCATCCGTCAGCAGCCAACTGCTTCCAAGGAGAGTGCGAAGACCCCCAGCTGCGATGCCAGTAAATGCCCCAGTTGTAGCATCAGTACAGAGGCAGGAAGAGATGCAAAAAACAGGTCATGGCACTTCTTGAGCGCCAAAGCCCTCCGAATGATGCGGCCCAATTATTTAGTGGCCTTAATTCTAAGAACCATGCCCGAACACCGTCCGCTAACGAATCAAGGAGAAGTCCTTCACCAGTTAGAAATGTCTCGCCCCCCAAAGGTACCCTATGAGCTGCACTATAATATCAAGCAGTTCAGGCTGCACCATCAACAATGTGTGCATGCCAATATGCAGCCTCCACTTCCACCTCCCCCCACCCCTCCACCAGCAACACCCCCACCTCAGCAGTACCATAGCCATGAATATGGTGCATACCAACCCCGTCATCCTCATGGCAATATGCACACCCGCCAGCCGTACGGCATCTGTCTTCTACCAGGGGATCCCCTCATCACTGGAGCAAACTCCACAACAGTCAGCTGCGCCCTCTATGGGATCTACAGCTTCTGGCAGTGACACAGATCCCCAGGACCAAAGTCTAGAGGCGTCTTTGTTAAAAAAAAAAATTGAAGTTAAATCTTTGTTGTGTATTTTTAAAAACAGAAAATAATAAAACTTTTTTAAATAAAAATATTGTGTTTTTGTTTCATTTTTGACGCCGTAGTCAAACTAGCAATTTTTTGAGCAAATAAGTAGATACACAAAAAATGGCTCTATTACAACTAATGTCCATTTTTTACAAAAAAAAGTGCCCCGGTAAAAGATACGACAGAGTGTACAAATCAGAGCGCCGCATCACACTGATGGAATCCCCTGCCACAGCTGCCATAGCAGGGGATTGCTTCATCTCCACGGGGCATCCCCTCATCACTGAACACTGTGACAGCACTAGTACAGTGTTCATTAATGAGGGAACTCCCCGCGGCAATGATTTTCTGGGGGGGGGGGGTGGGCTTGAAATATAAGCCCTACTTCAAAAATAATCCCTAGCTGCACATATAGAATATTTAAATAAAAGAGGTGAGGGGGAACACAAAAACATATTTCACTGGAAAAGAGCCAAAAATGCAATACCTGATAAGGTGCAGAGCAGGCACAATAGCCGATAAGCAGGTACAATCGCCATAAGACCGTCACAATGGCCGTAGGGTCGGCACAATGGCCGTAAAACCTAACAATATGCAGCAAGCCAGACTATAAACCAGAGGAGCTAAACTGTCCACTGCAGACCTATATGTAGCCACCCACTCAACCAGTCCAGATTGGGGAGGAGCGACTGCATGCAACTAAATCTGCAATGTGAACGATACCACAGAAGCCAGCCAATAGATGGGAGGCAATATGTGACAAAAAACTCCAGAATTTTATTAAATATAAGGAGGGCCTAGAAAACATGAAGATAACCAAATGGTGATATATATGAGCGATTGAATTGGAATTCAACTAATCAGTTTTAAACACAGCTACGTATTTTATACAATGAAGCCCTGTTGGACGGCGTCCTAGATAATGCATTGTTGTGGTTCCTGGATATCCAACATCTCTCCATCCCGACACTATATGTCTTGCCCCAAATCCACAAGGATTTACACCATCCTCCTGGTAGACCTATAGTGTCGGGATGTGGTTCTCTTTTCAGTAATATAGCACGATTTCTCGACAGAGTAGTCAGACCATTCGCTGAGGAAGCCACCTCTTTTGTAAGAGATACATCAGATTTCCTATGCAAAATTGCTTCTGTGACGGTCACGACCCACACGGTTTTGGCCATGTTGGATGTGGTATCTTTATATACCTCAATCACCCACTCCAAGGGTGTACAGGCGATTACATTATATGCAGAGGTCTCTGGGTTGTTCCCGGAATGCACACGGTTTTCCCTGTCGCTCTTGGAGTACATCCTCTCGCACAATTGTTTTTTGTTTGAGGGGGTGTACTACCGACAGTGACAGGGCACCGCGATGGGCTCTAACGTAGCTCCGACCTATGCTAGTGCATACATGCGTAGGTTTGAAGAAGACTTTGTATATCCTTCAGGATTCTCAAACCAAATTAAATGGGTCGGTTTCTGACCTTCAGTTATTCTGTGCGACTTTGAATGAAGTTTACCCTGAACTAAAATTTACGTTATCCCATTCAAATATTGAGATCCGATTTTTGGATGTGATAGTTAGAAAGGTGCAATAAGTAGAGTAAGTCACCCAGCAGCAACTGAAGGCCAATCAAGCCCCCTGGTGTATTGTAGATCCTATCAAGGACAAGGAGAAAGACTAATATAAAGCCCAGCCAGGGTCCGGATCATGACCCAATTAAATGTCCAAATGAAGTATGTGGTCCAGGCAGCATAAGATAAATAAAAAGCTTCTTGAATCTTTATTCCTCCATTAAAAGTGAAAAACAGCGACGTTTCGACCCGTCTCCTGGGTCTTTATCAAGCATAGTTAACACAGACAGAATGGCACAAATATATATATATATATATACAAAGTTTTAAAATCAAAGAAATGCATTACAGCTGTATCCAGGCAAATCATTAACCATTAATGGCTGGTAACCCAAACCCTTACACAGAGAGTGATACATACCCACAGATAGCAGAGAGCTGTCTCAGCCGGTCACCTGTAAGGGGTTAATCATAATGAATCAAGGACCCGGTATAGCCTAATGCGAAGGAGCGGAATCACATATAGCCACGTGATGTTGCATCACACATGCGTCACATCCGCCACACAGATGCCACTCGACCACGCATGCGCCAATGTCACGCAATCACATGACCTCCATAGCAGTCATGTGTCCTGACCCTACGTCATCAGGATGCAGTGGGCATGCGTTTGTATTATATAGTCACATGACCGCAAAGGCGGTCATGTGTTTAACCCTCCATCATCTAAGCATAATGCATAGGCACAATAAGAGTTTATCCATATGTGAAATGTGTGTGTCTTATATAACACATAGGACTCTCCCCATATATATCATCACGCGTTACAAAAGAGGCCATATTAGTAGGACCATACGTATGGTTATTATCACCGTAGCATCTTGTCTATATCTAATAATCTAGGAGACCCCTGCTTTTGTAACACACAGATCATGGTATGTATCATAAAAAATCACGACATCTTCCTGTGTGTAATCTCTAAAGGGCGATCATGGTTGTCCAAAGCCGAATTTCCACCATAGTGGTCTGACTATAACCAACATAAATCATGATGTCTTTTATAAGAATTGTTATATCTCTACTCATTACTATAGAAAAAATGCTGAGCATTATCCTGAGTATAGTCTCTATGAGATGATCATGCTTATCAGAGCCCAATCCCAATGGTAATGGTATGATCATAACCACCATGAATCACAACATATGGAGAGACTTTTCTACACTCATCCTTGTTATAAGAAAAATGCCGAATATCACAATATCAATATTCATTTTATTAGTGCAGCCATCAAACAGCACATCAAAAGACCCAAACATCCATTCTTCAATCATGATTATTATCCCAATTCTACATTTATGATTTAATTATTGATTGCAGGATAGGAATTCATTCCACGGGTGTCCAGCAGAGGCGGCATCTCTATTCAAGTAGTGACATCCATAGTAATTTACCTGAAAACATATATATATAAAAAAGTGTAATGTATATCAGAGCCATCTCTATACATTCAGAAAGACACGTAATCATCCATATCACAAAAAAGGTGTTATATGGTAGTCTATATAGCTAGAAAGGAGGGCGAAAGCCTACATACTGACCCACACACCCAGGTTACGGATCGAAATAGTCTTCTAATGTACGATAGTGCACATCCAGGGTGAACCAAAAAATTACTCCCTTGGAGCCAACTTCTACGGGTTCGTAAGGTTATTGATGATGACAGAATCGATATAAGGCTTAATGAGATGTGTGAAAAACATCTAGCTTCAGGATATCCAAGAACCCTTCTAGAGGAAGCCAAATTAAAGGTTAGGACCTTCACTCAACAAGATCTAATAACACCGAAACCCCGAAGGTTTGTGGTAGGATCCCCTTTATTACTACCTTTAACATTCTTAGCTCAAAAGTCGGATCTATTATTCGTAAGCCCCGGCCGTTAGTAGCTGAAGCTAATGTTAATGTACCTGAGCTCAAAAAGTTTCCTACAACGGCTTACAAGAGAGGTCCGAAGATAGGTACCAAAGTGAAGGCTGCATTGTTAGACAGTGGTCAGTGTTCCACGCAGCGAACATTAATAGTCCCCAGGTAGGGGAATTTCCCCTGTTTGGGGTGCTCAGTCTGCAACAATCTCCTTAAAGGAGATAGTTTTAGACATCCTCTTCGTGGAACTAAATACTCTATACGTGAGCGTTTCACCTGCACTGTGAGCTTCGTAATCTATTTGATTACGTGTCCGTGTGGCCTCGCCTACGTGGGTGAGTTCACAACGGAAGTTCGCTCACGTATAATCAAACATAAATCCACGATCCGGAAGGGGTATAAGATCTACCACTGCCTAAACATTTTCAAGGTAACAACCATGCGATATGCCAGTTGAAGTTCCGCATCATAGACCATGTTCTTGTATCCCCAAGGGGAGGCGGCAGGGTATTATATTATATATTATTATATTGGATCTATGACCTGGATACCATGTCACCGAGAGGATTGAATCAGGACTACCAATTGATGCCGTATATCTAGTGCCCGTCTTTATAATCCTTAGTGTGTAGCATCCGATAGGAGGTTTTGTATGCATTTGGGATGTGTTGGTAATATTCATCTTTGTCTTTGTCTTGCAGATTGGGGATTACATGTCGTCGGCTGTATCCGCCCAGGCTGCCGGATATACTTTTGCACATATATGCTTTTTTCAGTACCTGAATTAATAAAAAAAAATGTTGAGCATTACCTTAATGTATTGTGTCATCTATTAACGAATATTGTATTTTAAATTGGATCTATTTATATAATTGGGGTTGCAGATACAAGGTGGGGATCTCCCCCGAGTTGATTTGTCTTTTTATTCGGGCACAATAGGTATCCTGCTCTTATTTCTTTTTTTTTGGCAAGATCATTTTTTATTAGGTTCTGATATTTTATTATGTGCGTAGCCCTGGTTGATGTTGGATGCTAATGTGCTTTAGTCCACACTGGATAATCGAGCTTCTAGCATTGGGCCATCCGCAGACGCTTGCTCTGTTGTATCACCTTAGCTGATATCGGGCGCATGCGCACTCCTGCCAGTATGGGGAGACAGGGGCTTGAATGTTCTGTGATCTGCAGACGCTCGCTTCTGTATACCGCATCATCCCTCGAGACCTCTGTAGTCTCGCGCATGCGCGGTAGTACCATTGAGATGCCGGTAGAACATCATTCTACTGTGTGCATACCGGATGCCTGAAGTGGGCCAGACTAACCACATGTTATAATTGTGGGGTAACCGGAAATTGGTGGGTGTGTTCTTGGAGCACCTCATGCTATTTAGTGTTTGTGTTAAAAAAATGTGGTGAACTTGACAAAGGTCCAACCGGGGACCGAAACGTCGCCTTCTTTGTACTATGGGAGAATAAAACTCATTGTCATTCTCTACACCCATTGATGCTGCCATGCTTTCTTTTTACTTGGTATTGCACTACGGAATTGGTCTGGATCCATGTGTGGCTGTTGCATCCATCAAGAGGATCCAACCACAGGTGTGGTATATTTAATGTGCTGCTGGGGCCTCTATTTATACATCATCAAGAGGATATGTCATCAATGTCATTTTTCTGAACCCCCCAAAGCAGTATCTCAGCACTGCCAATATGTTACAAGGTGTGTTGAGATACTTTGCACTACACACTCACTCAACATACATGAAAACTCCCCCCAAAACAAACGAAAATAGGCTGGTTTTAAGATTTTTATTTATTTTTTCCTAAAATAAAAAAAAAACCATAAACCAAATGAGGTATTGGTTTATAATAAGGGCAAATGTAGCAAATATACATCACTTCTTTTTCAGGAGTGATTTTGCTAAATTCACCATATTATGTAAGCTCGCAAGCCCACGTCAAGGGTCCTCATTTTCTTGCGAGTCCCTAACTATCAAAAAAGCCAAAAACACTAGCTAAAAAATATTTTGTGCAATGATCCCGGTACGTCAGATGGGGTCGCAGCATCTCCAGCAACTTGTCAAATTTTGCAATGGTCAACCTGCAGTAAGAAAAAAACTTCTTGTCATGTCTGCGCAAGTCCTTCTACAGTCCTCCATAACAAACAACTTAAAACGCATATAAAAAACTACAAGAACTTCCTCTTCCTTTGGTCTTTTGACTTCATCCTTAACAGTGTATGTGTAGGGAAGTTTTTCTTCTTGTCTATTTTGTCCTGTGGAATAGACATGACCTATAAGATTAGATGTTCATATAATGCACATTGATTTGACTCCACTGCAGCATTTACCGTTGGATTCGCTGCTGCTTTCTGTGGGTTTGGATGATCTTCCACTCTCGATATCATCTGTTGAGATGTCATCCATCTTCTTTTTCCTGTAAAGTTGAAAAATTAGAAGTCACCTTGTGAATCCATGCAGTAAAACAAGCCACAAGAAGTGTACCGTACACTAAAATATACCCTTTAACCCCTTAAGGACATGGAGCTTTTTTTGCATTTTCAGATTGTTCGCTCCACTCTAAAAAACTGGAGGGGGGTCTTGTGTCTACGGTTTGCAATACTTACTTATATCTCTCATAAAGACATTTGCCCACCACGTATACGAGTACCAAGAAGTAGGGGGCAACAGCGGGTAAAATAAATCTGCTGTTATCCTCTATTCGATCTATAATGGTGGGCGTCTCTTCTATTTTCTTTCTTGGTACATCTAGAAAAGAAGAAACAATAGAAGTTATTCATAATCTACCTTTTATTCATTAGGTCGTTAGTATTACAACTGCGGATTCCTAAATGAGTTGTTATTTGGGATGTAAGGATGGGCGGCTACAAATGTACTTACCTTCATATTTTTTGCTGAAGATTGGACCTGCATGCACTGATGGTAATAGCAGCAGAGTCATTAATATCATTTTCACGAACATTTTCTCTTCTCTTTCTCACTTTCTATACAGAATGAGCTCATCTCACTGTAATATCACTTTATATACCTGCAGCGTCTTTGACATCACAGATTGCAACCAAAGACCATAGTGACCTTGCAGCGTCCCAAATGAAGACTCGGACACCTGAAATACATGGGGAGCTAGGAGGGTTAAGTGATGGCTTGTCACGGCTCACCATGTCCTAGCTTTGGCGAATTGTTTTTAAGTGTCGAATTTCTACCTATTTAGCTCACTGCTTGTTCATGCAAACGCATAATGAACAGCATAAAACTCATATAAAAAAACTACAAGAACTTCCTCTTCCTCAGGTCTTTCATCCTCAACAGTAAATGTTACTGGGGCCAAACTATTACTAATAGTGTCCCCTATATTGGCCCCAGTAGTAATATTAACCCCACAGTAGCCCCAGTAGTAGTAGCCCTTTCCCCCTGAGACCCATATACTTACCTCCTCTTTGCAGTCTTATCGACACCCTTACCCTTCTCAGCGCTGCTGCAGGACGCTCGAGCTGATGGAGCTTCTTTTCTTCTCCACTCCTCCTAAGGAAACAATGAGAAGAGGTCAGGGAAGTATGATCCCAGGTGCGCACACTGACGTCAGTGTGTGTGCCCGGCACAAGCGTCGCTTATGAAATTGGTATTTTTTCTTATAAGGCTTCAGGCCCCGGTAGTGACTGCTACCTCTGCATCCCCTATAGCTATGCCCCTGAGTCTATAGCTAGCTGATCAGTTTTTAAGTGTCAGATTTCTAACTATTTAGCTCATTGGTTTTTAATGCAAACGCATAACAAACAACATAAAACTTTTATGATAAACTACAAGAACTTACTCTTCCTCTGGTCTTATGACTTCATTCTCAACAGTGAATGTGTCAGATGTTTTTTCCTGCCATTCATTTTGTCCTGTAAAATAGACACGGCCTATAAGATTAGATGGGATTTTCAGGGGAACTTGAAACATAAGCCCTAACCCTGAAATAAGCCCTAGCTGCAGTAGAAACAAACAAACACTAGATCACCTCAGCAGGGCTGTACAGCATTTTCCTTGCCTGCATCCTCCCTGCCATACCCACACAAGGGTTTTCTGTAATTTACTAGCAGAATGACTGCTTTACTGCCCTCTGCAGGCCATCTATGCTACCACACTGCCTATAGTTTAAAAGAAGGTTTAACTAGATTGTCTTTACGTTTTCCTTTTGCAGGAAGTGACATTCCCCATAACATCAGGGAAGATGTCAAACGGCAGCAAATACCATCTGTTGCCATCAGCCAAGATAAAAAACCATCTGCTGCCAGGAACACCTAATACCACCTGCAGCCACCAACCAACAATAGATACCACCTGCTGCCAAGAACACCTAATACCACCTGCAGCCACCAACCAACAACAGATACCATCTGCTGCCAAGAACACCTAATACCACCTGCAGCCACCAACCAACAATTGATACCATCTGCTGCCAAGAACACCTAATACCACCTGCAGCCACCAACCAGCTATGAATACCACTTGCTGCAGCCACCAACCAATAATAGATACCACCTATTGCTGCCACCTACCAATAATAACACCTGCTGCTAAGAATACCTAATACCACCTGGTGCCACCAACCAACAATAGATACCACCTGCTGACGCCACCAACCAACAATAGATACCACCTACTGCTGCCACCTACCAATAATAACACCTGCTGCTAAGAACACCTAATACCACCTGGTGCCACCATCCAATAATAGATACCACCTGCTGCAGCCACCAACCAACAATAGATACCACCTGCTGCTGCCACCTACCAATAATAACACCTGCTGCTAAGAACACCTAATACCACCTGGTACCACCAACCAACAATAGATACCACCTGCTGCAGCCACCAACCAACAATAGATACCACCTGCTGCTGCCACCTACCAATAATAACACCTGCTGCTAAGAACACCTAATACCACCTGGTACCACCAACCAACAATAGATACCACCTACTGCTGCCACCTATCAATAATAACACCTGCTGCTAAGAACACCTAATACCACCTGGTACCACCAACCAACAATAGATACCACCTGCTGCAGCCACCAACCAACAATAGCTACCACCTGCTGCTGCCACCTACCAATAATAACACTTGCTGCTAAGAACACCTAATAGCACCTGGTGCCACCAACCAACAATAGATACCACCTGCTGCCAAGAGCACCTAAAGCAGCTGCAGCCACCAACCAACAATAGATACCACCTACTGCTGCCACCTGCCAATAATAACACCTGCTACTAAGAACACCTAATACCAACAGGTGCCAGCAACCAACATTGTTGTTTTTTTAGTTTATTTTTAGATTTGTTTTTATTTATTTTTTTATATATTATATTTTAATTTATAATCTAACATCCTAAATTAAAGATATATTTTATGCCAAAGTCCTGTATTTTAACATTATTTCTTTATAGTGCTTATTTGTACCATGAGATTAATGTCGATGGAATCCGCACCTCAATAAAATAAAAGAAAGGAAGTAAGGGGGGGGGGGGGGGGGAAGGGCACTCTTCTTGGTTTTGCATTATAAGGGCCCATTCACACGGGAGCATTTACCATCTGGCTGCTCTTAACGCATTTTACGGGCATCACACAGACCCATTATAGCCAATTTGGCTATGAACACAAACATTTTTTCACTAGGCCTGATTGTCTGTTAGTGTAATCACTTAACTTAGGTGATACTAGAAGGGTATTGCAGGCTTATCAATCAGGTATGCCTAATTATCATTTGATGCATTGGAGAAGAAAACAATGAGACATACTTAAGTGATGTTTCTAAGCTCTTCTGTTTCATTGCTCCAATGCGAGGGGTTATATAGTGTGGCAACCCCCACAAGGTTAACAATTCAAAGTCTACAGCATGTGTTATACTTCTCTCTTAGTAAGACATTACAAAGGTTAATTATGACAAAGCTACATGCTCAGCATATGATACCCTGCTAGTAAAATTTCACTACAATGCGTGTCTTTTGCACAAGTACATCTTGCCATGCACACAGCACAAATATTATGCACACAACACTGCTTCATGAAATATAATTCAATAATTTCACAAGCACATGTCCTATTTTGGTCTATATCACAGACCAGAGTTGGACATGCAATATCCCCTACCCGAGGGGTTCTGACAGTTCACAGATGTGTGTCCCTGTGCTCTCTGATGCATTTCGTACCTGAGAATCTCAGGCACAACTCACATACAACCATCTGAATGGGCCCTAAAACCAGCTGATCAAGTTAAGTGGTGATCACCTATATATGTGCTATCACCTGGTGCTGGTGTGCATGATGGGCACAATACCCAACTATTAGTACATATGATACATATTGCCACCACTGAACATCAATCTTGGGTTGATGAAACAATGTGTAAAGACATTGAAGAGGAATGGAAAGTGTTTTGGCTACAAATGTAGAAAACTTCCTGCAATGAGCGTGGAGAAGCTAACAGCAGGTAAATTCAATGGACTACAAATCCAGAAACTCATGAAAGACCAGCGTTTCCAAGATTCAGGGATGTAAGTGATGAACAGTGTGAACAATCTCACCAGGAAGAAAGGATTATGAAAGAACAGTACTGTACTGGAGGCGGGGTTTATGAATTAGCCAATCAATGCCGCGGCTCAGACAATTCTTAAATCCCGCCTCCACAATGTGATTGGTTCTTCAAACTCTGCTTAGCTAATCAATGCAGAGCTGGATGAACCAATCACAGCCCTCACTTTGGTTCATTGTGCGCTGCATTGATTGGCCGACTAGCGCTGGATTAACCAATCAGAGGCATCGCTTCTTGGAGGTGGGAATTTTGAATCCCGTAACCAGGAAGTGATCTTGTGTGGGCGAACAAGGACTGCAAAATGCCCAATGGATCTCCAGAAAGCAGAAATTTCTTTTGGAAATTTAGCTAGGGCTTATTTAAGGTGGAGGGCTTAACCTTCTCACAATTTTATCATAGGCAACAGCGAAGTGATGCACGATTTTTTGCAAGAAAAACGCATCACTGCAACTACAAAATTGCGAGAACACAGTTGCGATATCACTGCAATTTTGCAGCGCTGATATACCTGCCGTCCATGTGAAACAGGCCCAAAGGTGTAACCGGAGCCTACACAGCACTCTTTCTTATAGTTGAAAAATCTAGACCGGTGTTTCCCAATCTTCAGTCCTCACGGACCCCCACAGGTTATGTTTTCAGGATATCCTATAGTAAGATCCCCTGTAGCAATGTCTGAGGCACCGACAATAATTACATCACCTGTGCAATACTGAGGAAATCCTGAAAACATCACCTGTTAGGACCCCCGGAGGTCTGGAGTTTGGGAAACACTGATCCAGTCAGACATAGAAGAACAAGTAACATGTGCCATTATACATGTGTCAAGCAAACATGTTGCCCTTTATCATAGTCTATTATCAGGGCAACATGCTTGCGTGAAATATGTAAGACGGCACATGGTCCTTGTTCCTCTGGATTTTTCAATAAAGAAAAAGAGTTTTTATCCTACGCTGGACCTGCTCCATTTTCTTGTGCATCTATTGCTACATAGTGGTTCTGGATTTTACGCGATCATGAACCCTTTCTCATTGGTCTTGATTGGCTGCTAGCAATATAACTGGGCTGTCAATCAAGAGCCAAGGGGAGGGGTTGATGATGCACCGCCACCTGTATTATACATAGGTGAATCGGGGGTTCAGGCATCTGGGATAGCGGGATGACACCTCCTGGACAGACTGCTGTAAGAAAACTAACTTTTCCATTGCCGTTTATCTTTCAGGCTCCATAAACAGCAGGTAAATCGTTGGCATCTTCACCCCTGCCAGTCTGTTTAGTATTAGGTTTGTTGAGTGCTGATGACCAGCCATCTAGGCAGGATTATGCCACTGAATTTACACACCGCTTCCCAGAACTGGAGTCAAACGGAGAAGACAGTAAAAGTACTTTTAGTTGGACATCTGAATTTCCAAAATTTATCAGCCTTTCTGGATAACTGGAAGTCGGACAAAAGGATTTTCACAGTAATCTTAACATTTAAAAAAATATTTATATATTTTTAATGCTATTTTAGGTGCACATTTCCATATTGGCATTAATTCTGATTTTGGAACATATAAGATAACGAATAGAATTTAACTAGAAATATTGTAATATGATTGGTAAATAAAGATTTATTTATATATTTCTAATCTGTGTATTGAGTATATTTTTGGGGGGTTGATACCCCCACAACAATGTCACTCACATATCCCCCACAACAATGTCACTCACATATCCCTCACAACAATGTCAGACACATACCCCCACAACAATGTCACACACATTCCCCCACAACAATGTCACACACATACCCCCACAACATTGTCACTCACATACCTCCACAACAATGTCACACACATACCCCCACAACAATGTCACACACATACCCCCACAACAATGTCACTCACATACCTCCACAACAATGTCACACACATACCTCCACAACAATGTCACACACATACCCTCACAACAATGTCACACACATACCCCACAACAATGCCACACACATACCCCCACAACAATGTCACACACATACCCCCACAACAATGTCACTCACATACCTCCACAACAATGTCACACACATACCCTCACAACAATGTCACACACATACCCCACAACAATGTCACATACATACCCCCACAACAATGTCACACACATACCCCCACAACAATGTCACACACATACCCCCACAACAATGTCACACACATACCTCCACAACAATGTCTCTCACATACCCCCACAACAATGTCACACACATACCCCCACAACAATGTCGCACACATTCCCCCACAACAATGTCTCTCACATACCCCCACAACAATGTCACACACATACCCTCACAACAATGTCACACACATACCCCACAACAATGCCACACACATACCCCCACAACAATGTCACACACATACCCCCACAACAATGTCACACACATACCTCCACAACAATGTCTCTCACATACCCCCACAACAATGTCACACACATACCCCCACAACAATGTCGCACACATTCCCCCACAACAATGTCTCTCACATACCCCCACAACAATGTCACACACATACCCTCACAACAATGTCACACACATACCCCCACAACAATGTCGCACACATTCCCCCACAACAATGTCTCTCACATACCCCCACAACAATGTCACACACATACCCCCACAACAATGTCGCACACATACCCCCACAACAATGTCACTCACATACCCTCACAACAATGTCACTCACTTACCCTCACAACAATGCCACACACATACCCCCACAACAATGTCTCTCACATACCCCCACAACAATGTCACACACATACCCCCACAACAATGTCGCACACATACCCCCACAACAATGTCACTCACATACCCTCACAACAATGTCGCACACATACCCCCACAACAATGTCGCCTACATACCTGCTGAAAAATGTTGTTCACATCTCCCCAAAACAATGTACCCAAAACAATGTTGCTCACATGTTCCCTCGATAATATTGCACACATCTCCCTACAACAATGTCTCTATAAGAATGTCGCCTACATGTCTCCATAACAATGTCGCCCACATGCCACCTGAACAATCTGGCACACATTTCCCAACAGCAATCTCTCCTAAATGCCCCCACAATGCCAGCTATTGAAAAGTGCCAACCACAAGCCCCTCCTGGAGCCCCTAACAGTGCAACCTCAACATGTATACTGGACTGTTAGCACTCTTGTACGTGTCTGCGCATCTATACATACATGACTGCATGGACGCATGTGCAACTGCTTTGCAGGCAGCAGGGAAAACACTGCCCCCTGCTGTCCAAACACTATCTACTGGGCTGCACTCAAAACCACATGTACTCAATGTGTTTTTTTCAATGCATGGTTAGTCCTGGTGAAACAGCTTGAAAGTACATGTAAGAACCGTGAGGACCGACCACCATATAGAATACAGTAAAACTCATGCAGGGGAGTCACATAGTTGTTTATTGTAAAGGGAGAAATCCTGGTTGGCGGACTTGCAAGAGCAACAGGCTATAAAAAAGGTTGAGGTACAATGCGCTGCCTCTTTGGTGGTGGCAGTGTTTGGTCGTGCAGTGAACACAAGTAGACCCATGTAGGAAGGAGCTACGCAACGGCTCAAAGCACCACCAAGTATAGGCAAAAGTGATTAAAGACCACCTTCTGAAGAGCAGAGTCCGTATTGCTTCTTGAACAGAGACTGTCAGCCAGCAGGACCCCGCTTACCCTGGTGATATCACCGGCTGCTGTATCGGTACATCACTGATATTAAAAGTTGTAAATTCCACAGGAAGACAAAGTGGCGTCATGTGTCTTAGTGGCTGTGATCAGAGGGCCTTTATCTCCAGCTCCTCTACCTCCAGCATCCATCCAGATACCAGCAAGTGGTTACTGATAGTCAAAGTGCCATCCAGTTTATTGAAAGATCCGGCCCTGATGTTTGGCTCTGCCAGGGTTGCACCAGTAGTACATGGTATAGTTGGCAAGATAAACCAACCCATGATACCGGAACAGAATGAACTGACCAGCCAAAATACCAACCCAAGAACAGCTGAACAGTTTCCAAGTAATGAACTTCCCAACTGTGACTGAACCTGCAGTGAACCGACCTGAATCATTGAATGGCAGAGTTGGAAGGAACCTCCAGGGTCATCTGGTCCAAAGCCCTGCTCAGTGCAGGATTCACTAATCACAGACAGATTATATGTCCTGCCTCTGTTTGAAGACTTCCATTGAAGGAGAACTCACCACCTCCCGTTGTAATCTGTTCCACTCATTGATCACCCTCACTATCTAATATCTAATCGGTGTCTCCTCCCTTTCAGTTTCATCCCATTACTTCTAGTCTTTCCTTGTACAAATGAGAATAGGGCTGATCCCTCTGCAGTATGTAAACCCTTCAGATATTTGTAGACAGCTATTAAGGCTCCTCTCAGCCTTCTTTTTTGTCTTTAACCGTTCCTCATAGGACATGATTTGCAGACCGCTCACATCCTAGTAACTCTTCTCTGAACCTATGAGAGACCCTCTAGCAAGACCAGAGGAGATGATGCCACAGTCAAGAATGACCTTTGTCAGTTAGTAGGAAAAAGTAAGTTGAAGCCAGGTTTACCAAAATGGGTACAGGTTAGAGATGAGCGAGCACCAAAATGCTCGGGTGCTCGTTACTCGTGACGAAAATTTCGCGATGCTCGAGTGTTCGTTTCGAATAACGAACCCTATTAAACTCAATGGGCGACCCGAGCATTTTTGCATATCGCCGATGCTCGCTAAGGTTTCCATTTGTGAAAATCTGGGCAATTCAAGAAAGTGATGGGAACGACACAGCAACGGATAGGGTAGGCGAGGGTCTACATGTTGGGCTGCATCTCAAGTTCCCAGGTCCCACTATTAAGCCACAATAGCGGCAAGAGTGCCCCCCCCCCCTCCCAACAATTTTTACTTCTGAAAAGCCCTCATTAGCAATGCATACCTTAGCTAAGCACCACACTACCTCCAACAAAGCACAATCACTGCCTGCATGACACTCCACTGCCACTTCTCCTGGGTTACATGCTGCCCACCCCCCACCCCCCCCGCACGAGCCAGTGTCCACAGCACACACCAAAGTGTCCCTGCGCAGCCTTCAGCTGCCCTCATGCCACGCCACCCTCATGTCTATTTATAAGTGCGTCTGCCATGAGGAGGAACCACAGGCACACACTGCAGAGGGTTGGCACGGCTAGGCAGCGACCCTCTTTAAAAGGGGCGGGGCGATAGCCCACAATGCTGTACAGAAGCAATGAGAAATATAATCCTGTGCCACCGCCATCAGGAGCTGCACACGTGGGCATAGCAATGGGGAACCTATGTGCCACACACTATTCATTCTGTCAAGGTGTCTGCATGCCCCAGTCAGACTGCGTTTTTTTATAAATAGTCACAGGCAGGTACAACTCCGCAATGGGAATTCCGTGTGCACACACAGCATGGGTGGCTCCCTGGAACCCACCCGCTGTACATAAATGTATCCCATTGCAGTGCCCTGAACAGCAGAGCTAACGTCAGATTAAATGCAGGTGGGCTTCGGCCCACACTGCATGCCCCAGTCAGACTGGGGTTTTTTAAAAGTAGACACAGGCAGGTACAACTCCCTATTGTGAAGTCCGTGTGGACCGACAGCATGGGTGGCTCCCTGGAACCCACCGGCGGTACATAAATATATCCCATTGCAGTGCCCAGCACAGCTGAGGTAATGTCATGTTCAATGCAGGTGGGCTTCGGCCCACATTGCATGCCCCAGTCAGACTGGGGTTCTTTAGAAGTGGACACATGCTGTTACAACTCCGTGTGGACCGACAGCATGGGATGGGTCCCTGGAAGCCACCGGCGGAACATAAATATATCCCATTGCAGTGCCCTGTACAGCAAAGCTAACGTCAGGTTTAATGCAGGTGGGCTTCGGCCCAAACTGCATGCCCCAGTCAGGCTCGAGTTTTTTTATAAGTATACACAGGCACGTACATCTCCCTAATGGGAAGTCCATGTGGACCGACAGCATGGGTGGCTCCCTGGAACCCACTGGCGGTACATAAATACATCCCATTGCAGTGCCCAGCACAGCTGATGTAACGTCAGCTTTAATGCAGGTGGGCAAAAAATTAATTGGATTACACTGTAGGCGAGGGCCCCAAAAAATTGGTGTACCAACAGTACTAATGTACCTCAGAAAAATTGCCCATGCCCAACCAAGAGGGCAGGTGAAACCCATTAATCGCTTTGGTTAATGTGGCTTAATTGGTAACTAGGCCTGGAGGCAGCCCAGTTAAAATAAAAATTGGTTCAGGTGCAAGTTTCAACGCTTTAATGAGCATTGAAACGTATAAAAATTGTTTACAAAAATAATATGACTGAGCCTTGTGGGCCTAAGAAAAATTGCCCGTTCGGCGTGATTACGTGAGGTTTCAGGAGGAGGAGGATGAATAGAATACACAGATTGATTAAGCTAAAAGGTCCCCGTTTTTGATGGTGATAGAGAACGATGCTTCCATCCGCGGGTGCGGGCGGTACATAAATAAATCCCATTTCAGTGCCCAGGACAGCTGAGGTAACGTCAGATTTCATGCAGTTTGGCTTCGGCCCACACTGCATGCCCCAGTCAGACTGGGGTTCTTTATAAGTAGACACATGCAGTTACAACTCCGTGTGGACCGACAGCATGGGTGGCTCCCTGGAAGCCACCGGCGGTACATAAATATATCCCATTGCAGTGCCCTGGACAGCAGAGCTAACGTCAGATTTAATGCAGGTGGGCTTCGGCCAAGAATGTTTTCATTGTGGGAGGAGGAGGACGGGAAAGTTTTTGAGGCAGTACTTGTCCTGTCCCCGTGTCCGTGGTTATATGCACCTTCCCAGTGACCACGTCGCTGAAAAGTTGTCTCGCCTGTGGAACCTGGTAGCGTGGCCTCGCCACCATCATGTCTTTGGGAAGCCTCCGTTTCCACTACCCTGTAACATTGGAGTAGCAGCAGTATAGGCAGAGCCAAGAATTAGTAACATTTCAGCAGTAAGAGTATGCACAAACCCCTGTAACATTTCATTGGCAGCAGTGAGGACAGACCCCACTAACATTTCATTTGCAGCAGTATACACAGACCCCAGTAACATTTCAGTAGTATCAGTATAGACAGACCCCAGTAACAGTAACGTAGAAGCAGTATGGGCAAAGCAGCAGATTCACATTTCCCTGGCAGCAGTGTAGGGAGAGCATAGTATTGGTAAGATTTCAGTAGTAGGAGTATAGTCAGGCCCCAGCAACAGCAACGTAGAAGCAGTAGGGACAAAGCAGCAGATTCACATTTCCCTGGCAGCAGTGTAGGGAGAGCATAGTATTGGTACGATTTCAGTAGTAGGAGTATAGTCAGGCCCCAGCAACAGTAACGTAGAAGCAGTATGGGCAAAGCAGCAGATTCACATTTCCCTGGCAGCAGTGTAGGGAGAGAGTAGTATTGGTAAGATATCAGTAGTAGGAGTATAGTCAGGCCCCAGTAACATTAACGTAGAAGCAGTATGGGCAAAGCCCACTATTAGTTACATTTCTGTTACAGCAGTATAGACCTGCCCCAGTAACATTTCTGTTGAAGCATTATGGGCAGAGCCCAGTATTAGTAAAATTACAGTAGTAACAGTATACACCAACCAAGGTAACATTTCAGGAGCAGAAGTATCGGCAGACCGAAGTAACATTTCTGCTGCTGAAATATAGTCAGACCCCTCTAGCATTACTGTGGCAGAAGTATATTTGACAAAGACTTCTAGTTGAAACGTCATGCTTTGGGAGGAATAAAGACAATTTGTATTTGCACCGCAACTGCTGCCTACATCTTCTCTTTCTATGTGATGACTTCTGGTGGTGTAACTTGGATCTAGACCACAGTAGGCGCTGCAGACAAACCTGTTCAACCAGATGTGGATGCTTTTTTTGCTGCTGACTCCTTCGTTGTTTCTATTTGTGGCAGAAGTATAGGTAGGCAGAACAGAGTTACATTTCTATAGCAAAAGTGTAGGCCAACCCCAGACACAGTGGTGTACCATGAGTGCAGGCGAAGCCCATAAAAATTACTTGGATTACACTGTAGGCGAGGGTCCGAAAAATTGTTGTACCGACAGTACAAATGTACCCCAGAAAAATTACCCATGCCCAACCCAGAGGGCAGGTGAAACCCATTAATCGCTTAGCGTACTGTGGCTTAATTTTTAACTAGGCCTGGAGGCAGCCCAGTCTAAAAAACAATTGGTTCAGGTGGAAGTTTCAATGCTTTAATGAAAATTGAAACAGAAAAATATTATTTAGAAAACTTATATGAGCCTTTTGACCCACAGAAAAATTGCCCATTCGCGGTGATTACGAGAGGTTTCAGGAGGAGGAGGACGAATATCATACAGAGATTGACAAAGTTCTTTAGGTAGCGCTGCTGTCCGCTGGTGGAGAAGAGAAGTCTGGGGAAATCCAGGCTTTGTTCATCTTTATGAGTGTAAGCCTGTTGGCACTGTCGGTTGACAGGCGGGTACGCTTGTCCGTGATGATTCCCCCAGCTGCACTAAACACCCTCTCTGACAAGATGCTAGCCGCAGGGCACGCCAACACCTCCAGGGCATACAGCGCGATTTCGGGCCACGTGTCCAGCTTTGACACCCAGTAGTTGTACAGAGCAGAGGCGTCACGGAGGACGCTGGTACGATCGGCTGCGTACTCCATCACCATCTTCTTACAGTGCTCCCTCCGACTCAGCCTGGACTGGGGAGGTGAGAGACAGTCTTGCTGGGGAACCATAAAGCTGACAAAGGCCTTGGAGAGTGTTCCCCTGCCTGTGCTGTACATGCTGCCTGATCTCCGCGCCACCCCTTCTACGTGGCCCCTGGAACTGCGCCTTCTGCCACTAGCGCTGTCAGATGGGAAGTTACCATCACTTTGTCCACCAGGCCCCTGTGGTATTGCATCACTCTCAAACCCCTTTCCTCTTCGGGAATGAGAGTGGAAAGGTTCTCCTTATACCGTGGGTCAAGCAGTGTGTACACCCAGTAATCCGTAGTGGCCAGAATGTGTCTAACACGAGGGTCACGAGAAAGGCATGCTAACATAAAGTCAGCCATGTGTGCCAGGGTACCTGTACGCAACATATGGCTGTCCTCACTAGTAAGATCACTTTGAGTATCCTCCTCCTCCTCCTCCTCAGGCCCTACACGCTGAATGGATGACAGGCAAGCAGCATGGGTACCCTCAGCAGTGGGCCCAGCTGTCTCTTCCTCCTCATCCTCCTCATGCTCCTCCTCCTTCTCCTCCACGCGCTGAGATATAGACATGAGGGAGATCTGACTATCCAGCGACATACTGTCTTCCCCTGCCTCCGTTTCCGCCTGTAAAGTGTCTGCCTTTATGCTTTGCAGGGAACTTCTCAACAGGCATAGCAGGGGGATGGTGATGCTAATGATTGCAGCATCGCCGCTCACCATCAGGGTGGATTCCTCAAAGTTTCCAAGGACCTGGCAGATATCTGCCATCCAGGCCCACTCCTCTGTAAAGAATTGAGGAGGCTGACTCCCACTTCGCCGCCCATGTTGGAGCTGGTATTCCACCCAGCTCTACGCTGCTCATACAGCCGGGACAACATGTGAAGCGTAGAGTTCCATCGTGTGGGCACGTCGCAAAGCAGTCAGTGCACTGGCAGATTAAACCGATGTTGCAGGGTGCGCAGGGTGGCAGCGTCCGTGTTGGACTTGCGGAAATGTGCGCTGACCCGGCGCACCTTGCCGAGGAGGTCTGACAAGTGTGGGTAGCCTTTCAGAAACCGCTGAACCACCAAATTAAAGATGTGGGCCAGGCATGGCACGTGCGTGAGGCTGCCGAGCTGCAGAGCCGCCACCAGGTTACGGCCGTTGTCACACACGACCATGCCCGGTTGGAAGCTCAGTGGCGAAAGCCAGCGGTCGGTCTGCTCTGTCAGACCATGCAACAGTTCGTGTGCCTCTTCTCTCCTAAGATGAGTAGTTTCAGCATGGCCTGCTGACGCTTGCCCACCGCTGTGCTGCCGCGCTGCGCAGCACCGACTGCTGGCGACGTGCTGCTGGTGATAAGTCTTGATTGCGAGGTAGAGGTTGCGTTGGAGGAGGAGGAAGGTTTAGTGGAGGTGGCATACACCGCCGCAGATACCAGCACCGATCTGGGGCCCACAATTCTGGGGGTGGGTAGTACATGAGCGGTCCCAGGCTCTGACTCGGTCCCAGCTTCCACTGAATTCACCCAATGTGCCGTCAGGGAGATATAGTGGCCCTGCCCGCCTGTGCTTGTCCACGTGTCCATTGTTAAGTGGACCTTGGCAGTACCCGAGTTGGTGAGGGCGTGTACGATGTTGCGTGACACGTGTTCGTACAGGGCTGGGACGGCACACCGTGAAAAATAGTGGCGACGGGGGACAGAGTAGCGCGGGGCTGCCACCGCCATCATGTTTTTGAACGCCTCAGTTTCCACCAGCCTGTAGGGGAGCATCTCCAGGCTGATCAATTTGGCTATGTGGACATTTAAAGCTTGAGCGTGCGGGTGCATGGCGGCGTATTTGCGCTTTCGCTCCAATGATTCTCTTAGCGACAGCTGGACGCTGCGTTGAGAGACATTGCTGGATGGGGCCGAGGACAGCGGAGGTGAGGGTGTGGGTCCAGGCCAGGAGACGGTCGTGCTTGTGTCCTGAGAGGGGGGTTGGATCTCAGTGGCAGGTTGGGGCCCAGGGGGAGAGGCAGTGGCGCCAGCTGGAGGCGGTGAGGTGCTTGGCCATCATATGCCTGCGCATGCTGGTGGTGGTGAGGCTGGTGGTGGTGGCTCACTGGCTGATCTTTGCGCGACAAAGGTTGCACACCACTGTTCGTCAGCCGTCTGGCGTCTCCGTGAAAAACTGCAACACCTTAGAGCACTTTGGCCTCTGCACGGTGGCTTGGCGCGAGGGGGTGCTTTGGGAAACAGCTGGTGGATTATTCGCTCGTGCCCTGCCTCTACCCCTGGCCACCCCACTGCCTCTTCCAACCTGTCCTGCGGCTGCAATTGCCTCCCCCTCTGAAGACCGGTCCTCAGTTGGCTTATCCCACCAGGTGGGGTCAGTCACCTCATCGTCCAGTGGCTCTTCCTCCGAATCCTCTGTGCGCTCCTCCCTCGGACTTACTGCCCTTACTACTACCTCACTGATAGACAACTGTGTCTCATCGTCATCGTCCTCCTCACCCACTGAAAGCTCTTGAGACAGTTGCCGGAAGTCCCCAGCCTCATTCCCCGGACCCCGGGAACTTTCCAAAGGTTGGGCATCGGTCACGACAAACTCCTCCGGTGGGAGAGGAACCATTGCTGCCCAATCTGGGCAGGGGCCCGAGAATAGTTCCTGGGAGTCTGCCTGCTCCTCAGAATGTGTCATTTTCATGGAGTGAGGAGGCTGGGAGGAAGGAGGAGCAGCAGCCAGAGGATTCAGAGTTGCAGCAGTGGATGGCGTAGAAGACTCGGTGGTCGATACATTGCTGGATGCACTTTCTGCCATCCACGACAGGACCTGCTCACACTGCTCGGTTTTTAATAAAAGTCTACCGCGTGGACCCAAAAATTGTGATATGAAGCTGGGGACCCCAGAAACTGTCCTCTCTCCTACTCCCGCAGCAGCCGGCTGCGATTCACCTGGACCAGGAACTCGGCCTATGCCCACACCCTCACGTGGACCTCCACGTCCTCGACCGCGACCTTGTCCACGTCCTCTACCCCTACCCCTACCCCTCAGCATGGTGGATTAAGAATCGAGCAGAGACAGAGCGGTGTAAAAATGTTTGTAAATTATTGCCGCGCAGTTGGTGGCTGCCAGTGGTAGTATAACGCAAAATGAAGCCAGAGATAAATTATAAGGAAGGCTATGCAGTTTGGATGGACGTGAAGTCCCACAGGCCACGCAGGCACATGCACTGGGTAACCATTAGCCGTAAAAAGGAATTTTTAAAAAAATCTCCTTATTTTACTCTGCAATGCAGGCTGAGGCTAGGCAGTGTGTATTGCACTTTCAATCTATGGACGTTGGGCAGACCGTGAGCGTCTGAGACAGCACACGTATAACAGAGCGTTGTAGAAAATGTGTGGTTTCTTGGCGTACACTTAGAGGCAGACTGCAGTGACGCTACGCGAAGTGCGGACAGAAGAATATTTCTAAATGAAGGCTGCACGCAGATAGGCTGTGCAATGCAGAGGTACTACAACTCCCAGCAACCACGGAGTTAAATGCACACGGTCGCACGCTGCCCTAAGAAGAACCGTTGGGGTACTTGTAGACAGGATTCTACGCTACCACTGTCCCTGCCTGACCAATAGTGCCCCTATACTGAGGTACAGACTGCAGCCTGAGAACACTACAGCCTGCACGCCCGATATACATAAAAAAAAAAAATTGTGCAAAACTGCTCCCAGCACCCACAACAGAAATGCACAAGGTGAGCTGTGGCCCTAAGAAGGGCCGTTTTGGTTCTTGAAGATGCTAACACTGTCCCTATAGCAGCAGCAGCATCAGCAGCACTGCCCCTCATCTCTCTTAGCGTGTGTCTGTGGCGAGCCGTGGGCGGGGCGCATTTAAATACTCGGGGGTCACTTGATCTCGCCAGCCACTCACAGCAGGGGGTGGTATAGGGCTTGAACGTCACAGGAGGAAGTTGTAATGCCTTCCCTGTGTTTCTATTGGCCAGAAAAGGGCGCAAATTTCTCAGGGAAGGAAATGTAATGAAGTCGAGTGCCGCGTGGTGCTCGCCTCGAGTAACGAGCATCTTGAACACCCTAATGCTCGAACGAGCATCAAGCTCGGACGAGTGTGCTCGCTCATCTCTACTGCTAACCCTTTAACCCCTTAGTGTCTAAGCTTTTTTCCATTTTAGCTTTTTCTTGCCCCCTTTTAAAAAAATTCTGTTTTATTCATCCATCGCGTCGCTGTAGGAGGGTTTGTTTTTTGTGGGATGTGCTGTATTTTCAATGCTACTAATGTACCGAAAAATTAAGAAAAATTTTACAGGAGAGTAATAGATAAAAAAGATATTCCGCCCTCTTTCAGTGCGTCTTGTGCCTGCAGCGCACAAACTGCAACAAAAATGACATGAAAACTTCTGTTATGGGTCGGTACGACGAAACAAATTTTTTTCAAAGCTATTTATTTCCTTTAATTAATGCCTGCCGCCATCTTCAGAGCGCAATAGCTTCTTCATTTTACTGTCAGCATGGTTGTCTGAGGGCCCCGTAGTTTCCAGCGGGACCGTTTTAGAATATTTACTACTTTTTCATCACTTTTTATTGCATTTTAACAAATTTACATTCTAACAGTCCGATACATAAAATAAACAGTATTTACGGCTCACGGCTAGAAACAAAGAGGGACAAGAACAATAGAAATGCCATCAAAACAAGACGCACCGAGAGATGGAGAAGTTTCTTCTTCTGTCTAATTCTCTCCAGAAAGTTTTCAAAAGTTTTGAAGGACGTTACATTGTAGCATTTGAACATACAAACATTTGAACATACAACTCGTCCCGCAGAAGCGAGTCCTCACTCAGCTGCCGATTAATAGATGAGTTTCAATTTTTAAAAAGGGGGAAGGAAAAAATGGGAAATAGAAAAATCACAAATGCCTGGTGACGTGCCGGTTTGCAGTTGAGCTGTTTTTCATGCATTACGGTCCAGACGCGTTTACTAAAAAGTGCTTTCTCTCCACAGATCTAGTGATAATTTGCCGAGCCCGCAGCAAGAAGCAGGTGCTGCCTCAACAGCCTACAGTAGAGGAGCACGACAGTGTGCCATCCGTCAGCAGCCAACTGCTTCCAAGGAGAGTGGGAAGACCCCCAGCTGCGATGCCAGTAAATGCCCCAGTTGTAGCATCAGTACAGAGGCAGGAAGAGATGCAAAAACAGGTCATGGCACTTCTTGAGCGCCAAAGCCCTCCGAATGATGCGGCCCAATTATTTAGTGGCCTTAATTCTAAGAACCATGCCCGAACACCGTCCGCTAACGAATCAAGGAGAAGTCCTTCACCAGTTAGAAATGTCTCGCCCCCCAAAGGTACCCTATGAGCTGCACTATAATATCAAGCAGTTCAGGCTGCACCATCAACAATGTGTGCATGCCAATATGCAGCCTCCACTTCCACCTCCCCCCACCCCTCCACCAGCAACACCCCCACCTCAGCAGTACCATAGCCATGAATATGGTGCATACCAACCCCGTCATCCTCATGGCAATATGCACACCCGCCAGCCGTACGGCATCTGTCTTCTACCAGGGGATCCCCTCATCACTGGAGCAAACTCCACAACAGTCAGCTGCGCCCTCTATGTGATCTACAGCTTCTGGCAGTGACACAGATCCCCAGGACCAAAGTCTAGAGGCGTCTTTGTTAAAAAAAAAAATTGAAGTTAAATCTTTGTTGTGTATTTTTAAAAACAGAAAATAATAAAACTTTTTTTAATAAAAATATTGTGTTTTTGTTTCATTTTTGACGCCGTAGTCAAACTAGCAATTTTTTGAGCAAATAAGTAGATACACAAAAAATGGCTCTACTACAACTAATGTCCATTTTTTACAAAAAAAAGTGCCCCGGTAAAAGATACGACAGAGTGTACAAATCAGAGCGCCGCATCACACTGATGGAATCCCCTGCCACAGCTGCCATAGCAGGGGATTGCTTCATCTCCACGGGGCATCCCCTCATCACTGAACACTGTGACAGCACTAGTACAGTGTTCATTAATGAGGGAACTCCCCGCGGCAATGATTTTCTGGGGGGGGGGGGGGGTGGGCTTGAAATATAAGCCCTACTTCAAAAATAATCCCTAGCTGCACATATAGAATATTTAAATAAAAGAGGTGAGGGGGAACACAAAAACATATTTCACTGGAAAAGAGCCAAAAATGCAATACCTGATAAGGTGCAGAGCAGGCACAATAGCCGATAAGCAGGTACAATCGCCATAAGACCGTCACAATGGCCGTAGGGTCGGCACAATGGCCGTAAAACCTAACAATATGCAGCAAGCCAGACTATAAACCAGAGGAGCTAAACTGTCCACTGCAGACCTATATGTAGCCACCCACTCAACCAGTCCAGATTGGGGAGGAGCGACTGCATGCAACTAAATCTGCAATGTGAACGATACCACAGAAGCCAGCCAATAGATGGGAGGCACTATGTGACAAAAAACTCCAGAATTTTATTAAATATAAGGAGGGCCTAGAAAACATGAAGATAACCAAATGGTGATATATATGAGCGATTGAATTGGAATTCAACTAATCAGTTTTAAACACAGCTACGTATTTTATACAATGAAGCCCTGTTGGACGGCGTCCTAGATAATGCATTGTTGTGGTTCCTGGATATCCAACATCTCTCCATCCCGACACTATATGTCTTGCCCCAAATCCACAAGGATTTACACCATCCTCCTGGTAGACCTATAGTGTCGGGATGTGGTTCTCTTTTCAGTAATATAGCACGATTTCTCGACAGAGTAGTCAGACCATTCGCTGAGGAAGCCACCTCTTTTGTAAGAGATACATCAGATTTCCTATGCAAAATTGCTTCTGTGACGGTCACGACCCACACGGTTTTGGCCATGTTGGATGTGGTATCTTTATATACCTCAATCACCCACTCCAAGGGTGTACAGGCGATTACATTATATGCAGAGGTCTCTGGGTTGTTCCCGGAATGCACACGGTTTTCCCTGTCGCTCTTGGAGTACATCCTCTCGCACAATTGTTTTTTGTTTGAGGGGGTGTACTACCGACAGTGACAGGGCACCGCGATGGGCTCTAACGTAGCTCCGACCTATGCTAGTGCATACATGCGTAGGTTTGAAGAAGACTTTGTATATCCTTCAGGATTCTCAAACCAAATTAAATGGGTCGGTTTCTGACCTTCAGTTATTCTGTGCGACTTTGAATGAAGTTTACCCTGAACTAAAATTTACGTTATCCCATTCAAATATTGAGATCCGATTTTTGGATGTGATAGTTAGAAAGGTGCAATAAGTAGAGTAAGTCACCCAGCAGCAACTGAAGGCCAATCAAGCCCCCTGGTGTATTGTAGATCCTATCAAGGACAAGGAGAAAGACTAATATAAAGCCCAGCCAGGGTCCGGATCATGACCCAATTAAATGTCCAAATGAAGTATGTGGTCCAGGCAGCATAAGATGAATAAAAAGCTTCTTGAATCTTTATTCCTCCATTAAAAGTGAAAAACAGCGACGTTTCGACCCGTCTCCTGGGTCTTTATCAAGCATAGTTAACACAGACAGAATGGCACAAATATATATATATATATATACAAAGTTTTAAAATCAAAGAAATGCATTACAGCTGTATCCAGGCAAATCATTAACCATTAATGGCTGGTAACCCAAACCCTTACACAGAGAGTGATACATACCCACAGATAGCAGAGAGCTGTCTCAGCCGGTCACCTGTAAGGGGTTAATCATAATCAATCAAGGACCCGGTATAACCTAATGCGCATGAGCGGAATCGCATATAGCCACGTGATGTTGCATCACACATGTGTCACATTCACCACACAGATGCCACTCGACCACGCATGCGCCAACGTCCTGCAATCACATGTCCTCCATAGCGGTCATGTGTCCTGACCCTATGACATCAGGACGCAGTGGGCATGCGTTTGTATTATATAGTCACATGACCGCTAAATGCGGTCATGTGTTTAACCCTCCATCATCTAAGTATAATGCATACGCACAATAAGAGTTTATCCATATGTCAAATGTGTGTGTATTATATAACACATGGGTCTCTCCCCATATATATCATCACGCGTTACAAAAGAGGCCATATTAGTAGGACCATACGTATGGTTATTATCACCGTAGCATCTTGTCTATATCTAATAATCTAGGAGACCTCCTGCTTTTGTAACACACAGATCATGGTATGTATCATAAAAAATCACGACATCTTCCTGTGTGTAATCTCTAAAGGGCGATCATGGTTGTCCAAAGCCGAATTTTCACCATAGTGGTCTGACTATAACCAACATAAATCATGATGTCTTTTATAAGAATTGTTATATCTCTACTCATTACTATAGAAAAAATGCCGAGCATTATCCTGAGTATAGTCTCTATGAGATGATCATGCTTATCAGAGCCCAATCCCAATGGTAATGGTATGATCATAACCACCATGAATCACAACATATAGAGAGACATTTCTACACTCATCCTTGTTATAAGAAAAATGCCGAATATCACAATATCAATATTCATTTTATTAGTGCAGCCATCAAACAGCACATCAAAAGACCCAAACATCCATTCTTCAATCATGATTATTATCCCAATTCTACATTTATGATTTAATAATTGATTGCAGGATAGGAATTCATTCCACGGGTGTCCAGCAGAGGCGGCATCTCTATTCAAGTAGTGACATCCATAGTAATTTACCTGAAAACATATATATATATAAAAAAGTGTAATGTATATCAGAACCATCTCTATACATTCAGAAAGACACGTAACAATCCATATCACTAAAAAGGTGTTATATGGTAGTCTATATAGTTAGAAAGGAGGGCGAGAGCTAACTTACTGACCTACACCCCAAGGTTACAGATCGAAATAGTCTTCTAATGTACGATAGTGCACATCCAGGCTCAACCAAAAAATCCCTCCCTTGGAGCCAACTTCTACGGGTTCATAAGGTTACTCATGATGACAGAATCGATATAAGGCTTAATGAGATGTGTGAAAAACATCTAGCTAGAGGATATCCAAGAACCCTTCTAGAGGAAGCCAAATTGAAGGTTAGGACCTTCACTCAACAAGATCTAATAACACCGAAACCCCGAAGGTTTGTGGTAGGATCCCCTTTATTACTACCTTTAACGTTCTTAGCTCAAAAGTCGGATCTATTATTCGTAAGCCCAGGCCGTTAGTAGCTGAAGCTAATGTTAATGTACCTGAGCTCAAAAAGTTTCCTATAATGGCTTACAAGAGAGGTCTGAAGATAGGTACCAAAGTGAAGGCTGCATTGTTAGACAGTGGTCAGTGTTCCACGCAGCGAACATTGATAGCCCCCAGGAAGAGGAATTTCCCGTTTGGGGTGCTCAGTCTGCAACAATCTCCTTAACCCCTTAATGACATGGCCTATTTTGGGCTTAAGGACGCAACGATTTTTGGTGGAATTTCTCTTCCATTTTTCAAAAGTCAGAACTTTTTTATTTTTCCATCGACGCGGCCGTATAAGGGCTTGTTTTTTGCGTGGCGAACTGTAGTTTTTATTAGCGCCATTTTTGGGTACATTAACTATATTGTAAAACTTTTATTATTTTTTTTTATGATAGCAGGGAGAGAAAACGCATCAATTCTGCCATAGGTTTTTTTTTTTACAGCGTTAATCATGCAGCATAAATGGCACAATCCATTTTTTCTGCGGGTCGGTACGGTTACAACAATATCAAAATTCTTATATTTTTTTAGGTTTTTCCACTTTTCTGCAAAAAAGCCTTTTTTTGGAAATCCTTTTTTTTCTAAATCGCTGCATTCAAAGTTTTGTAACTTTTTTCTTTTTTTATGTACGGAGCTCTGTGAGGGCTTATTTTTTTGCGAGACGAGCTGTAGTTTTTATTGGTACCATTTTGGGGTACATACGGCTTTTTTGATCACTTTTATTGCGTTTTTAGGGAGGCAAACTGCTAAAAAGTAGTAGTTTGCCTCAATTTTTTTGTGTTTTTTTTTACTCTTTTTTCCGTGCACAGTCAAAAGCATGTGCAACTTATTGTACGCGTGGTTACGGATGCGAAAATACCAAATATGTGGGCTTTTAATTTTTCTTTACCTTTTTTTATGCTAATCTGAGAAAAAGCATAAAAAAGGGTTTTTTCACTTTTTTTTACATTTTTCTTTTTATTCATTTTTCTTTTCTTTTTTTTTTTACACAATTTGTGTCCATCTGGGGCACTTACAGTACAGCACTTATGATCGCTGTGATAAGGCATGGCAGGGCAGTATCCCTTTTACAGGGATCACAGGCAAAGGCCGCCTGCAGACGGCCAGGTGGGATCTGGCAGCGAGAATTCTCGCCGCAGGACCCAACCCGAGCGCCTGCAGAGAGCAGCACATACTCACCCGCGCCCCGCAGCTCCAGATCTTTCATGTGCCGGCTGCTGGGCACTGACAATTAAATAGAACATGCTGCGGTTTCTTTGCCGCACAAGATTTCGTGCGGACATACCGCAGCCGTCTGCCTGGGATTGCGTTTCCTAACGCAATCTTATGGCAGCTTCCAAGGGCAGAAATTCCGCGGGAAATCCCGCCGCGGAATTTCAGCCCGTCTGCAGGCGGCCTATGGCAATATAGGACGCCAGTGCCTGGCATCCTGTTGCCATAGCAACCAGACGGGCTCTCTGCAATTATATCGCGATAGCCCGGTGACGTCACAGAGGGAGCGACGACATAGATCGTGGCAGAAGATGCAAAGTCAGAAAAGGATCTGCACTCAAAAAATGGAGTAAACTGAGGACAGATTCACATGTAAGTAATAGAGAGGTCTAACACTTACTTGAAAGGAGGGGAGTATGATGAACAGATGCCCCCTCCTCAGAGTGTCCTCCACACAGTGTGAGTCATCATTTCCCTCCTGTCTACCATCAAGACAGGAGTTGCTGTTCTTTCTCTCTTCTTCCCACTTTGCTCTATCTCTAACTGGACTGGGTTTTTTTTTTATTTTTTTTTTAACCTTTTGTTTTGGAGCACTCTCCATGTATTGTGGAGACTCTGTTCTGTTTGGGATATTGTTCCCAGGATATTACTTTATCCTAGTGAAGAATCAGTGCAACATTTGTAACGCTCATTTCTCCATAGGTGTTTCAATCAGCCTGGTTAGTTTTTATTTTTATGAGCATACTCCTTATTTTTCTGGGAGTTTTTCTATTATTGGGGGAAGTGGTATTTTGGTACATTTGTTCTGTTATGGGCAATTTATCATCTTTTTATTTGCCCATACGGATAGGTACCACCTATTTTACCATATAACAGCATAGCTTACAGCATAGGGCATCTGCTTAGGTTAATCCAATTATACATGAGATAGATATTTTTACTATCAAGGACAACTATTCTTTTTCCGTATTTTATGACATTATCAAGCATTAAGGTTCCTGATGAGTCTGTACGAGACAGAAACGCATTGAACCAGTCTGAACCAATCTTGAAACAATTTTTCAAAATATCTTTTTTTTTTTTTTTGCTAGGAGAACCCAGTCTGATTGTCCACTGGTGTTCTGAACTAGTCTTTTATTGGTCTTTGAAACCACACGTTGCATGAGAACCCATCTTATCTTTGAATGGGGTTCTCCTGCTGTTTCATTAGAAACTATTGTATTTCTGGATTGATAACCTGTGGCTTATAGTCTATTAGCCACTTGTGTTTATCTCTCGGAGGTACTCAGCGGAAGCATTGATTGGTGTGCTTGTATTCAGAACTAATTTTCATCTAGTTCTGTGGATAGAAGCCAATCATAGACTTCTGCTGGTTTCTCGTTCTGGGATTATTTCTTGCCCGCTACTATTACTTAAACAGGGCATTCCTCTGGATAGAACCGCACTTGTCTCTTACCGGGACGTCATTTTCAGAGCTCTGGGGCTTCTACTGGGTCACTTGCTCATTTTTGCTCCTGGTCTAGCTTATGGGACATAGGGCGAACCCAGGGGCTCGCCACCACTAGAAGCTGACTGTGAACCACCCACTTGGTGGAATTTCTTTCCGCTTCCATCTTTTCTATAAGGGTAGACCTCGATATGGTCCTCTAATTAGATTTGAATTGATTTTGGAGCGGTTGATATAGTGAGTCGGTAGTGTCTTATCCATCAGTACACTCCCGTACTACCTTGGAGGGATCAGCTTCGTAGATTTTCTCTCGGTTCTTTTCCAGGGTTCTATCTCCTGCTCTGCTTCTGTTTTGTTTTGTCTGTTTTTTGTGAGGCCCAAACATTTTATATATATTTGTCAATAAAAGTTATATTTTAAGGGATATACCCAGTGAATAACTGATATTTTTTTATGTGCATAGCCCTGGTTGATGTTGGATGCTAATGTGATTTAGTCCACACTGGGTAATAGAGCTTCTAGCATTGGGCCATCCGCAGACGCTTGCTCTGTTGTATCACCTTAGCTGATATCGGGCGCATGCGCACTCCTGCCAGTATGGGGAGACAGGGGCTTGAATGTTCTGTGATCTGCAGACGCTCGCTCCTGTATACCGCTTCATCCCACGAGACTTCTCTAGTTTTGCGCATGCGCGGGACTACCATTGAGACGCCGGCAGAACATCATTCTACTATGTGCATACCGGATGCCAGAAGCGAGCCAGACTAACCACATGTTATAATTGTGGGGTAACCGGAAATTGGTGGGTTTGTTCCTGGAGCACCTCATGCTACTTAAACAGTGTTTGTGTTAGAATGTGGTGAGCTTGACAAAGGTCCAATCGGGGACCGAAACGTCGCCTTCTTTGTACTATGGGAGAATAAAACTCATTGCCATTCTCTACACCCATTGATGCTGCCACGCTTCCTTTTTTACATGGTATTGCACTAAGGAATTGGTCTGGATCCATGTGTGGCTGTTGCATCCATCAAGAGGATCCAACCACAGGTGTGGTATATTTAATGTGCTGCTGGGGCCTCTATTTATACATTGTCAGGAGGATATGTCATCAATGCCATTTTTCTGAAACCGCTCCACAGCAGTATCTCAGCACTGCCAATATGTTACAAGGTGTGCTGAGATACTTAGCACTACACTCTCACTAAACATAAACGAAAACTCCCCCCCAAAAAATACGAAAATACACTAGTTTTAAGATTTTTATTTATTTTTTCCTAAAATTAAAAAAAGAAAAAAAACATAAACCAAATGAGGTATTAGTTTATAATACGAGCAAATATAGCAAATATACATCACTTTTTTTTTTTTTCAGGAGTGATTTCGCTAAATTCACCATATTATGTAAGCTCGCAAGCCCACGTCAAGGGTCCTCATTTTCTTGCGAGTCCCTAACTATCAAAAAAGCCAAAAACACTAGCTAAAAAAATAATTTGTGCAATGATCCCAGTACGTCAGATGGGGTCGCAGCATCTCCAGCAACTTGTCAAAGTTTGCAATGGTCAACCTGCAGTAAGAAAAAAAATTCTCATCATGTCTGCGCAAGTCCTCCTACAGTCCTCCATAACAAACAACTTAAAATGCATATAAAAAACTACAAGAACTTCCTCTTCCTCTGGTCTTTTGACTTCATCCTCAACAGTGTATGTGTCGGGAAGTTTTTCTTCTCGTCCATTTTGTCCTGTGGAATAGACATGACCTATAAGATTAGATGTTCATATAATGCACATTGATTTGACTCCACTGCAGCATTTACCGTCGGATTTGCCGCTACTCTCTGTGGGTTTGGATGATCTTCCGCTCTCGATGTCATTTGGGGTGTCATCTATCTTCTTTTTCCTGTAAAGTTGTAAAACTAGAAGTCACTTTGTGAGTCCCTGCAGTAAAACAAGCCCCAAGAAGTGCATAGTACACTAAAATATACCCTTTAACCCCCTTAAGGACGTGGAGATGTTTTTACGTTTTCAGATTGTTCGCTCCACTCTAAAAAAATGGAGTGAAATAGAAAAGTAAATGAAATTCGGCCATATTTGGGGGGGGGTCTTGTGTCTACTGTTTGCAATACTTACTTATGTCTTTCATATAGACACTCGCCCACCGCGTACACTATTACCAAGAAGTAGGGGGGAACAGCGGGTAAAATGAGTCTGATTTTGTACTCTATGTAGTCTATAATGGTGGGCGTCTCTTCTATGTTCTTTCTTGGTACATCTAGAAAAGAAGAAACAAGAGACGTTATTAATAATCTGCCTTTTATTCATTAGGTCGTTAGTATTACAACTGCTAAATCCAAAATGAGTTGTTATTTGGGATGTAAGGATAGATAGATAGATAGATAGATAGATAGATAGATAGATAGATAGATAGATAGATAGATAGATAGATAGATAGATAGATAGATAGATAGATAGATAGATAGATAGATAGATAGATAGATAGATAGATATGAGATAGATAGATAGATAGATATGAGATAGATAGATAGATATGAGATAGATAGATAGATATGAGATAGATAGATAGATATGAGATAGATAGATATGAGATAGATAGATAGATATGAGATAGATAGATAGATATGAGATAGATATGAGATAGATAGATAGATAGATAGATATGAGATAGATATGAGATAGATAGATTAGATTATTTCTGTAGTATTTACCATTGGATTCACTGCTACTCTCTGTGGATTCTGATGATCCTCCGCTCTCGATGTCATTTGGAGTTTCATCCGTCTTTTTTTTCCTGTAAAATTAGAAGTCACCTTGTGAGTCCGCGCAGTAAAACAAGCCCCAAGAAGGGTACAGTACACTAAAATATACCCTTTAACCCCTTAAGGACATGGACCTTTTTGGCATTTTCGGATTTTTCGCTCCACTTTAAAAAAACTGGAGTGAAATAGAAAAAAAAAAGACATTCTGCCATATTTGGAGGTCTTGTGTCTACAGCTTACAATACTCACTTATGTCTGTCAAAGAGACACTCGCCCACCGCATACACTATTACCAAGAAGTAGGGGGCCACAGCTGGTAATATAAACCTGACGTTATATTCTATGTGGTCTATAATGGTGGGTGTTTCTGCCATTTTCTTTCTTGCTACATCTAGAAAAGAAGAAACAATAGAAGTTAATAATAATCTGCCTTTTATTCATTAGGCCGTTAGTATTACAACGGCTAATTCCAAAATAAGTTGTTATTTGGGATGTAAGGATGGGCGGCTACAAATGTACTTACCTTCATATTTTTTGCTGAAGGTTGGACCTGCATGTAGTGATGGTGATAGCAGCACAGCCATTAGTAACAGTGTGAGCATCATTCTCTCCTAGAGTCGTCTCTCTTGCTGTACAGACAGTAAACTCCTCCAGAATGAGGACATCACGTCTTTGACATCACAGATTGGAACCAAAGACCATAGTGACCTTGCAGCGTCTCCGGACACCTGAAATACATGGGGAGCTGGGAGGGTTAAGTGATGGCTTGTCACGGCTCACCATGTCCTAGCTTTGGCGCAAGAACTTACTCTTCCTCTGGTCTTTCATGCTCAACAGTAAATGTTACTGGGGCCAAACTATTACTAATAGCTGGCATGGCTGACCTTGCGAGCGAGGAGACCATCACCTGCTTTGCCAGGAGGGTGCCCACTGCCAGAAAAACATCCATGACGTGAAGGACCATAAGTTCACTGCGCATACTTCTTCAAGCAGCCCACCTTCTTCAGCAGACTTCATCTGGTGAGGAGGAAGGGGTGCCAACCCCAACCGATCTGTCTGTCTGTGTTCATCCATTTCTGCTGCGGCGGTTGCCATCTCCTCAGTGCCAGTCACAACACCATCACTTTCTCCTCGACAGTTTCCATCAGCAGGTTGTCACCCAACTTCCCCAGAAGTCATTAGCCACAATATACAGGGACATATATACAGGGACATATATACAGGATTATAATTGGCCGCATAACAAAGCAGATTTGCCATTCAGAGTCCTAGGAAAAGCCGGGTGATAATAGTTATGTGAACTTTGCTAGAGGTGTTCCTAGTTTATACATTTAGGGCTCGCTCACAACAGTGTATTTTTGCCGCATATTAGGGCTCATGCCCATGAGCGTATCGGTAAAATAATAATCTTTATTTGTATAGCGCCAACATCTTCTGCAGTGCTTACAAAGACAGGGGGAATACAGAAAGACAAAAGTACAAAAATTACAGAACCACGGATACATAGTAATCAGTTGGTGGAAATAATAGGGGTGAGGGTCCTGCTCCAACGAGCTTACATACTACAAGTAATGGGGTGATACAGAAGGTAAAGGGGCTGGAAATGTGCACAGTATGGCGAGGTGGAGAGTGAGTGATGTTATACACAAAGGCAATGGTCAGACATGTGTGACGGCCGAATCGGTATCACTGCAGGGGCAGTTGATGGTGGCTAGCAGGGATTGCAGTCAGTAGATCAGGGAAAATGTTATCAGGCGGCATACAGAGGGGTTTGTTTCGGGAATACGGTATGCCTCCCTGAAGAGGTGCGATTTTACAGCACGTCTGAAGTTTTGTGCGTCCTAAGGAACAGCAAAGTGTATAACGAAGCTGTGGGGGACCGGGAGGCGGGGTAATTGAAGTAAGAGGAAGGAAGCGACCAGGGAGGGGTGATGCAGTGAGAGGAAGGAGAGAGGGAGGAAGAGGAGGAGTCAGTGCTCAGAAGAGAGAAGAAGTGAGAAGACGCACCAGGACAGGTCTGCAAGCAAGAGAGAAGATGGACCATCTCGTCCAGCAAATTAAAGAAGCTGTGGCCAGCCAGGGTCACCAGTGGCTCATGAAGATGGCCGAAGAATGCGAAGCGGCGGCGGCGGCACCAGAGGGGAGAGTGGAGGAAAAGCCACCGGCGGAGAACAGCGGCGCTGAACCACGTGGGAGACCGCAGAGAAGAAGACACCCGCCAGCAAGACTGAGCCCCAGCCCGGCGGCAAAGAAAGGAGGCAGAAACAACAGCCCGAGAACAGCGGGAGCGAGCGGGAGCGGAGCGGCGCGTTCGCAGCGCCCGGCGGACGCAGCCGGTCGGGGGGATCGCAGGAGTGGAGACGAGGTCGGACCGGAAGCCGGAGGTTCACTTACCAGGAGCGGAGGAGCGGTGCGGAGGTCGGGTAAGTCCGGCGCGGGCAGGGGGAATCCCGCGGCTGTGCAGGCGAGCATTAGAAAGGAGAAGGAGCGCGGTCCACGTGTCTCCCTCAGCAGGCGGAGGGATCCGCGAGCCGGAAGTAGTCCCGGCAGGAGGCCTGCACTTCAGAAAGAGGCCACAGGGGGCTACAGGAGTGAGTCCCTGTTCAGCCCGGAGGAGTTTAGTGGCGGCAAAGGAGAGCTAAGTAGAAGTAGCGCGATGATAAGGGGGGGGGGGGGGCGCACAGCAAAGAGAGGAGCTAGAGGGTTAGACAGAAGGGAGTTTCGGGATAGTGAGGACAGTGTAGGCAGCATGGCATCCACAGGAGGCGGAGATGGGGCGTTGGCAACAGCCCCTCTGCCTGCGGATAGGCGGGTGGGGGATGGGCAGGTGAGTTTTGTGCAGCGACAGGCGGCAGCGGCATTAGGAGCATCCAGCAGATTGCAGAGCGATCGATACGAGCGGCGCACAGGCAGGCGCTCACCGGGCAACTCTGCAGTGGAGCGAGCAAGTTGGCGTGGCATGGAGGAGCATGCAGCAGGGCAAGGTAGGTTTCACGTGGCGGTGGCGCGCAGACGCGAGAAGGGGGCGCAGCGGGTTAGGTCAGGCAGAAGAGCGCGTGTCTCGACTAGCTCTTCGGCATCGGCGTCTCCAGAGGACGATGGTCGGAGAGGGAAGACCCCTTTACCGGGCAAGCAGAGAAGGGCAGAAGCGGCGGTTGCATACGATAGGCGCAGCGGCCGGGAGTGGGGCGCTCGGGCTTCACGAGATACCTCATCTCTCTCGCCGGCTTCTTCCGCAGACAATATATACGCTGCCCGCAGCATCAGGCACAATTTGGCATCTTCGGCCGGTAGGGCATCCAGTGCACAGAGCCAGAGGAGCCGTGGTGTCACCCATGAATTGGGACCGGAGCGACACGCAGGCCAGAGGCGGGATCATACATCAGCGCCACCCGGCCCGAGCTTCCTCTTGTGAGGGCCAGAGAGGAACAAGGCGGGTGAGTCACATTATAAGAATGTTTGTGATGTATCTTTACCCTCGAATGATAAGAGTAACGAGGAGTTTATGGTTGCGCTTAAAGCGCTGCTACATCGTTTTGGTGTGGAAAAAGGGCCCCGTGGCCCGCCGGAAATTGGTGGTTTGTCTCACGCACCCGAGAGCTCGCAGAGAGAGGCGAGTCGTAAGGGCGAAGAGTTGTGTGGTGATAGTTTGAAATTCGCAGACACGCTGTTCTGCGGGGTAGCCCCTTTGGGAGTGGGCTTGGCAGAGGAGATGACGGAGAAAATTAAGAACGGCGGTTATGTAGATATATGGTCACTACTGTCGGTGGATTGCCGTCGACAAAGAGCGGTTTTCGGAACGCGGGACGGATAAAAAGGCGAAAGTAGCCAAAACGTTTGGTAATTGGCTACAGGCGGTTTTAATTTTTGCACACGTGACATGTCAACATAGTCCTCAAAAAGGTCCCGAATTATTTGTGTATATAAACACTATTCACAGTGCGTATAAACTTCACGGGGGTCGGCGTGGTGGCGATACGACGAGGATTTTCGTCGTCGTATCTCGGGTATGAAGAATATAAGTTGGGCCACGAAAGCAACTTATCCTCTCCCAAAAGCCAGTAAAGCCGTTTTTTCAGGGAACCGCCACGGGCGCCAGTGGACAGTAGGCGCCTGTGGCCCCAAAACCCTCCGGGTCATGTTGGGCCTTCAACGAAGGTCATTGTCGATTCTACGCCTCGTGCAAATTTCGCCACGAGTGCTCAGTATGCGGAGGAGCGCACTCCGCGGTGTGGTGTTTTAGACGTCAGAGGACAGCAGCTACACCAGGGGTGTCCGGTGCAGGAGCGAACCCCGGTGAACGTCAGGTACCTGGAGCGGTGGCTCGTCAGGTACCACAAGAAGCAGGAGTCAAAACTAATTAGATCAGGTTTTACAGAGGGTTTCCGGATCCCGACTTGTTCCCTTAGGCTCAGCGGCAATCTAAAATCGGCTCGAGAAAACACAGAGTTAGTGATGGAGAAGTTACTGAAAGAGGTGGAATTGGGTCGGATGGCGGGCCCATTTCAGGAGCCCCCATTCGGGAATTTGCGGGTTTCACCTTTGGGGCTGGTCCCGAAGAAGGAACCGGGCAAGTTCCGGCTTATCCATCATTTATCTTTTCCGGCAGGAGATTCAGTCAACGATGGGATTACGAAGGAGCAAACGGCAGTGTCGTACGCGTCTTTCGATCGGGCCGTGTATCTAGTCCGTCGGGCCGGAGCTGGCGCTATGTTAGCCAAGGCTGACATTGAATCAGCTTTCCGTTTGCTTCTGGTACACCCCGATTGTTTCCATCCTTTGGGGTGTAAAATGGAGGGTTGCTATTTTGTTGACCTGTGTTTACCGATGGGATGCTCGATTTCATGTTATTATTTTGAGGTGTTCAGTTCTTTCTTGGAATGGATGCTTCGATTCGAGACGGTCATTCCTTCGGTCTTACATTATCTTGACGATTTTTTATTCGTGGGGCCCCCCGAATCAGGCGTATGTGGTTTTTTATTGGCATCTTTTCAGAGGCTGATGAAAAGGGCAGGCGTTCCCCTGTCGGCGGAAAAAACGGTCGGGCCAGCGCTATCTTTGGAGTTCTCAGATATCGAGATCGATACTAAGGATATGGTTTTTCGGCTACCGGAGGTTGCGGCAAATGGTAGAGACCGTTAGCACGTCGCGGAAAGTCACACTGCATCAAATGCAGGTGCTACTGGGTCTGCTAAATTTTGCGTGTCGGGTCATCCCCATGGGACGCGCGTTCTCGAGGCGTTTGTCGTTGGCGACAAAAGGGGCAAGGGAGCCTCATCATTTTGTCAGGGTGACAAAAGAAATGAAGGCGGATATGCACATATGGAAGGTTTTCCTCGAAACTTTCAATGGGCAGGTCATTTGCCAACGGGAAGAAGTTGACAATGAGGAGCTGGGGTTAGTATCAGACGCATCCGGAGCGTGCGGTTTTGGCGTAATTTTTGGTAACAGGTGAAGCAACTCCTTGTGGCCGGAGGCCTGGGTCGAAAAAGGATGGACGAGAAACATAGCACTGCTTGAAATTTTTCCCATCATGGTCGCCATTGAGCTATGGGGCCCGACTCTGGCCGACAGAAGCATATGTTTTTGGTCTGATAACCAGACGGTGGTGAGAGCGGTGAATAAGCAGTCTTCGGCTTTGGGGTTGGTATTGGCGGCGTTACGCCATTTGGTTTTGTGTTGTTTACAGCATAACAAAGTTCAAAGCGAACCATGTCCCAGGACACTTGAATAACACGGCTGACGCTCTTTCTCGATTCCAGATGTCGAAATTCAGGGAGCTTCACCCGACGGCGGACGTCGAGGGGGTATGTTGCCCTGCTTTCTTGTGGGAAATAATAGAAAGGAGCTCCTGAATCTGGTCCGTAAGTCGGTAACCGAAGCCACTTGGAGACGATATAATGAGATTTGGAAGCGGTGGATTGCGGCCGCCGGGGGATTTTCTCCGGACTCGGAACGGGCTAGAGCGGTAACTTTAGATATACTAGCGAACCAGCGCGGGCTTGGAGCGTCGGCGGATGCGGCGAAAAAACACGTATCGGCGATAGCATTTTTGTTACGCCTCCACGGGAGTCGCGACGTGACAAAGGATTTTGTTTTTACACAAATACTGAAGGGTTGGAAAAAAGAGAAGTCTTCTCGGGATGGGAGACGCCCGATCACTTTCGAACTGCTTTGCGCGATGATGAAGATCATGGGGTCAGTATGTGTGAACATAGAAGAAGCGATGCTTTTTAGAGCAGCATTTTCGTTGGCCTTTTTTGCAGCCTTACGGCTGGGGGAGCTGGTCTCGGCGAGTAAAAATAATCCGGGAGGTCTTCAATTTTCGGACGTGTTGGTCGGGAACGACGATATTAAAATTTGTATTCGTAAATCGAAAACGGACGTGTACGGAACGGGTGAATGGCTTCGGATAGGAGCGCTGGGGACAGAGTGGTGCCCAGTACGGTTGGTAAGAGACTTTAGGGCACGCCACAGCGGGGACGGCCCGCTATTGGTGCACGCGTCGGGATCTCCGTTAACAAGGTACCAGTTTTACGGCGGTCATGCCTTAAAAATCTGGGTTTCGTGCCGAACGAATTTGGTTCCCATTCCTTTAGAATCGGAGCGGCCACGTCGGCGTTCGTATGCGGTTTGCGGAGTGAGGAAGTAAAAAGGGTGGGTGGATGGAAGTCGGAGGCATACCGGTCCTATGTAAGGCCGGATTTGAGGGTATTGTAAGAATGGTTATGAGGTTGATGTTGGAGACAGTTCTTCCCCTGTTTTCTTGATTTGTTCTACAGGTTCAAACTGGACAGTGTGGGTGGTGGGCCACTCGTATATATTTTGGGCCGAAAAAAGGGCCAAAGCCAGGCCAATGGGTGCCCACCTGGGACAAACAGACGTAAGCGTGCAATGGCACGGCATACGAGGTTTAAAATGGACCGGGCTGCTCCACGAGGTGCTGCAAATCAGCAGGCGGTCTCCGGACAGAGTAATTTTGGTAATCCACGCGGGTGGAAACGATCTGGGGAAGGTAAAGGTGGGAGAGTTGTTGACGTTAATGAAGGAGGATTTATGTCGGTTCAAAAAGTTCTTTAATAAAGTTATTTTAGTCTGGTCGGATATTGTAGCCAGAAGGTTCTGGAGAGAAGCGCGGGATATGGAGGCAATAGAAAGAGCGAGGAAGAATGTGAATTTCAAGATGTCGAAGTTTGTTCAGTCAATAGGGGGGGTAGCTATTAGACACTGGGAATTAGAAAAGAGAGAGATAGGTATGTTCAGGGGTGACGGTGTACACCTTAGCGATATTGGCACCGACACGTTTTTGTCAGGTTTACAGGACGGGGTGGAGGAGGCGTTGTGGCTGGCATGTGGGGGGTGGAGTGCAGCATAGGGATATGCTGCATCCTTCGTGGCGGTAAATTTCTTTCCATGCCAGCAATGGATGGAAGGGCTGTACAGGCCCATCATGGGGCTTTCTTACGCCTGGTTTTCGCGTTTAGATATTAAAGTTTACAAAGCAGTTTTAAGCGGCATGGAAGACGAAAAGTTACAAAGTTTTGGTTAAAAGAGAAAGTTAATAAAGCTGTGGCCTACCCACATAAAATGCCAGCAAGTTGTCATGTTTTTCTTTTCATAGATAGTGGGGAGCTAAATTGAGGGGAAGGGAGTCCTCCCAGTCTAAGGAACAGCAAAGTGTATAACGAAGCTGTGGGGGACTGGGGGGCGGGGTAATTGAAGTAAGAGGAAGGAAGCGACCAGGGAGGGGTGATGCAGTGAGAGGAAGGAGAGAGGGAGGAAGAGGAGGAGTCAGTGCTCAGAAGAGAGAAGAAGTGAGAAGACGCCCACCCACCCGCCCTTGATGACGAGGGGGAGGTGAGATAGGCCTTGATACAGAGGTCAAGTCTGTTATGGAAGTTGTCACAGCTTGAGGTTAGCGGTAAATTTCTTTCCATGCCAGCAATGGATGGAAGGGCTGTACAGGCCCATCATGGGGCTTTCTTACGCCTGGTTTTCGCGTTTAGATATTAAAATTTACAAAGCAGTTTTAAGCGGCATGGAAGACGAAAAGTTATAAAGTTTTGGTTAAAAGAGAAAGTTAATAAAGCTGTGGCCTACCCACATAAAACGCCAGCAAGTTGTCGTGTTTTTCTTTTCATAGATAGATAGTGGGGAGCTAAATTGAGGGGAAGGGAGTCCTCCCAGTCTGGATTGCCCAGATAGCTTTTGGTAGTGCGTTCCAGAGGACTGGTGCTGCTCTGGAGATGTCTTGGAGGCGGGAATGAGAAGTTCGAATTAGAGGGGCGTGCAGTCTAGTTTCGTTAGCAGTGGTGGATTGAGTTTAGGGAAGCATTGTAGGGTGGTGCTATGGAGAGCTTTATGGATGAAGATAGTGAGTTTAAATTGAATTCTGTATTTAACGGGGAGCCAGTGCAGTGACCGGCACAGGGCAGAGGCGTCCAAGTAGCGTCTGGACATGAAGATGAGCCTGGCTGCCACATTCAGGATGGATTGGAGAGGGTAGAGTCTGGTGCAGGAGCGGCCGATCAGCAGCGAGTTGCAATAATCGAGCAGAGAGTGGATGAGGACAACTATAAGCGTTTTTAGCGTGTCCACGGTGAGAAAAGAGCGGATTCTTGCCATGTTCTTGAGGTGCAGCTGACATGTTCGGGACAGGGATTGGATGTAGGGGTAAAAGAGATCAGAGTCGAATATGACCCCAAGGCAGCGGGCATGTTGTCTGGGAGTTATGGTGGCACCACACACTGAGATGGAGATGTCAGGAGGAGGTCGGTTAGTGGAGGGTGGAAATACCAATAAGTTAGTTTTAGAAAGGTTTAGTTTTAGGTAGAGAGAGGACATGGTGTTAGAGACTGCGGACAGACAGTCGGTGATGTTTTGGAGGAAAGGTGCAGAGATGTCACGGGAAGAGGTGTATAGCTGGATGTCATCAGCATAGAGGTGGTATTGGAGGCCAAAACTCCTGAAGGTTTGTCCAATAGGGGCTGTGTAGATGGAGAAGAGGAGGGGGCCGAGGACCGAGCCTTGGGAGACCCTAACAGCAAGGAGAAGAGTCTCCCTACAGCATTTCCCCGATTTTGTAGGTTTACCATTCTATTTCATAGCGGGATGCGTATAAAAATGTCGCCCATACGCAATGTATTAGGTATGGATAGCGTTGCATATGCTGCCTATACCAATGTATAGGGCTCACGTTGCGTGGTACGCCGAGAAACAGAGCATACTGCGATCTATTTCTTGTGTGTCTCCTCACACCGTGCCTGCATGCACATGTATCAATGACAGTCCATTGGCTGTGCATCGCACGCGTAGCACCGTGAAGATACAGTTGTGGACATGAGCCCTTACACGCTCAATTGTGTGAAAAAACACACAGCCTGGCCTATCTCAGTGCATAGTACACAGGAGACCTGCGGATTTGTGCAAAAGATAAATGCATTTTTTTGGGGCGCACAAATATACAATGTATTGGCACACACAATAACACGCCAGAGCAGGCAACATACATGAGCGGAAGCCATTTTCACTCACGTATATACACAGCATATTTATGCGGCTGAAATGTGCTTACTCCCCATGTGAACCGTTCCTTAGGGCAGGTTCACACAGGTGTAGGCGTATTTACGCACGCATTTCCGCTATGGCCGTTGTGTTTTTGCGCGCCTCTGTGTGTTTTCCTGTATTTTCTGCATACACCTGTCCTACATATTTGCATGTCCAAAAAATTAAAGGAGATGTCTCGAGGAAGCAGTTAATTTTTTTTTTTGCCCAGTCCCCCTTATTCAGCATACAAAACTAAGCACCCGTTTAAATGACTTTTAAAGCCGGTTTCTACTCACTGTTCCAGCGTTTCAGCAACTTTTAAAAACTTTTCCAAAGATGGCCGCCGGTTCTTCTCCCAAAGTGTACAGCCCTTGCTTCAGCCCGACGTGCGCGCTCCCGAGACGCCGCCAGCTGTGTCTCCATGGCAACCGGACGCATCGCAGCCGCCGACCAGACGCCCACCGCCAGGCAGCAGGTAAGCGGCGCTAGCCCCCGGCTCCCCAGCGCTAGTTCCCCCGGCGCAGCGACAGCCCCCCCGGCCTAGCGACAGCCCCCCCCGTCGCAGCGACAGCCCCCCCGGCCTAGCGCTAGCTCCCCCGGCGCAGCGGCAGCCCCCCCGGCCTAGCGACAGCCCCCCCCATCGCAGCGGCAGCCCCCCCGGCCTAGCGCTAGCTCCCCCGGCGCAGCGGCAGCCCCCCCCGGCGCAGCCCGGCGCAGCGGCAGCCCCCCCCCCGACCCATCACTTACCTGGGAGGCTTCTCGGGGCGGCTGGGCTGGGCTGGGCTGGTCTTCTCCGCTGGGCAGCTCCAGTTTCTGCACCTTCCTCTAACAGAGGATGGTGCAGAATGGCCGCTCCAGCGCGCTCCCGAGCAGTGACAGCTCGTCTGCGCATGCGCAGAAGAGCTGTAGCGGGGAGCACACTGAAGCGGCTCGTGCTGAATGGAGAAGACCGGACTGCGCAAGCGCGTCTAAAAAAGCAAGCTGCCAGCGAATTTAGACGGAACCATGGAGACGAGGACGCTAGCAACGGAACAGGTAAGTGGAATAACTTCTGTATGGCTCATATTTAATGCACAATGTACATTACAAAGTGCATTAATATGGCCATACGGAAGTGTATAACCCCACTTGGTTTCGCGAGACCACCCCTTTAAGTGTCTTGTTTTTCCTTTTTTTAATAATTTCAAAATTGGGATGGGGTGACAAAAAAATTCCCCACCAGGTACCACCTGAGCTTCCTACACCACTGCTCCTCCACTGGCCCCAGGAACCAACCAGCCCACATGGAATTGTGGAATGGCCAGTTTGCCCCTGTTTACTGCTGTGTGCAGGGACTCTGCTGGGTCACAGATCTATAGTACAGCTTTCTTGCTCCGTCTATGTAGCAGAGCTGTGTGTGTAATGTCCTCCCAGCTGAGTTTGCAAAATGCACACAGGAGAGCTATGGCTGAGTAGTACAAGGATTGACACTGAGTACTTCACCCAACATTCCCAATCCAGTATGGTAGACAGGGAGTGGCACAGTGGCATAGGAAGGGGGGGTCATCAGCGCCCAAACTAAACCTGGATTCATCACTGAAGACAACCTGGTTCCATTCCGTAGCATCCAGTTCCACTCCATGTCATCGTTCATGACATCACTGTAGATGGAGGTGACAGTGGGTATCAGAGGTTGTACAGGTAATAGGGGCCGTGAGACCAAATGTCCTTCAGTCAAGCGCCTGGAAATGGTTCTCACCCACACAGCGGTGTAATGATGGTGCCCCCTGCCTTTGGATGGTGGGTGTCCTGAGCCCAGTCGCCTTGTGTGTGTGCTGTCACACATCCACTGGTCCAAACCCCTCTAGTCAGAACGGCCGGTGGGAGACAATTCAGCAATAGGACCATCCCAATAATGCACCCCTCTCAGACTCTGGTAACGGGGTGAAATCTCTTTTCTGCATCGTAGAGGCGTCTAGTGGTCAATAAGATCTACGAAAGCAGAAGAAGAGGTAGTCACTACACACAAGGAGCCTCCGAGAGCCTCTTATAGGCCAAGGGGGGGAACCACTTCTAGAGCATCAGGTGGCAAAACTGCATGCCGGGTTTTGCAGCAAAACAACAACTTCTAGGGGCAGGATCTTTTTTTGGCAAAGAGTTTAAATTTTGTGTTTTTCAATTTTTTTAACAGTTTTATTGTATAATCAAAACATACATCCTAGTCTTGATGCTGGGTGAGACAACTTTATCATCTATGAGGTCCCTGATGATACCCTGGGCATCAGTAGACATATTGTTAGATGCGGTCCTGATAAGCTTTTTCAACTTTTACTCCCTCCCCGAAAAAAAACTAAACAAAACAATATAAAATAAAACAGAAATAAAACAGTAAAATATAGAAGGAAATGAAAAAAGACTACAAAAAAGTAATTAAAACATATAGCATATGTACAAGAAAAAAAGGAAACAACGAAACAAGAGCTGCTCTGACCACAGGTTGTAGGTTGCCTCCTCTCTTGCTCCAAGGAAATCTGATACTTTGTGTCTGCTCGCCAGTAAACATCGTCTACCGATCTGTATACATACAGCAGACCTCTGGTATGTATCCTGGAGATGCGGGGATCCCCCAGGGCACCGGCACAGCATGTAGAACACCTTGCTAATTTGCTTAAGAGGGGTGGATCCCCCAGTGCCAGTTATGACTGGTGGATCCCCCAGTGTGTGACTGTGTAATTTTGGACTTGGGACCAGAAGGCCCGTATCAGGGGGCAGGTCCACAGACTATGGAATAAATTGGCGTTTGGCTCCTTACATTTGAAGCAATTTGAGGTGCAGTATATTCCCATATGGTGACCCCTCACAGGAGTCAGATATGATCTGTGGGCAATTTGTAGCCTCATTTCCAGTAACCTAGCCGAGGGCAAGCACTTGTGAGCCGACAACACCGATACCACATTCATTTCGGGGGTTGAATCTGGGTCGTCAAGAGACCATTTTCTGACCCCGAGTCAATGTCGCCCGTTTCTCGCATGTTACGAATTAATCCCTATAACCTAGATATTAGTCAATGCGTGTGTACCTGTCTAGAGATCCAAGTACCGCTCGCTATTGTGAGGGTTATGAACATGAAAACTTATATATGTATACATTTCATCCATCTGTGATATACGTTTCCGGAGGCTTTAGGCCTGAATTGTATACATTAAATGCTTGTACATTTAGGTTAGTACTTAATTACATTAAGTAGAGGTGTAATCTTAAATGTCCATCATGTCTCCAAGATCTTGTTTATCTCGTTACACTGATCAAAAGGTTGTGTGGAATGCTTTGTTCTTGACTGCTGTCTAGGTAGGGCATGTGATTAAAAGTTAGATTGTAAGGATACCAGACAGGGAGTCTACATTCAAATAAATAAAGCATTGTTTATAGAGAAGACACAATTATTTATCAGTAAAGCAGTTCAACCTCTGTAACACTAGCCTACTGATACGCCCACTGATACGCCTACTATTTTTTGTATAAGAAATGACAATGTACAGAATAAAGACAGATTGCTCTAAGACACGACCGTGATGCCTGTGTCTATTGCTTTCTCACGGTGGCCGCCATAACCACCTCTGATTTGGAGCCCCACAGCATATTAACGTAACATGGATTTATCCCTAACATTAATTGGTGCCCAGAACGTGGGGCTTGATGGAACAAGAGGACCACCTACACCTCGAACCCCCCCGGACCCAGATGGGATAAGGAGTCACTCGGAACCACGGATTGACAAAAACTGCGCAGTAAGGTAAGGCTTTATCTTGCCACAATCTATCCGTGCTTCCTGGCTGCTCCTTTCCTGTCCGAGGGGTAAGAAGTGCATGCCTCTTATAAATCTTCAAGCTTTTAAGAATCCATATGGTGGGCTGAATATGCTGTGCGGGTGTTTAACTGTTATTGTCTTTATTTGTTACTTTGCATGGTCAGTGTACAGAATATGAAACCCTCTTGCCGATCTCTGGAAGGCATGGTATAAATTGTACCAGGGAAGCCTAAAATTTTCAGGGGATAAAATCCCTGATGGGAGCCTCTTATAGGTATAAGAGAAGAAGTTGAGACGGGGGGAAATAAGCAAGGTTGGAAAGTACCGACACTTTTAGACAAGTGAGGAAGTACTGACACTTAAAAAGTAGTAACTGACATGCAAATGTTTTTGTCTTTATGTGTGTGTATAAATGGAAGGACCTGTATGAGAGTTAGACTGTGTTATATGGTGTATACTGTCCGGTAACCAGAAACGAAATGAAGCAAAAATGACCAAATGCTGAGCCAGACCACAGGGGGTGGAGCTAGGTGATGTCAGGAGATGGGAGGAAAGAACAATAGGAACAGGTCTTGCTCCACCCTCCACACAGTCCAGCCTAGGTGAGAAGTGTGTCTCCATTTTAAGTGGATGTTGGTGTATATATATGTATATTGTGGTAATGTATAGAGTGAAGGTCACTCTTAGACTCCATGTTAAGTCTCTCATTTGAACAAATGGAATGACCAAAGGAGGGGCATCTAATTTTATTCCTGAGACTAGTTGTGTGAGATAATAGCCCAGGATTACCACAGTGTATATATGTATATACAGATTCGTGGAATATGTGGAATTCAAAAATATTGAGTTGTGTTAATTTGAATATTATTGAATTAAGATATTAATATGAGATAATTGTGTACTTGAAACACCTGATAAGTACTTTAGTCAAATTAATAACAAAAGTTCTATTTAAAGTGTAATTCATTTTCAATTAACAACAGTATTTTATTTGAAGAGTGTACAAAGAAAATAATAATAAAAATAATAAGCCTCTTGGTATACATAAGCCGCCAGCCATTGGCCATACTGCTGGTAAAGAGGATAAGGTGTAAAAGACTGCACAGAAAATAGTGAAACAAACAATTGTTTTATGTGTGTGAAAGAATAAAAACAATAAGCCTCTTGGTGTACATAAGCCGCCAGCCCTTGTCCATACTGCTGGTAAAGAGGATAAGGTGTGAAAGATAGCTAAAGAAATTGGCAAATGAATATTGGTCCCCATCCCACTTATTAGGGTCCCAATCAACTACAGTATGAACCTTTTATAGTGTCTAACTCTCTTTAAAGCGTAATTTGAACTAAGTCTTGCTCCTTCCAGCAATACATTAATAGCGCTGTGAACAGGATTACACAGAGAGTAATACACTAGTTTGTTTTAAAGGAAAATTTTGATAAACTGATAGTTGAAGAATTTCTTGTGATAATCTGGCATAGTGTGAAAATGTCGCCTTTTAAGAAAATCCACAATAGTACGAAAATGTCGGTAGCTAAGAACAAAGAAGTGTCCGATGAATTGTTAAGGGTGGAATAAAGCCCCCTATAATATATTGGCCGCTGAGTGGTCGCAGTGTGGTGAATATCAGTATGTGGGTAGAAATGGGCATAAGTTGTATTGTGTTTGTCATTGGGTAGCCTATTCTGAGCGAATTGTGTAAAAACCGCGGTACTAAGAGTTTTTCTTATCTATACATAATTCGCTCATTATTGGAAGTCTGGTGTACAGTAAATACAATCCCAATTTCTACTTCACATATTATCAGTCCGTATAGGAATGAATAAAACCCCCCTTAGTGAGTGTGAATTTGCAGTTTTTGTAAGGTGGGGCAGGTATATTACACTCTAAGTTCATTTCGAATAGTCAGCCCAGGTTATTTGCACAATAGAAGATGCTTACAGGCAGTGGAACCTGTTATACAACTCTGCTATTTGTCTGGAGAAGTTTCTGTGTTCTATAGGCAAAGAGTGGAGTACTGGGCTTTAGACTAGAGGGCCTACTTGTCTTTGCAAAGAAATGTGAATTGAGAATTGCTTATATTTGGCTGCACAGGAAAAAGCCCCTATGTTGTATTATATTAAATATATATATATATATACTGTTCAATAGCTAAAAATGAAATGAGAAAAGAATTAAAAGCACAGGTATATAATGTTCTCTCATTGTGGGGTCAGTTCCCTCTTCCACCTTCACCCCCTCCTTCATCTCAAATCCAACCGTCTCCTCCCCCACCCTATGCCAAGTCGTCCACTCCAAGGTCAAACATTGGACTGGAGGGATGGACCTGCTGGCATTGTGGACAACAGAACCCGGATTGGAGAGAGAGCTGCCCTGCTTGCGGAGCTCCTCGGTGCAAACCGGTTATGCCTATGCTCACTAGATCCTAGGCTAGTGAGTGGAAGCATGAGAAGGAGGACAAGGAGGAGATGCAGGAGTATATGTAAAACAGGGAAGGCAGCGGGAACTATAATGTAAAATTATGTGAAAGACTATTGTGGCACAGATTGGGATAAAATTAAACATAGAGAATTGAGAAGTGGTAAAATATTTTTAATTTGTCTGAAACATTGGGGAAAAAGAAAAAGAAAAAAAAATTGAGAGAATCCTCCTTGTCTCTTTCTAATATCACACAAAGAGAAGGAAGAAAGTGTAAAACAATTCTATGCCCCCTTCAACAACGTTTGTCAGATGTGGGATATAGGGGCATAGAAGAGATGGGTAAACATGTACTTAGTATGGCCTTTGTAGAAGGTCTATTGAAATCCCTAAGGTCATAGATAATAAGCCAGAGTGGAGACAGTCTGAATCTCCGGCCCTTTTTCGGACAAAAGGACATTTATGTAAAGCTAAAAAAAAAAAAAAAAAATGCTTGGACAAGTTCTGGCACCAAGGGTGCGCAGAATTCTCCAAACATGTACAACCAGGCATTCCAGTCTGTCCTGCAGGCTTGGACTCCGCCTGAGGGGACTGTGCTGTTGCAGTATGTTAATGACCTTCCGCTTTGTGCTGAGGATCTGAAGCATGTCAATCTGCATCCATTTCTCTTCTAAAAAAATTTTTTTTTAGCATAAAATGGCTGCAAGGCTTAAAAAGGAAAAATTACAGCTTTGTAAACAAAAGGTTGTTGTCTAGCTCAAGAAGGCAGACATCTCACAGAACGACGCAGGGCTGCAGTTCAAGCCATTTCTGTATCTTCTTCTGCTGCCAAAGCTTCGCACCTTTTTGGGACTTGTCTCATACTGCCGTCCCTGGCCTTTCATGCGACAGCAGTATTGATGCAAAAACATGGAGGACGTCCACGGTCACTTGGGTATTACTCCATGAGATTGGATCCGGTAGCCCGAGGAGCCCCCTCCTGTGTCTGCGGTGGCAGCAGTACAAGTAATGGTTGACAAGTCTTCTGAGTTGGTCCTGAACTACCCCCCCCTAGTGGTTCTCACCCCTCATGACATCCAGAGTATACTCATTCAAGTACAACCTAAACATCTGTCTCTAGCTCATCAGATAAGGTTGCAATGTGCTTTGCTCATGCCCCCCCTTAATATTTCTTTTCAATGGTGAACCCGGCTACTCTTCTTCCAATCGAGTATCCTGGTTCAAATGGGGGAGGGGGAGACATAGGTGATCTAATGGGGGAGGGGGAGGCATAGGTGATCTAGGTATTACAGATCAGCTATTTTTAAAAATTTTTTGCAAATAAGAACGTGATCTATTTGGAATAGAATATCAGCATGATTGTCTAGCATTGATGCAACAAGAAAGTTTAAGTTTTAAAGAGTTACTGAAACCCCTTGTTAATACATATTTTGAGTTGTTTTTTTTTATAGATGGTACCAGGGTGATTGACAACTCCACACCAGATATGCAGTGCTCACACAACAAGATCTCTAAAAGCAGAATGCCTCCGCATGTCTCAGCACAAGAAGCGGAACTGAAGGCCCTCACTGAGGCGTGTAGAGTGACAGAAGGTAACCATTTACACTGACTCCTGGTATGTATTCGGCATAGATCATGGTTACGGCCCAATATGGAAGGCCAGACATTTTTAAACTTCTGTAGGACAACCCATTGAGAATGGTGTAGCAGTGCAGAACCTTATGAAAGCCCTACTCCTGCCAGACAAAGTAGCAATCCTAAAGGTGAAAGCTCATACTAAAGCCAACACTGCAGAAGCAAAAGGCAACGCCCTCACAGACTTCACAGCAAAAGCAGTGGTCCTTAAGCCGTGGAAGAAAGAAGAAAAGAAGATACTGACCGCATAAGTCAGAGACTATGATTTGGACTTTGATAAAAATTTGAACATTGACAGTCACAAGCCAGCAAAGAAGAAAAAGATAAATGGACTAATATGGGAGCAGTAGAACAGGGTGGCGTATGGCAAACAGTCAGTAACTTGCCTACCACGATCCCTGTACCCCATGATGGCCCAGCTGATCAATAGAAAGACTCACCTATCGAACGCAGCTATGCTACTGACGCTTGAGAGAGAAAGGGTGGCCCCTGGGTTCTCTATAGCTGCTACATCATTTGTCCAATTTTGCATGAGCTATGCCGTAAGCAACAGGGTAGAAGTAAATTGACCACAAAGGCACTTGCCAGGACCACTCTACCCATTTCAGGGATTGCAAATTGACGACATTCAGCTCCCACGTGTTGGGAAGTATGAATATGTGCTTGTTGTTGTTGATGTTTTTCAGGTTGGAGGCGTACCCTGTTACAAAAGTAAATGAGCAGGTAACCGAAAAGAAGCTCATGAATAAGGTAATCTGCAGATACGGGGTACCAGAGGTAATCAAGTCAGATAGAGGTACACATTTCACAGGTGAAATAATGCAACACTTCGTGTCTGCGCTGGGTAACTCCCAGGCATTTGACACCCCTTATCATCCACAAAGAGCCAGAAAACCATTGTGCATTATAATATTTCTCTTCAGGCAATGAAACCCTGCACCAGAGGAAAACGAAAATGGTATGATACCCTATTAGGGGGAATTGGTACAGGTGTAGGGGTTCTGAACTCTATAGATTTAGAGGTGATGAAGAATAAAATGGCTGGGGTAGGACAGGATGTTTCTAGATTGATAAATGTTCAGGCACAATGCATGCCTTCCTTGTTCCTCCCCCGATGTCTTGCATTAGGATATGATAAGGATGTATTAACGCTTTTTAATCTGGTTTTGCAGTTAAAAAGGATTTGTTTGTAAATATGAGTAAATTCATGAACTATACACAATGTAGCCTGCAATATGTATATATGATTCACGAGAGGGACAAAGCAGTCAGATGTGATGACAAATAATGAAAAATTGTGGAGAAATATTCTCAATAATGTAATTCCAGTAGCATCTTGGATACGGCCCGGGGCTGATGGTGTAGAATGCTCTGATGAATATTGCACTGGGGAAATGATTTTATGATGTAAAGGACACAAGCCTGATGTGTAAGTCTGTAGTACTACCTGTGGTGTTCGGACCGCCTCTATATGCTTTACAATATTAGTTGCCCAAGTTTACAGGTACTATGATTGATAGTGAAAATAAAACCCATGGCATAGAGAACTGTGAAGAAACACTGGATGGCCTAGCATGCGGACGGAGTACAGCCGCATATGAGCCATGTCTCCTGCAGCCTTCAGTCAGCATATGTGATTGGACGGTGCTACCTGCGTCTTTCCATATGCTGATAGAAGTTGGCCCCCAATATATATGCTTTGTTACCAACCAAACTAAAACCACCAGTATGTATAATCTCACCACTCCATTGTCTGGATGTATACAGAACATGTCGGTGATACATTGGTTTACAGAAACTTACACCTTTTTGCCAGATGCTGAAGCAACATTAAGGTACTACTGGCACCCAGATGCTATCCCTATGACAACTCTGACTGTATTCTTGGGTAGAATTGTAAGACTAATGAAAGACACTGAACATGTTACCATGCAGGGCGGCGCTGGGTCCCGCGGCCGGCGCGTGCCGATTCGAGCTCGGCTTCGGCGTCCCGGAGCTGTGCTGTCAGGGATCTCCCGGCGGCGTGGAGCAGCCAGCGTGCAGCAGCCAGCGTGCTGCGGCGTGGGCGTGTCCACCCGTAGGGTGCCGCCCGCTCTCATCCACCTCCCTTATGCAACAGTGGGAGAGTCGGCTCCTCCCACTCTCCGCCCCGGGGCGGAGGCTTTTAGTTAAAAGGCTGGCAGTGACCTGAACTCACTGCCAGTTATTGGTTCTGCTAGCCTCTAGTCAGGTCTATTCTAGTCTGTCCTAGTTGCTTGTCAGTATCCTTTCGTTTGCCTGTGAGCTACACCTCCAGCCTTGATTCACCTAGTAGTTTTGTTGGTCTGTTACACCTGCCTCTTCTGTCGGCACTCTGTCCCCTGTTAGTAGTTCCATCCAGGTAGTCGCCAGGTCCCTAGCCAGCGCAGGGACTGCCGCCCAGTTGTCCGCCTGGGGTTAGCCAGGGCCGAGGCAAGTAGGCAGGGACAGTGGGGTGCAGGAGATCAGGGCACCCCAACTGGCGCTCGGGGGGCAGAGTGCCGTAACATAATAACTGGCCCTTTAAAACCGTTTTTGTCATGGAGGCGATCAGTTCCCTCACGAACCAGCTGCAGGCCCTGGTGCCTGTGATCCAGGATTTATCCGCCCGCATGGTGGCCCAGGAGCAGCGGGGGGTGTCGCAGGGGTCGGACGCCTCAACCAGCCCCGAACCCAAGTGCCCTCTTCCCGAGGTGTTTTCTGGGGAGAGGAACAAGTTTTTTGTTTTCCGACAGGCGTGTCGCCTGTTTTTTCGCATGCGTCCCCGTTCTTCCGGGTCGGAGGCTCAGAGGGTCGGGCTGATAATGTCCCTGCTGCGGGGCTCGGCACAGACATGGGCTTTCTCCATCTCCGAGGGTTCCTCCTGCCTGCAGTCCGTGGACTCCTTTTTTCAGGAACTCGGGGGTATCTTCGACGAACCGGACCGAGCGGGGTTGGCGGTTTCACGGTTGTTGGCGCTGCGGCAGGGGTTGTCGTGTGTGGAGGATTATTGCTCCAACTTCAGACGCTATGCGGGGGATACGACATGGAACGATAGCGCGCTGAAGGACGTTTTTCTGCAGAGCCTCTCGGACGCAGTTAAAGACCTGTTAATTTCCCATCCCGTTCCCGGGTCCTTAAGGGAGGCTATGGAGCTAGCGGTGAGAGCAGATAGGAGGCTCAGGTCTAGGAAGCAGGACAGGCAGACCCGTAGAGTCAGGGAGGTCAGTGGCCCTGGTCCCTCCTCCTCCTTACCAGTCTCTGCGCCCGAGCCGATGGAGGTGGACCCGCTGGACCCCAAAGAGCGACGCCGGATCCGTTTGTTGCATCGTCTCTGCCTCTACTGCGGGAAAGCTGGACATCGGGTGATAACCTGCCCACTGAGGTCTAAACGCCCGCAGCCGGAACCGGCGGAAAACTCCGAGTCCTAGGCAATTGCAGGGAGGATCGCCTAGGACTTCAGGTACTTCCTAAACTTTTGGTACCGTGTCATGTTAGATTCTGGGATTTTTCCCGATCAGGGCGGGCGTTTATTGATTCCGGAGCAGCCGCTAACTTGATAAGTCTGGGTTTTGTCCGTTCTCTGATGGCGGAATTTGTGGCGTTGAAGACGCCAATTCATTTTACCAGCATTGATGCTACCCCTCTCTCTACAGGCTTGGTACGATGGAGGACCCCAAGATTACAGTTCACGGTGGGGGTCCTCCACTCGGAAGAACTGTCTTTCTTGGTTATGGAAAAAATGTCGGTTGATGTGGTGCTTGGTATGCCCTGGTTGGCACTGCACAACCCCCAATTTGATTGGTCCACCCGGGAATTGACTCATTGGGGGTCATCGTGTCACAATCACCTGTCTACCATAGCTGTGTGCTCCGCAGATACGGTGCTCATTCCGGAGTATTTGTCAGACTTTCAGGATGTATTCTCCAAACGACTGTCTAAGGCTCTGCCCCCTCATAGGGAGTGGGACTGTGGTATCGACCTGATTCCCGACGGTCCCATCCCTAAGGGAGCCATTTTCAATCTGTCAGGTCGTGAGCATGAAGCCCTCAAGTCCTATGTCTCGGAAGCTCTGGCCAACCGACATATCCGGCCGTCCAGGTCCCCTGCCGGGGCAGGTCTCTTCTTTGTAGAGAAGAAGGACGGGACACTAAGGCCTTGTGTGGATTATCGGGCCTTGAATAAAATCACTGTGAAGAACCAGTGCTCCTTGCCCCTAATTCCTGACTTGTTGAATCAGGTGGTAGGGGCTCACTGGTTCTCCAAACTGGACTTAAGGGGGGCTTACAATTTAATTCGCATCAGAGAGGGAGATGAATGGAAGACAGCGTTCAACACCCCGTTAGGACATTTTGAATGTCTGGTCATGCCTTTTGGACTCTGTAATGCCCCCGCTGTGTTTCAGGGTTTTATGAACGCAGTCTTCCACGACTTCCTGGGGGTATTTCTGGTCATTTATCTGGACGACATCCTGGTGTACTCACCTGACTGGGATTCACATGTGCGGCACCTGAGGTTGGTCCTGACCCGTTTGCGCGAGTATCAACTTTTTGTCAAATTAGAGAAATGTACATTTGGCTCTAAACAAGTATCCTTCCTTGGTTATGTAATTTCCCCCACAGAGATTCAGATGGAGTCTGATAAAGTAGCAGCAATCTCCCAATGGGTCAGACCCGACAACCTCAAGGCTCTCCAGCGGTTCTTAGGTTTTGCAAATTTCTACCGCAAATTCATTAGAAATTACTCAGTTATTGCTCAACCTCTGACCGACCTGACTAAGAAGGGGGCTGACTTGGGTAAGTGGTCGCCTGCAGCCCTTGAGGCCTTTAGCCGTCTAAAAAAGGCATTCACGACTGCCCCGGTGCTAATACAGCCGGACGCACGACTACCCTTTTTTATTGAGGTAGACGCGTCGGAAGTGGGGACAGGAGCAGTATTGTCGCAGGAAGTCAGTGGGAGGTCTGGCTATAGCCCATGTGCGTTCTTTTCGCGAAAGTTCAATTCAGCAGAGCGCAACTACGACGTGGGTAACCGTGAATTGTTGGCTATCAAATGGGCTCTGGAAGAGTGGCGACACCATCTTGAGGGTGCTAGACACCCAATTACCGTATATACTGATCACAAGAATCTGGTATATCTCGCCAATGCGAAAAGACTCACTGCTCGTCAAGCCAGGTGGGCGTTATTCTTCGCCAGGTTTAACTTCGTCGTGACATATATCCCCGGAGAGAAGAACGTGAAGGCGGACGCCCTGTCACGGAGTTTCGGGGTACCAGACAGTGGGACCATGACTCCCGAGAATATCTTAGCCCCCGGCGTGGTGGTGGCAGTGTTAGAGTCTAACTTCGTCCCTCAACTACAGGATGCTCAGCAGGACGCTCCGTCAGGGGTGCCGGAGGGCAGATGGTTTGTGCCAGAGACCCTACGCCCTAGAGTCATGGATGAGTCCCACTCGTCGGCTCTCGCCGGGCATCCAGGGTTCCAGGGGACCCTGGAGCTTTGCTCCCGATACTTCTGGTGGCCAGGCATGTCTCAGGAGATCCGCAACTTTGTGAGGGGTTGCTCGGTCTGTGCTCGCAATAAGAGTCGGCGGCGGCCTCCGGAGGGTCCTCTGAGACCACTACCGGTTCCTTCCAGTCCCTGGTCTCACTTATCAGTAGATTTCATCACTGACCTACCAGAATCCCAGAAGTGCACCACTATCTTAGTGGTGGTCGACCGGTTCTCAAAGATGGCACATTTTGTGGCGTTAAAAAAGCTACCCTCGGCAAAAGAATTTGCCACGATTTTTGTAAAGGAAATAATTCGCCTACATGGGGTTCCCCAAAATATTGTATCTGATCGCGGGGTTCAGTTTGTGTCGCAGTTTTGGCGTGACTTCTGCAGAAACCTGGGAACGTCGCTTTCCTTCTCGTCAGCGTTCCACCCGCAGACTAATGGTCAGACTGAGCGGAAGAACCAAGACTTAGTGCAATATTTACGGTTGTTTGCCAGCGAAAAGGCTTACCAGTGGGCAGAGTTCCTGCCGTTGGCAGAGTTTGCACTAAACAACCGCCTTTGTTCTTCTACTGGGGTGTCTCCATTTTTTAGTGTATACGGTCAGCATCCTCGCTTCCTTACAGCAATCCCTACTCCGTCGCTCTGTCCGGCAGCGGATGACGCCACAGATACGCTTCGGGGAGTATGGAAAGAGGTGCAGAGAAACTTGGAGGCAGCGGGGGCCCGTATGCAGTTGCGCAGTGGGAAGAGTCTGTCTGTGTCTGAACCTTACAGGGTGGGACAGAAGGTATACCTGTCTTCTAAAAATCTCAAATTGCGGGTCCCGTCCTAGAAGCTGGCGCCACGTTACGTGGGGCCGTTTGCCATCACACGTGTGGTGAACCCACTCGCCTACGAGCTGGGGTTGCCAGCCACATGGAGGGTTCACAGGGTATTCCATAAGTCGCTGCTGAAACCTTTTGTCCCTTCGGTGATACCCACCCTGGTCCGGGATGAAGTCGAATACGAGGTCCAGGAGATACTGGACTCTCGTCGGTGTCGAGGAATCCTACAATACTTGGTGGCCTGGAAGGGTTTTCCACCAGAAGATCATTCCTGGGTGGCCGCATGTGATGTTCATGCTCCCGTGTTGGTACGGCGGTTCCACCGTCGTTTTCCAGATAAGCCTGGTCGAGTTTCCGGGGGCCCGGAGGTCCCCCGTCAGAGGGGGGGTAATGTTACCATGCAGGGCGGCGCTGGGTCCCGCGGCCGGCGCGTGCCGCTTCGAGCTCGGCTTCGGCGTCCCAGAGCTGTGCTGTCAGGGATCTCCCGGCGGCGTGGAGCAGCCAGCGTGCAGCAGCGTGGAGCAGCCAGCGTGCTGCGGCGTGGGCGTGTCCACCCGTAGGGTGCCGCCCGCTCTCATCCACCTCCCTTATGCAACAGTGGGAGAGTCGGCTCCTCCCACTCTCCGCCCCGGGGCGGAGGCTTTTAGTTAAAAGGCTGGCAGTGACCTGAACTCACTGCCAGTTATTGGTTCTGCTAGCCTCTAGTCAGGTCTATTCTAGTCTGTCCTAGTTGCTTGTCAGTATCCTTTCGTTTGCCTGTGAGCTACACCTCCAGCCTTGATTCACCTAGTAGTTTTGTTGGTCTGTTACACCTGCCTCTTCTGTCGGCACTCTGTCCCCTGTTAGTAGTTCCATCCAGGTAGTCGCCAGGTCCCTAGCCAGCGCAGGGACTGCCGCCCAGTTGTCCGCCTGGGGTTAGCCAGGGCCGAGGCAAGTAGGCAGGGACAGTGGGGTGCAGGAGATCAGGGCACCCCAACTGGCGCTCGGGGGGCAGAGTGCCGTAACAGAACACCTTCAAAAGAATTTGGATGTTACTAACCTCTCCCTTATGGAATTAGAAAAACATGTATGGGTAGGAGATAAGTTGGTCAGCATAGGTACTAAGATCCAGGTAGACACAGAGTATAACTGGTATGATATTTTTACTGGATGGTCACCTACAGCAGGAAAGATGATGGATTTTATGTTTCACCCATTACTAATACTGTTTCTTTTGTTCATTCTTTTGAGTGTTTGCAATTTATGGACATTCTGTGGGATACGGAGACAAGCAAATTATCTGGAATCGCTCCCTCTACGATATCGTTAAAACAGTCATACGTAAAAGAGCAACAACAGTGGGGATCCGGCGAAGAGGATAGAAAGACCGGCAAGGGTGGCTTAGCACCCTTGATAGTACCACTACAAAGGCTCTTTTCAAGATGGACTGTTTCAAAATGGGGGACTGTGAGGGTTATGAACATGAAAACTTATATATGTATACATTTCATCCATCTGTGATATACGTTTCCGGAGGCTTTAGGCCTAAATTGTATACATTAAATGCTTGTACATTTAGGTTAGTACTTAATTACATTAAGTAGAGGTGTAATCTTAAATGTCCATCATGTCTCCAAGATCTTGTTTATCTCGTTACACTGATCAAAAGGTTGTGTGGAATGCTTTGTTCTTGACTGCTGTCTAGGTAGGGCATGTGATTAAAATGTAGATTGTAAGGATACCAGACAGGGAGTCTACATTCAAATAAATAAAGCATTGTTTATAGAGAAGACACAATTATTTATCAGTAAAGCAGTTCAACCTCTGTAACACTAGCCTACTGATACGCCCACTGATACGCCTACTATTTTTTGTATAAGAAATGACAATGTACAGAATAAAGACAGATTGCTCTAAGACACGACCGTGATGCCTGTGTCTATTGCTTTCTCAGGGTGGCCGCCATAACCACCTCTGATTTGGAGCCCCACAGCATATTAACGTAACATGGATTTATCCCTAACACACCATTTTGGGGTGCATACAGCTTTTTTGATCACTTTTATTATTTTTTAGTTTTTTTTACGCTCTTTGCCGTGCAGGATAAAAAGTTTGTTCAACTTGTTGTCGTTACGAATACGACGAGACCAAATAGGTGCGATTTTATTTTTTTTATACTAATATGGAAAAAGCACATAAAAGAGTTTTTTTTACACTTCTCTGTTTTTTACACGTTTTATGTCCCTGTAGGGGACTTGCACCACAGCACCTATGATTACTTCTGTCCTGCAATGCCTTAGTGCTTGTATTAATGATCATAGGCAATAACAAAGCATGTATCTGGCGTCATGTAGCCAGGGCAAACCGTCAGTACTCCACGATTACATCACAGGGGACCAATGACATCACAGAGGGAGCATGCTCCCCCTTGTAAGCCCTTTGGATGCTGCGAGTTACATAGGTCGCGGCGTGTAAGTGGTTAACAGTGGAGGTTGCTGTCCGGATGCACCCCCGCTGTTGCATCGGGGGGGCCGGCTATCAGTGACAGCCGGCTCCCACTGCCGGATATCGCCGGCACTCTTCTTATCTCGTGCTATCCACAGGGTGTAAGTGTTCGTCTGGTTGCGTTAATACCCCTCTGCCAGGACGTACACTTACCCGCTGTGGCGTTAAGGGGTTAAACTCCCACTGGTGAGCCGCCTGTATACATAGATCTCACTATGTGATGGACTATGCTGAAATAACCCGAGGCCCAATCATCCTGGCCACCAAACCAGAGCCCAATCCTGGACAGCCCTGAGGGTAGGCAGCCTGTCAGTGGTAGCGAGGACAGCTCTTGTGGTGGGGAGCCTGTCAGTGGCAGCGAGGACAGCTGTGATGATGGGCAGCTTGTCAGTGGCAGCAAGAACAGCCTAGATGATGGGCAGCCTGTCAGTGGCAGCGAGGACAGCCCTGATGGTGGGCAGCCTTGTCAGTGGCAGCGAGGACAGCCGTGATGATGGGCAGCTTGTCAAAGGCAGCAAGAACAGCCCTGATGATGGGCAGCCTTTCAGTGGCAGCGAGGACAGCCCTGATGGTGGGCAGCCTTGTCAGTGGCAGAGAGCACAGCCCTGAGGGTGGGCAGCCTGTCAGTGCCAGCAAGGACAGCTCTGATGGTGGGCAGCCTATCAGTGGCAGCGAGGACAGCCCTTATGTCGGGCAGCCAGTCAGTGGCAGCGAGGACAGCCCTGATGGTGGCGGCCTGTCAGTGGCACCGAGGACAGCCTTGATGGTGGGCAGCCTGCTGTATGATATAACTGAGGAGAGCTCAGTCTTATATAGCCCGGCTCCACCAAATTGCCTCCCCTCAGGCCCTGTATGACGTGCGCCACAAGATGGAGGTTGTCATGGATACGGCTGTGTAACTGCACAGGGCCTACACACAGCATCTATTGGTCAACCCCCAGCAGGGGGCGTGTCCGCATACTAGAGCATAGGGGAGCTGCACCAGTCATTGTAATGTGTGACCAAAGCATCAGACACGATGCGACTGCAGCTCCGGTAGTGACCGGAGTATTAAACATGAGACTACCGCAGCCCAGTACGTGACCGAAGCATCAGACACGATGCGACTGCAGCTCCGATAGCAACTGGAGTATTAAACATGCGCAGCCCAGAACATGACCGAAGCACCAGAAACGATGCGAGAGTGGCTCTGGTAGTGACTGGAGTATTAAAGATGACACACCTGTCACCCAGAATGTGACCGAAGCATCAGAAACGATGCAACTGCAGCTACGGTAGCGACCGGAGTATTAAACATACGCAGCCCAGAACATGACCGAAGCATGAGACACGATGCGACAACGGCTCTGGTAGTGACTGGAGTATTAAAGATGACACACCTGTCGCCCAGAATATGACCGAAGCATCTGAAACGATGCAACTGCAGCTACGGTAGCGACCGGAGTATTAAACATCATATGACTGCAGCCCAGAATGTGACCGAAGCATCAGACACGATGTGAGTGCGGCTCTGGTAGCGACTGGAGTATTAAACATGACAAAACCGCCGCCCAGACCGTGACCGAAGCATCAGACACGATGGGACTGCAGCTCTGGTAGTGACCGGAGTATTAAACATGACACAACCGCCACTGAAAACGTGACTGAAGCATCAGACACGATGCGACTGCAGCTTCGGTAGCTACCGGAGTATTAAGCATGACGGGACCGCAGCCCAGAACGTGACGAACCATCAGACACGAAGAGACTGCGGCTCCGGTAGTGACCGGAGTATTAGACATGACAGAACCACTGCCCAGAATGTGACCAAAGCATTAGACACGATGCGACTGCAGCTCTGGTAGCGAGGACACCTCTGATGGTGTGCAGCCTCTCAGTGGCAGGGAGGACAGCCCTTATGGTGGGCAGCCTCTCAGTGGCAGGGAGGACAGCCCTTATGGTGGGCAGCCTGTCAGTTGCAGGGAGGACAGCCCTGATAGTGGGCAGCCTGTAAGTGACAGTGAGGACAGCCCTGATGGTGGGCAGCCTGTCAGTGGCAGCCAGGATAGGCCTTATGGTGGGCAGCCTGTCAGTGGCAGCGAAGATAGGCCTTATGGTGGGCAGCCTGTCAGTGGCAGTGAGGACAACCCTGGGGGTGGGCAGCCTGTCAGTGGCAGCGAGGACAGCTCTGACAGTGGGCAGCCTATCAGTGGCAGCGAGGACAGCTCTGATGGTGGACAGCCTGTCAATGGCAGTGAGGACAGCTCTGATGGTGGGCAGCCTGTCAATGGCAGGGAGGACAGCTCTGATGGTGAGCAGCCTGCTGTATGATATAACTGAGGAGAGCTCAGTCTTATATAGCCCGGCTCCACCAAACTGCCTCCCCTCAGGCCCTTTATGACGTGCACCACATAAGATGGAGGTTGTCATGGATACGGCTGTGTAACTGCACAGGACCTACACACAGCATCTATTGGTCAACACCCAGCAGGGGGCGTGTCCTCATGCTAGAGCATAGGGGCGCTGCATCAGTCATTGTAATGTGTGACCTAAGGATCAGACACGATGCGACTGCAGCTCCGTTAGTGACCGGAGTATTAAACATGACACAACCGCAGCCCAGAACATGACCGATGCATCAGACACGATGCGACTGCAGCTCCGTTAGCGACCAGAGTATTAAACATGACACAACCGCCACACAAAACGTGACTGAAGCATAAGACACGATGCAACTGCAGCTCCGGTAGTGACCGGAGTATAAAACATGACATAACCGCCACACAAAATGTGACTGAAGCATAAGACACAATGCGACTGCAGCTCCGTTAGCGACCAGAGTATTAAACATGACACAACCGCAGCCCAGAATGTGACCAAAGAATCAGGCACGATGCGACTGCAGCTTTGGTAGCGACCAGAGTATTAAACATGACACAACCGCAGCACAGAACGTGACCGAAGCATCAGACAAGATGCGACTGCAGCTCCGGTAGTGACTGGAGTATTAAAGATGACCCAACCGTCGCCCAGAACGTGACGGAAGCATCAGACACGATGCGACTGCAGCTCCTGTAGTGGCCAGAGTATTAAACATGAGACTACCGCAGCCCAGTACGTGACCGAAGCATCAGACACGATGCGACTGCAGCTCCGGTAGCAACTGGAGTATTAAACATAACACGACCGCAGCCCAGAACGTGACCAAAGCATCAGACACGATGCGACAGCGGCTCCGGTAGTGACTGGAGCATTAAAGATGACACACTTGTCGCCCAGAACATGACCGAAGCATCAGAAACGATACGACAGCGGCTCTGGTAGTGACTGGAGTATTAAACATGCGCAGCCCAGAACATGACCGAAGCATCAGACACGATACGACAGCGGCTCTGGTATTGACTGGAGTATTAAAGATGACAGCATTGTCGCCCAGAACGTGACCGAAGCATCAGACACGATGCGACTGCAGCTCCGGAAGCGACCGGAGTATTAAACATCATATGACTGCAGCCCAGAATGTGACCGAAGCATCAGACACGGTGCGACTGCAGCAACGATAGCGACCAAAGTATTTAACATGCGCAGCCCAGAACATGACCGATGCATCACACACGATGCGACAGGGGCTCTGGTAGTGACTGGAGTATTAAACATCATATGACTGCAGCCCAGAATGTGACCGAAGCATCAGATACGATGCGACTGCAGCTCCGGTAGTGACTGGAGTTTTACACATGACACAACCGCAGCCCAGAACGTCACCGAAGCATCAGACACAATGCGAGTGCGGCTCTGGTAGCGACTGCAGTATTAAACATGACAAAACCGCTGCCCAAAACGCGACCGAAGCATCACATACGATGGGACTGCAGCTCTGGTAGTGACCGGAGTATTAAACATGACACAACCGCCACACGAAACGTGACTGAAACATCAGACATGATGCGACTGCAGCTTCGGTAGCTACCGGAGTATTAAGCATGACAGGACCGCAGCCCAGAACGTGACCGAAGCATCAGACACAATGCGACTGCAGCTCTGGTAATGACCGGAGTATTAGACATGACAGAACCACTGCCCAGAACGTGACTGAAGCATCAGACACGATGCGACTGCAGTTTCGTTAGTGATTGCGGTATTAAACATCACATAACCGCCGCCTAGACAGTGACTGAAGCATCAGACACGATGCGACTGCAGCTCCGGTAGTGACCAGAGTGTTAAACATGACACAACCGCAACCCAGAACATGACCAAAACATCAGACACGATGGGACTGCAGCTCTGGTAGTGACCGGAGTATTAAACATCACACAACACCCAGAATGTGACTGAAGTATCATACACGATGCGACTGCGGCTCCGGTAGCGACCGGAGTACTAAACATGACACAACCGCCACACAAAACGTGACTAAAGCATAAGACACGATGCGACTGCAGCTCCGGTAGTGACAGGAGAATTAAACATGACACAACCGCCACCCAGAATGTACTTACGAAGCATCAGACACGATGCGACTGCAGCTCCGGTAGCTACTGGAGTATTAAACATGACACAACCGCAGCCCAAAACGTCACAGGAGCATCAGACATGATGTGGCTTTGGTAGTGAGCAGAGTATTAAATATCACACAACCGCCATCCAGACCGTGACCGTAACATCGAACAATGCAACTGCGGCTCCGGTAGTGACCAGAGTATTACACATGACACAACCACACCCCAGAACATGACTGTAGCATCAGACACGAAGGGGCTGCAGCTCTGGTAGTAACTAGAGTATTAAACATCACACAACGCCCAAAATGTTACCGAAGCATCAGACACGATGCGACTGCAGCTTTGGCAGTGACTGGAGTATTAAACATCATATGACTGCAGCCCAGAATGTGACTGAAACATCAGACACAATGCGACTGCGGCTCCAGTAGCGAGCAAAGTATTAAACATGACACAACCCCCACCCAGAACGTGACCGAAGCATCAGAAACGATGCAACTGCAGCTTCAGAAGTGACTGGAGTATTAAACATTATATGACTGCAGCCCAGAATGTGACTGAAGCATCAGACACGATGCGACTGCAGCTCCGATAATGAAAGGAGTATTAAACATGACACAACCGCAGCCCAGAACGTGATCACAGCGTCAGACACGATGCGACTGCAGCTTTGAGAGCGACCAGAGTATTAAACATGACACAACCGCAGCCCAGAATGTGACTGAAGCATCAGACACGATGTGACTGCAGCTCTAGTCGCTACCAGCACGTGCAGTCACATCGTGTCTGATGCTTTGGTAGCTACCAGGAATGTAGCCACATCGTGTCTGATGCTTAGGTCGCATCCAAAGCTGGAGTCGTGTCAAGTTTAAGAGTCCGGTCACTACCGGAGCTGCAGTCGCATCGTGTCTGATGCATCGGTCATGTTCTTGGCTGCGGTTGTGTCATGTGTAAGACTCCAGTCGCTACCAGAACCGCACTCGCATTGTGTCTGATGCTTCGGTCACGTTCTGGGCTGCGGTTGTGTCATGTGTAATACTCCAGTCACTACCGTAGCTGCAGTCGCATCGTGTCTGATGCATCGGTCATGTTCTGGGCTGCGGTTGTGTCATGTGTAATACTCCAATCACTACCGTAGCTGCAGTCGCATCGTGTCTGATGCTTCGGTCACGTTCTGGGCGACAGGTGTGCCATCTTTAATAATCCAGTCGCTACCGGAGCCGCTGTCGCATTGTGTCTGATGCTTCGGTCACATTCTGGGCTGCAGTCATATGATGTTTAATACTCCGGTCGCTACCGTAGCTGCAGTTGCATTGTTTCTGATGCTTCGGTCACTTTCTGGGCGACCGGTGTGTTATCGTTAATACTCCAGTCACTACCGGAGCCGCTGTCGCATCGTGTCTGATACTTCGGTCATGTTCTGGGCTGCGCATGTTTAATACTCCAGTCACTAACGGAGCTGCAGTCACATCGTGTCTGATGCTTCGGTTACGTTCTGGGCTGCGGTTGTGTCATGTTTTATACTCCGGTCGCTACCGTAGCTGCAGTTGCATAGTTTCTGATGCTTCCACCAACCACCACCCAGAACTTGACCGAAGCATCAGATACAATGCAACTGCAGCTTCAGAAGTGACTGGAGTATTAAACATTATATGACTGCAGCCCAGAATGTGACCGAAGCATCAGACACGATGCGACAGCGGCTCCGGTAGCGACCAGAGTATTAAACATGACACAACCGCAGCCCAGAACGTGATCACAGCGTCAGACACGATGCGACTGCAGCTTTGAGAGCGACCAGAGTATTAAACATAACACAACCGCCACCAAGAATGTGACTGAAGCATCAGACATGACGGGACTGCAGCTCCGTTCGCTACCGGAACTGCAACTCGTATCGTGTCTGATGCTTTGGTAGCTACCAGGAATGTAGCCACATCGTTTCTGATGCTTAGGTTGCATCCAAAGCTGCAGTCGTGTCATGTTTAAGACTCCGGTCACTACCGGAGCTGCAGTCGCATCGTGTCTGATGCTTTGGTCACACATTACAATGACTGATGCAGCTCCCCTATGCTCTAGTATGAGGACACGCCCCCTGCTTGGGGTTAACCAATAGATGCTGTGTGTAGGCCCTGTGCAGTTACACAGCCGTATCCATGACAACCTCCATCTTGTGGCGCATGTCATACAGGGCCTGAGGGGAGGCAGTTTGGTGGAGCCGGGCTATATAAGACTGAGCTCTCCTCAGTTATATCATACAGCAGGCTGCCCACCATCAGGGCTGTCCTCGCTGCCACTGACAGTCTGCCCACTATCAGAGCTGTCCTCGCTGCCACTGACAGGCTTTCCACCCCCAGGGCTGTCCTCGCTGCCACTGACAGGCTGCCCACGGTCAGAGCTGTCCTCGCTGCCACTGACAGGCTGCCCACCATCAGGGCTGTCCTCGCTGCCACTGACAGGCTGCCCACCCCCAGGGCTGTCCACACTGCCACTAACAGGCTGCCCACCATAAGGGCTGTCCTCGCTGCCACACACAGGCTGCCCACCTTAAGGCCTATCCTCGCTGCCACTGACAGGCTGCCCACCATCAGAGCTGTCCTCGCTGTCACCGACAGGCTGCCCACCTTCAGGGCTGTCCTCGCTGCCACTGACAGGCTGCCCACCATAAGGGCTGTCCTCCCTGCCACTCACAGGCTGCCCACAATAAAGCCTATCCTCGCTGCCACTGACAGGCTGCCCACCATCAGAGCTGTCCTCGCTGCTACTGACAGGCTGCCCACCCCCAGGGCTGTCCTCGCTGCCACTGACAGGCTGCCCACTGTCAGAGCTGTCCTCGCTGCCACTGACAGGCTGCCCACTGTCAGAGCTGTCCTCACTGCCACTGACAGGCTGCCCACCATAAGGGCTGTCCTCGCTGCCACACACAGGCTGCCCACCTTAAGGCCTATCCTCGCTGCCACTGACAGGCTGCACACCATCAGAGCTGTCCTCGCTGTCACTGACAGGCTGCACACCATCAGGGCTGTCCTCGCTGTCACTGACAGGCTGCACACCATAAGGGCTGTCCTCCCTGCCACTGACAGGCTGCCCGCCATCAGAGGTGTCCTTGCTACCAGAGCTGCAGTCGCATTGTGTCTAATGCTTTGGTCACATTCTGGGCAGTGGTTCTGTCATGTCTAATACTCCGGTCACTACCGGAGCCGCAGTCTCTTCGTGTCTGATGGTTCGTCACGTTCTGGGCTGCGGTCCTGTCATGCTTAATACTCCGGTAGCTACCGAAGCTGCAGTCGCATCGTGTCTGATGCTTCAGTCACGTTTTTAGTGGCGGTTGTGTTATGTTTAATACTCTGGTCACTACCAGAGCTGCAGTCTCATCGTGTCTGATTCTTCGGTCACGTTCTGGGCTGCAGTCATATGATGTTTAATACTCCGTTCGCTATCGTAGCTGCAGTCGCATCGTGTCTGATGCTTCGGTCATGTTCTGGGCTGCGCATGTTTAATACTCTGCTCGCTACCGGAGCCGTTGTCGCACCGTGTCTGATGCTACGGTCACGTTCTGGGCTGCGCATGTTTAATACTCCAGTCACTACCGTAGCTGCAGTCGCATCGTGTCTGATGCTTCGGTCACGTTCTGGGCGACAGGTGTGTCATCTTTAATACTACAGTCACTACCGGAGCTGCAGTCTCATCGTGTCTGATGCTTCGGTCATGTTCTAGGCTGCGCATGTTTAATACTCCGGTCGCTACTGTAGCTGGAGTTGCATCGTTTCTGATGCTTCAGTCACGTTCTGGGCTGCGGTCGTGTTATGTTTAATACTCCGGTAGCTACCGGAGCTGCAGTTACATCGTGTCTGATGCTTCGGTCACGTACTGGGCTGCGGTAGTCTCATGTTTAATACTCTGGTCACTACAGGAGCTGCAGTCGCATCGTGTCTGATGCTTCCGTCACGTTCTGGGCGACGATTGGGTCATCTTTAATACTCCAGTCACTACCGGAGCTGCAGTCGCATCGTGTCTGATGCTTCGGTCACGTTCTGGGCTGCGGTTGTGTCATGTTTAATACTTCGGTCGCTACCAGAGCTGCAGTCGCATCGTGTCTGATTCTTTGGTCACGTTCTGGGCTGCGGTTGTGTCATGTTTAATACTCTGGTCTCTAACGGAGCTGCAGTCGCACCGTGTCTGATGCTTCGGTCACGTTCTGGGCTGCGGTTGTGTCATGTGTAATACTCCAGTCTCTACCGGAGCTGCAGTCACATCGTATCTGATGCTTCGGTCACATTCTGGGCTACAGTCATATGATGTTTAATACTCCAGTCACTACCGGAGCTGCAGTCGTATCGTTTCTGATGCTTCGGTCACATTCTGGGCTACAGTCATATGATGTTTAATACTCCGGTCGCTACCGTAGCTGCAGTTACATCGCTTCTGATGCTTCGGTCACTTTCTGGGCGACAGGTGTGTTATCTTTAATACTCCAGTCACTACCGGAGCCGCTGTCGCATCGTGTCTGATACTTCGGTCATGTTCTGGGCTGCGCATGTTTAATACTCCGGTCGCTACCGTAGCTGCAGTTGCATAGTTTCTGATGCTTCCACCAACCACCACCCAGAACGTGACCGAAGCATCAGATACGATGCAACTGCAGCTTCAGAAGTGACTGGAGTATTAAACATTATATGACTGCAGCCCAGAATGTGACCCAAGCATCAGACACGATGCGTCTGCGGCTCCGGTAGCGACCGGAGTATTAAACATGACAAAACCGCCGCCCAGAACGTGACCGAAGCATCAGACACGATGGGACTGCAGCTCTGGTAGTGAACGGAGTATTAAACATAACACGACCGCCACACAAAACGTGACCGATGCATCAGACACGATGCGACAGCGGCTCTGGTAGTGACTGGAGTATTAAACATGACACAACCGCAGCCCAGAACGTGATCACAGCGTCAGACACGATGCGACTGCAGCTTTGAGAGCGACCAGAGTATTAAACATGACACAACCGCAGCCCAGAATGTGACTGAAGCATCAGACATGACGGGACTGCAGCTCCGTTCGCTACCGGATCTACAACTCGTATCGTGTCTGATGCTTTGGTAGCTACCAGGAATGTAGCCACATCGTTTCTGATGCTTAGGTCGCATCCAAAGCTACGGTTGTGTCATGTTTAATACTCCGGTCACTACCGGAGCTGCAGTCGCATCGTGTCTGATGCATCGGTCATGTTCTGGGCTGCGGTTGTGTCATGTTTAATACTCCGGTCACTACCAGAGCTGCAGTCGCATCGTGTCTGATGCTTTGGTCACGTTCTGGGCTGCGGTTGTGTCATGTTTAATACTTCGGTCGCTACTAGAGCTGCAGTCGCATCGTGTCTGATGCATCGGTCACATTCTGGGCTGCGGTTGTGTCATGTTTAATACTCCGGTCACTACCGGAGCTGCAGTCGCATCGTGTCTGACGCTTTGGTCACGTTCTGGGCTGCGGTTGTGTCATGTTTAATACTCCGGTCACTACCGGAGCTGCAGTCGCATTGTGTCTGATGCTTTGCTCACACATTACAATGACTGATGCAGCTCCCCTATGCTCTAGTATGAGGACACGCCCCCTGCTTGGGGTTAACCAATAGATGCTGTGTGTAGGCCCTGTGCAGTTACACAGCCGTATCCATGGCAACCTCCATCTTGTGCCGCACGTCATACAGGGCCTGAGGGGAGGCAGTTGGTGGAGCCGGGCTATATAAGACTGAGCTCTCCTCAGTTATATCATACAGCAGGCTGCCCACCATCAGGGCTGTCCTCGCTGCCACTGACAGGCTGCCCACTGTCAGAGCTGTCCTCGCTGCCACTGACAGGCTGCCCACCGTCAGAGCTGCCACTGACAAGCTGCCCACTCCCCGGGGCTGTCCTCCCTGCCACTGACAGGCTGCCCACCATAAGGGCTGTCCTCCCTGCCACTGACAGGCTGCCCACCCCCAGGGCTGTTCTCGCTGCCACTGACAGGCTGCCCACCATCAGAGCTGTCCTCGCTGCCACTGACAGGCTGCCCACCATAAGGGCTGTCCTCCCTGCCACTGACAGGCTGCCCACCATCAGGGCTGTCCTCGCTGCCACTGACAGGCTGCCCACCATCAGGGCTGTCCTCGCTGCCACTGACAGGCTGCCCACCATAAGGGCTGTCCTCCCTGCCACTGACAGGCTGCCCACCATAAGGGCTGTCCTCCCTGCCACTGACAGGCTACCCACCATAAGGGCTGTCCTCGCTGCCACTGACAGGCTGCCCACCAGAAGGCCTATCCTCGCTGCCACTGACAGGCTGCCCACCATCAGAGCTGTCCTCGCTGCCACTGACAGGCTGCCCACCATCAGGGCTGTCATCCCTGCCACTGACAGGCTGCCCACCATAAGGGCTGTCCTCCCTGCCACTGACAGGCTGCCCACCATAAGGGCTGTCCTCCTTGCCACTGACAGGCTGCCCACCATAAGGGCTGTCCTCCCTGCCACTGACAGGCTGCCCACCATCAGTCCCCTAATCAGGAGATGTTGAACACGAATATACACCAAAAGGGGCTGACATTTTCCACATAGCAAATTGCATGTGGATTTTCCCCAGCCTCATATTAGCTGCCTTCAAGGAAGGTGAAGGGCTAATGAATGAATGTAGGACATATATATCGAGGTGCCAAACATAGCGCCATTAATTGCAACTATAAGCGCTGCACAAGGATATATATGGTCTTGATTGAAGTGTCCCACTAATTTATACACTTGACCTGGGAAGAAAAATTCCTTTTGACCTCAGTGTGACCGGGTAATATAGCCTCACAGCCCCCGACTACTGATCAAATAAGTGACATTGAGAATATATATAACTACGGCAACGGTCACAGGATTGCCGGTCCAGATTCCTACTTTATACATGATGTACCCTGTGTGGGATTTAGGATCTCTAGATCAACCCAGTGTCAGCAATGATATGAGGACAGAATATTAAGAGCCTAAGGCATGAACAATATATCAGGGCTATTCTAAGAAATGAGAGGCTCACCATTTAATAGTTTGATCTCACATTTTTTTATTAAATAAGTTGAATAAAAGTTATATTTTAATGACCAGTGGTTCCCTGCGGTGATTCAGTTTGATAATAGAAAATTTGGGAAATTTGTGTGTCACAGTGACAAGATCTATAAGGTCCCTGATGAGGTCTGATATCTGACTGACACGCGTGGAACCATTTCCGTTGCTCATCAGATTCAGCTAAGAATCATGTTAGAAAGATCCTAGATAAAGATCTGGCGCTTCCAGCTTCCTCCAAGGCTGGCAGTACCAGTTTATTGCCCCATAGGGCGGCTCTTCTTTTAGTGGCTCAACTAGGCCCTGGGCTGATAGGCAGGAAGAGGACGGAAGAATGTGGGTTATGGAGATCCCTTCCATCTACGGTACCATGCTGGATGCATGGAAACTGATGCCATCTAATTGCTGCACCCATCTATTCGCTTCTAGTGCCTGGAGATATATTGTGCACTATCTATATTGGGCGCTCTCTATATTGGGCACTATCTATATTGGGTGCTCTCTATATTGGGCACTATCTATATTGGGTGCTATCTATATTGGACACTATATATATTTGGCATTATCTATGTTTGGCATTATCTATACTGGGCGCTATCTATGTTGGGCACTATCTATATCGGGCGCTCTCTATATCCGGCGCTCTCTATATCCGGCACTCTCTATATCAGGCGCTATCTATATCGGGCATTATCTATAACGGGCGCTATCTATATCCGGCGCTATCTATATTGGGCGCTATCTATATTGGGCGCTATCTATATTGGGCGCTATCTATATTGGGCACTATCTATATTGGGTGCTATCTATATTGGGGGCTCTCGATAGGGGTATAACTCTACCCCCTGGGGCGTCATCCTACTGGGAGACTCCTGTAGCCGGACTTTATGTACTCATTATTGGTTCCCCCAATGAGTGGGCACTGGTAGAGGCACATTTTGAGTGCCCCTGGTTGTTGACCCAGGAACAGTGGCGTAGCAAGGTCAGGTGGTACCCGGTGAAGATGTGATGGCGGCTCCAGAGGAATATCAGCCATGATGTGGCTGAAGCTGTGGAAGTAACGAGCATCAGACCCGAAGCAACTGCAGCAACAGAAGTGACTGGAGAATCAGACATGATGTGACTACAGCTCTGGATGTGACTGAAGCATCCGACATAATGTGACCGTAGCTCTAGATGTCACTAGAGTGTCAGACATGATGTGACTACCGCTCTGGAAGTGACCAGAGCATCAGACATGATGAGCCTCCAGCTTTAAAGGTGACTAGAGCTTCAGACACAAAGCGACTGCAGCTCCGGAGGTAACTGGAGCATCAGACATGATGAGGCTACAGCTCTAAAAAGTGACTGGAGTATCAGACACAAAGCGTCTGCTGCTCCGGAGGTGACTGGAGCATCAAACACAAAAGTGACTAGAGCATATGGCACGACGTTATTGCAGCTTTAGCAGTGACTGAGGTATTCGGCATGATGCAACTACAGCTCTTGATATAATCAGAACACCAGACATAATGCAACTATAGCTCTGAAAGTGCAGTACCAGACATAGTGTGGCTGCAGCTCTGTAAGCGATCAGAGCCTCAGACATGATACAACTGCAGCTTTGATAGTGACTGGAGTATCCGGCATGATGTAACTACAGTTCTGATACAAAATTTTTTCACTGCAGCATGTGGAGTCCAGGCTTCAGGTTTCTCTGTGCATCCTGTGGAAATTCGCCTGTCCATCTTTCAAACACCAACCTGAGGGGGGCGCTGAACCATTTCCTTTTTGTGTTCTGTGTTTGGATCGCTTACTTTATGGGATATGACATCTATATAACCTCTGGCATTGGAACAATAAACAGAAGAGCTTGGAAACATCACTTCAGTGTTTCTCATTGTTTTCTTCTCCAGTGCGTCGGAAGATAACACAGGTCTGCAAAACAAACTTTTTTTAAAAATTGTTTTGATTTTGTTAAATCATCTTTATGTAGTTTTTTGCACAGATTTAAAAAATGACATGGGTTTTTTTTTCTATCACGTAAGGCTTGCCTACAAAATAAAGTTGAAGTATTTGGAAAAAATACAAAACACTGAAATTTTTTTATTTGTTTTTATTATTTTAACATGAAGTAAAAGCAAAAAAAAACCCAACAATACCTAGCTAAAATAAGCATGATAGTGATACACATGTGCTGCAAAGTTATTATAAGTCTTTGTAAAAACGTTTTCTTTTTCCATCAAAGCTTCTTTTGGTACTTTTTCGGCTGTGTTCTTGTGAATTTTCCCTTTTAACATCAACATCCAACAGTAGTCTGCCATCATGGTGACATTCCATCGACCTTGGTATCTGCGCTCCATTTTTCTTAGATCTTGATGGAAACGTTCTCCTTGTTCCTCACTTACAGCCCCAAGATTTTCTGGAAAGTAGTCTAGATGTGAGTGAAGGAAATGGACTTTGACACTCATGTTGCAGCCCAAGATTTTGTAGTTTTGTAACAATTCAGCAACCAAAGTTTTGTAGTTTGGGTCTTTTTTATTTCCAAGAAAGCCTGTTACAACAAGTTTAAATGAATTCCAGGCATTTTTTTCTTCCATTTCCATTTTAGTGACAAAGATTTCATCTTTTAAAAGTTTTCTTATGCCAGGCCCAACAAAGACTCCCTCTTTCAGCTTAGCATCTGATAGACCAGGAAACTGTTCACAAAGATACTTGAAACACTCTCCTTCTTGTGTAATGCTTTCACAAACTGTTTCATTAGTCCAAATTTGATATGAAGTGGTGGAATTAAGATCTTTTTAGGATCCACTAAACTTTGTGTTTCAACATTTTTAACTCCAGGAATAAGGCCTCATGTCCACGGGGAAAATCAGATCCGCTGCAGATTCTCCATGGAGAATCTGCAGCGGGTCCCTCCTGCCCCGCGGACATGAGCGCCGAAAATAGCAATTTAAAGCATTTACCTTTCCGGCGCGGGCGACGAAGGTCAGCTGTTCCTCACGGCCGGATCTTCATTTTCGGCCGGCGGATGAATTCCTGACGCCGGCGGCACGTCGCCGGCACGTCGTCGACGTGCCGCGCGCATGCGCCGGGCACATCCGCCGAGCCGAAGCAAGGGAGATGCGGCGGTGAGGAAGAGAAGAGCTTCGCGGTCCGTTGAGTAAATGCTTTAAATTCCTATTTTAGGTCTCCCGCGGATCCGGACGGCTTCCATAGGCTTCAATAGAAGCCTGCGGGAGCCGTCCCCGCGGGAGACCCGCATGAAAATGGAGCATGGTCCAGATTTTTTCATGCTCCATTTTTTTTTAAATCACTTTTATTGACGATCCGCGGGTATTTATGTACCCGCGGGTGGTCAATGCATCCCTATGGGGTGCGGATCCGCGCGCGGGAGATCCGCTGCGGATCCTAAATCCTATTTTCCCCGTGGACATGAGCCCTAAGAGTCTTTCTGATTGGCCAGGTCTGCTTGACATAGTGTTGTTTCCTGTCACGGCTATCCCATTCACAGAGGAAACATAGAAACTTTGTGTAACCACTTTGTTGACCTAGTAACATGGAAATAACTTTCAAATCCCCACAAATGGTCCATTTATGGTCAGAGTAGCTAAGCTTATTAAGAACAAACCCAAGATTTTCGTAGCATTCTTTCAAATGGACTGAGTGTCCAACAGGCACAGAAGCATATTGGTTACCATTGTGAAGAAGTACGGCTTTCAAACTCCTTTTTGATGAATCTATGAGAAGTCTCCATTCCTCTGGGTCATACGTTATGTTGAACATTTCCATGATTCCAGGTACATTGTTGCAGAAAACTAGTTCACCCTCTTGTGTAAAAAAAGGGACAAATTCCTTTTCTCTAAGTCGGTACCATGAAAATGAAACACCGGAGGCTAACATATGTCTTTCTTTAAGTCTAGACCCTAACACTTCCGCTGAATCCTTTGGTAGGCTCAGATCTCGTACTAAATCGTTCAAGTCTGATTGAGAGTAAAGTTCAGGGTCATTGGTACCTGGATCATAGCTGTCATCATTATCGCTGCTACTATGTGACATTTGGTCTAAATCGTCTAAAATATTGTCCAGGGTATCCGAAAGTGAAGGAATAGGCAAGTCAGGTCCATGAGGAACGGGGCGAATAGCCGAACATATGTTGGTTGGGTATGAAATGTCCTTCCTGTTTTTTAAATTGAAACCTTGCACTGAACAAGAACACAAATAACAGTCATCACTGTGATTTTTAGGCTCTCTCCAACCCACAAATATAACAGAAACAGTTAGGAGAGTTGACACATCTTCTAGTAGCCATTTCTTCTAAATACTGTATCACAAAACTGTTTGATGCGTCCACCACAGTGGCTGGCTCCACACTGAGTCACTGACTGCAGTCAAGGTCACGCCTAGCAGACAGTTTAGATTTGTTGTCGTACGCGTACCGAACCTGAAAAACCCTGAAAATAAGAAAATTTCAGGTGAACTTTGTGACTTATCTAGGGGTGATGGAATTTTTTCACTATTTTTACCGTAATCAGCACAAAAAATACTGTTAAACCCACTAATTAAATATGCTACAATTTTTTCATCGCAGACCTGTGTAATTAGGCATACCTGCCATACGCTTCTAGTATCACCTGACAGAAGTGATTGCTCCAGCAGCCCATCGGTCCTTGTGAAAAATGTCTGCATTTAAAATGGGTCTGTGTGATGTCCGTTAAAAGCATGAAGAGCAGCCAGATGGTAAACACTCCCGTGTGAATGGGCCCCTATAATGCTAAACCAAGAGGAGTGCCCTTCTTCCTCCCCCTCACTCCCTTTCTTCTGTTTTTTTTTTATTGCAGGGTCCATCGACATTAATCTCTTAGTACAAATAAACACTAAGAAGAAATAATATTAAAACAGCCGCTCCAGGACTTTGGTGTAAAAATATATCTTCAATTTAGGATTTTAGATTATATACAAAAATATATATTTATACTAAAATACATCTAAAAAAATATATGAAGATAGATACAAAAAAATATATAAATATGTATAAAAATTTTAAACTATAAAAAAAATCTAAAAATACTTTTTAAAAAATATGCAAAAATCTATATAAAAATACACATAAAATTACAATATTTATATAAATACAATAAATCTAAAACTATATGCAAATCTGAAAATAAATTAAAATATCATCCAAAAAGCATAACAAATTAATAAAAAATAATAATAATTGGCAGCAAGTGGTATCAGGTTTTTGCCAGCCAGTGATTCTTGGTACTGGTAGGTGGCAGCAGGTGGTATTTATTATTTGTTGGTGGCAGCAGGCACAATTGGGTGTTCTTGGCTCTGGTGCATCCTCTCCCCGGGTCCGTGGCACTGTTCTGCTTCATTTTCTTCTGGCCAGGGATTGAGAAAGCAGTTGTGTGAGGGGGCCCTAACAGCGGACCCCCACAGTGGCCTCTGTAGTAATACTATTATTACTGGGGCCGAATAGGGGACACTATTATTTGAACCAGTAATAATATTATCCCTGCAGTAGCCCGAGTAGTACTAGCGCCTTGATGGAGACCCATATACTTACCTCCTCCTTGTAGTCTAAGCACCGCTCCTCCTCTACACACTAACAACAGTAATTGCGCATGGAACGCTTCTTCCCTTCTCCACTCCTCCTAAGGAACCAATGAGAAGAGGTCAGGGGAGGATGATACAGGGTACACACACTGACATCAGAGTGTGCACCTGGGACCAGCGGTGCCAATGTTGCTGCTAAGTGATTACTGGTCAGGACACTGCGGCACCCCAGTTGGTAATCACTATTGCGGTGAGCAGCCATCAGCGCGCGTGCCGACAGAGAGGGCTCTGCGTGCCATAGGTTCACCACCACAGGTATATACCGAGGCTTAGACATCTATCAGACATTTATCCTGCTGTTATGCCATAATTTCCTATATTTAAAGAGAGAAATCAGAATGTCTGTAGTGAAATGAATAGACTTCACAATGCAGACGGCATCCCTGGATGGATGGATGATCGATGGATGGATGATGGATGGATGATGGATGGATGAATTAGATCATTTCTGCAGCATTTACCATTTGATTAGTTGCTGCTACTCTCTGTGGATTTGGATGATCCTCCGCTCTCGATGTCATCTGTTGGGGTATCATCCGTCCTCTTTTTCCTTTAAAGTAGTAAAATTAGAAGTCACCTTGTGAGTCCGTGCAGTAAAACAAGCCCCAAGAAGTGTACAGTGCACTAAAATATACCCGTTAACCCCTTATGGGCATGGACCTTTTTTTGCATTTTCAAATTTTTCTCTCCACTTGCCCACCCCATATACGAGTACCAAGAAGTAGGGGGCCAGAGCTGGTAATATGAGTCTGATGTTATACTCTATGTGGTCTATAATGGTCGGCGTCTCTTCTATGTTCTTACTTGGTACATCTAGAAAAGAAGAAACAATAGAAGTTATTAATAATCTGCCTTTTATTCATTAGGTCGTTAGTATTACAACTATGGATGATGGATGGATGTATGGATGATGGATAGATTAGATTATTTATGCTGCATTTTCCATTGGATTCGCTGCTGCTTTCTGTGGATTTCGATGATCCTCCGCTCTCGATGTCATCTGTTGGGGATTCATCCGTCCTCTTTTTTCTTTAAAGTTGTAAAACTAGAAGTCACCTTGTGAGTCCGTGCAGTAAAACAATTCCCAGCCAACCTCTGTTTTCCCCTCCATTCTTCCAGGAAAGTCTTAACACACAAGAAATAGTCCGGATAATGCAGAATAGCTGATAAAACTATTATTTACAATGCTTCCTTATGTTTGTAATAGAGGCATTTGTCCAATGAGTATACAATTGCCGAGAGGTAGGGGGCAGCAGCCGGTAGAATAAAGATTATTATATCCTCTATCCAGTCTATTGCGCTAGTTGTTACTTCTATGTTCTAACTCGGTTCATCTAGAAAAGAAGAAACAATATAAATGATCAATAATCGGCCTTTTATTTATGAGGTCGTTAGTAGTGATAATGTGATAATATGAGGATGCGCTATTTCCTATGCAGACTGCAGTGTAGCTGATAAAAGTATTATTCACAATACTTACTTGTGTCTTTCGTAGAGACACTTGCCCACCCCATATACGAGTACCAAGAAGTAGGGGGCCAGAGCTGGTAATATGAACCTGATGTTATACTCTATGTGGTCTATAATGGTCGGCGTCTCTTCTATGTTCTTTCTTGGTACATCTAGAAAAGAAGAAACAATAGAAGTTATTAATAATCTGCCTTTATTCATTAGGTCGTTAGTATTACAACTATGGATGATGTATGAATGATGGATGGATGATGGATAGATTAGATTATTTATGCTGCATTTTTCGTTGGATTCGCTGCTGCTCTCTGTGGATTTGGATGATCCTCCGCTCTCGATGTCATTTGGGGCTTTATCCGTCTTTTTCCTTTAAGGTTCTATAATTAGAAGTCACCTTGTGAGTCCATGCAGTAAAACAAGCCCCAAGAAGTGTACAGTGCACTAAAATATACCCGTTAACCCCTTAAGGACATGGACCCTTTTTTTGCATTTTCAAATTTTTAACTCCACTTTAAAAAGATAGAATAAAATGGGGAAGAAAAGAAATTCCGTCACTTTTCGGAGGTCTTGTTTTTCCTGTTTACACTCTGCAGCAAATGGAGGCATTTGTCCAATGAGTATACAATTGCCGAGAGGTAGGGGGCAGCAGCCGGTAGAATAAAGATTATTTTATCCTCTATCCAGTCTATTGCGCTAGTTGTTACTTCTATGTTCTAACTTGGTTCATCTAGAAAAGAAGAAACAATATAAATGATCAATAATCTGCCTTTTATTTATGAGGTTGTTAGTAGTGATAATGTGATAATATGAGGATGCGCTATTTCCTATGTAGACTGCAGCGTAGCTGATAACATTATTATTTACAGTACTTACTTGAGTCTTTTGTAGAGACACTCGCCCACCCCATATACGAGTACCAAGATGTAGGGGGCCAGAGCTGGTAGAATGAACCTGATGTTATATTCTATTCGATCTATAATGGTGGGCGTCTCTTCTATGTTCTTTCTTGGTACATCTAGAAAAGAAGAAACAATAGAAGTTATTAATAATCTGCCTTTTATTCATTAGGTCGTTAGTATTACAACTGCTAATTCCAAAATGAGTTGTTATTTGGGGTGTAAGGATGGGCGGCTCCTACCGATCCTTGCACCCCGGCATGTACAATAAGGCACCAGGCATTCCTGTAACCCCCCGCCCCCAATGAGCAGTTTATTCAGCACATTATTGACGCTCTCCTCAGCCGCCTGCGGCGCCTCATTGGGCAACACATCTTGCCCTGCCACAGTCCAGGGGCTCACAGGGGGCACTAACTTATACAGGTGCCATGTCAGCCTCTTACACATTGCCAGCGACCATCTAGGCCAGTTTTAGTAAAAGCTATTCACTACAAGGAAATATTTACAATGTGTTGGGCTGATACATTGGGGATATGGATAATAGTTCCCACCTGCAATGTATGCAGACAATGTGTAGGCGCACCAACAGCGGTATGTGTGAGGCTACATTCACACGGGTGCCCCATATCAGGACAAGAGACTCCGCCTAATATCAAACTTGGCAACATGCAATTTTTAAACAAAAATGCATCGTCTCACAATGAAAATTGCATCGCTTCTGTGAAGTTGTGATTTTTACATTGAACAGAGCACAAGAGCTTCCCATAGAATTCAATGAAAAAAAATCACTCGCATGCACATTGCATGGATGTGATTTTTTTTTCAAGATCCCATAGGAAGCAATGGGTGATTGCCTCTGAAGGAGCACCCAAAAATAAAACATCTTGTGATTTCATTTCCCCTCAGTATCGCTGTGTGCGAAAAATCGCTTATGTGAACCCCCTTCTTCTACATCTAGTAGTGAGTGTCTGCAGCACAGAGAGAATACTATTAACTATCTATAGCTAATCTACATGTTACTAGGCTGAACTCTTGGACTTCTCAGATTATCTGCCCATGCTAGCATTAACCCCTTGTGCAGTAGATACCTGTAATGCACTTACCTTCATATTTTTGGCCAATGATAGGACCTCCATGCACTGATGCTGATATCAGCACAGCCATTAGTAACATTTTGAGTATCATTCTCCCCTGGGGTATTCTTGCTTGCTGTATAGACAGTGAGCCTCTCCAGAATAAGTTAATGTCACTGTAACATCACTTTATATACTTGCAGCGTCTGTGACATGACCCGGGGAGGCCAGAGTACCCCTCTGGTGCTGCCATGACACCTCCCCAAATAACGACAAACAACAGCAGCCAATTTATTAACATACTAAAAACACCACATATTTTATATCACATAAGAGGGGGGTCCTCGGAGCCACAAAAATCTGGTACTACAAATCTGCCAACCGGGAACACTGCCCCCACCGTACCGACAGGCTGAGGAGCACCACAAGCCGCCCTTGGGTAGCTACTACTACTATGACTTACGGCTGGAGGGGGTTACTGCTCCCTGCCACTAGCCAAGTCACACCGCACCAGCAAATTACACAAGGAGGGAGTCTTACCAGGTGAGACTGTGTCCAGCCAACTCCTCCCAAACCAATTTCCACCGACTCCAAGGACCCCCCACTTGTCAACACTGCGATGACAATAAGTGCTCACACCCACCTACAAATATATCAGGAGGGAGAGATGGACTTTCTCTGTTGCTCCTCTCCTCAAAGATGGCCCTCATTCTCCTCCCCTCCTTTTGATATCCCCCGCCTCCTACTCTCTCAGCCAATCTCTGTTTTCCCCTCCATTCCTCCAGGAAAGTCTTAACACACAAGAAATCGTCCGGATAATGCAGAATAGCTGATAAAAGTATTATTTACAATACTTACTTGTGTCTTTCGTAGAGACACTTGCCCACCCCATATACGAGTACCAAGAAGTAGGGGGCCAGAGCTGGTAATATGAGTCTGATGTTATACTCAATGTGGTCTATAATGGTCGGCGTCTCTTCTATGTTCTTTCTTGGTACATCTAGAAAAGAAGAAACAAGAGAAGTTATTAATAATCTGCCTTTATTCATTAGGTCGTTAGTATTACAACTATGGATGATGGATGAATGATGGATGGATGATGGATGGATTAGATTATTTATGCTGCATTTTCCGTTGGATTCGCTGCTACTCTCTGTGGATTTGGATGATCCTCCGCTCTCGATGTCATCTGTTGGGGATTCATCAGTCTTTTTTCTTTAAAGTAGTAAAATTAGAAGTCACCTTGTGAGTCCATGCAGTAAAACAAGCCCCAAGAAGTGTACAGTGCACTAATATATACCCGTTAACCCCTTAAGGACGTGGACCTTTTTTGCATTTTCAAATTTTTCTCTCCATTTTAAAAAGATGGAGTGAAATGGGTGCAAAAAAGAAATTCCGTCACTTTTCGGAGGTCTTGTTTTTATGGTTTACACTCTGCAGCAAATAGAGGCATTTGTCCAATGAGTATACAATTGCCGAGAGGTAGGGGGCAGCAGCCGGTAGAATAAAGATTATTTTATCCTCTATCCAGTCTATTGCACTAGTTGTTACTTCTATGTTCTAACTTGGTTCATCTAGAAAAGAAGAAACAATATAAATGATCAATAATCTGCCTTTTATTTATGAGGTCGTTAGTAGTGATAATGTGATAATGTGAAGATGTTCTATTTCCTATGTAGACTGCAGTGCAGCTGATAAAAGTATTATTCACAGTACTTACTTGTGTCTTTCGTAGAGACACTTGCCCACCCCATATACGAGTACCAAGAAGTAGGGGGCCAGAGCTGGTAATATGAGCCTGATGTTATACTCTATGTGGTCTATAATGGTGGGCGTCTCTTCTATGTTCTTTCTTGGTACATCTAGAAAAGAAGAAACAAGAGAAGTTATTAATAATCTGCCTTTTATTCATTAGGCCGTTAGTATTACAACTGCGGATTCCAAAATGAGTTGTTATTTGGGGTGTAAGGATGGGCGGCTCCTACCGATCCTTGTACCCCAGCATGTACAATAAGGCACCAGGCATTCCTGTACCCCCCCCCGCCCCCAATGAGCAGTTTATGCAGCACATTATTGACGCTCTCCTCAGCCGCCTGCGTCCCCCCCACTGGGCACCACATCTTGCCCTGCCACAGTCCAGGGGCTCACAGGGGGCACTAACTTATACAGGTGCCATGCCAGCCTCTTACACATTGCCAGCGACCATCTAGGCCAGTTTTAGTGAAAGCTATTCACTACAAGGAAATATTTACAATGTGTTGGGCTGATACATTGGGGATATGGAGAATAGTTCCCACCTGCAATGTATGCAGACAATGTGTAGGCGCACCAACAGCGGTATGTGTGAGGCTACATTTACACGGGTGCCCCATATCAGGACAAGAGACTCCGCCCAATATCAAACTTGGCAACTTGCGATTTTCACTACGAGCCGATGAGTTTTTGCTTAAAGATTCCATCACTTCTGTGAGATTGTGATTTTCACATGTGAGAAAAGATCCCAAGAGCTTCCCATGGGCTGCAATGGAAATAAAGTGCATGTGAATTTTTTCGAGCTCCCATAGGAAACAATGGGCGATTCCTCCTGCGGGAACATCCAATAATAGGACATGCTGCGATCTTATTTCCTCTCAGCATTACTATGAGTGGAAAATCGCTCATGTGAATAGACCGTTCAAAAGAATGGATTTCATATTAGTGCGAGTTTTGCGCATCTTGCATTGTACAAAACTCCTGCAAGATTCTTGGTCGTGTGTACAAGCCCTTAAAGTAACATTAGCCTGAATGCCAGAACCCAAGGCTCCCCAGCAGAACATCACCCAGAGTCCCATAGACTTCCCAATGCCATCTCTTCCCATAATAAGCGACGCACCCACATCTAATAAGGAACAACTCTACTGACAAAATGAGAAGCAGCCGGTAACCCCTCTATCTCTAGTGAACCCCCTTCTTCTACATCTAGTAGTGAGTGTCTGCAGCACGGAGAGAATACTATTAACTACCCTGTTTCCCAGAAAATAAGCCCTACCATAATTTTTCAGGATTTTTGAGGATGCTGTAAATATAAGCCCTACTCCAAAAATTAGCCCTAATAACAGTTAATTAAAAAAACAAAAGTCAATGTAAACAGTGTCCCGGCAGCCATACATGTAAAAAAGAAAAATATTTTGGAGCAAATATTAATATAAGACCCTGTCTTATTTGCGGGGGAAACGGGGTATATACAGCTAATCTATATGTTATTAAGCTGTACTCTTAGATCTCTCCGCTCATATCACCTGCCCATGCTAGGATTAACCCCTTGTGCAGTAATGTACTTACCTTTATATTTTGTGCTGAAGATTGGACCTGCATGCACTGATGGTAATAGCAGCAGAGTCACTAATATCAATTTCATGAACATTTTCTCTTCTCTTTCTCACTTTCTGTACAGAATGAGCTCATCTCACTGTAACATCACTTTATATATGTCATGGATTTCCTTTTGTGTCCACCGACTTGATCAATTAGGAATGTTTACACCCTTCCAGATTAATTCTGAATTGATTATGCGCATAAGAAGGTTTCACACTGACACAGGTACAGCATGCATAAGCTTCCTCAATTCTGCTTTAATGTTGGGCGCGCAGTCTCTTTTAAAAGAGTTTAACATATCTGCCCATCTGGGCAGGTCAAAGATTACATAGATACAACGTATTGTTTAATTATTGGATAAGCATCTTGCAATTCTTCCATCCTCCGGTCATCTGTGATTGGCCATCAGGTGGTGAACGAGATGAGTGGGTTGTCTTGGACCCACGTGTGGTTCCTTCGATATGATTGGATATTACAGCTTGAACTATTAATTGCACAAACCCCCCGTGTTATTTGCATAAGTTTCCAGTAAAACTGCTTGGGTTATTATTGCGGTATTCTATAAGCGGTACTTGCTTAACCTGCGGTTATCTGTCTGATCTTTACTTCTTCTAAAGTTATAAAACAGATGGAAAAATATAGCGTGTTTATATTAAATTTCATCTTTGTCAGCAGAGTTTAGGAAAAAGATGTTTCATCAAAGGAAGTAGAGATATTGCATAAATGTAAGAACATATATCTATATTTGTATCAGAACAGGAGGCAACATGTCATCTGTTATACAGAATGTTAAACGTACAAATACAGGTTCACTGTCCACTACCAAAGGTCCACAGTCCGGAATATAGATATATTGGGTTTCCACTACATATACCTGCAGCGTCTGTGACATCACAGATTGGAACCAAAGACCATAGTGACCTCATAGAAGCCTTACATGCAGCCGTGTACACGTATGTGTGATGTCACAGCAAGCAGTAAACATGAAGCATCCATCTCTGTATCTTCCTACTACGACCAGTCTTGTGTCAGAGGATTCCTGCTAGAACATGGCCATCATGGGGGCCGGTAGTTACCGTTACTGGAGTGCTGACGGATCAGAGGACCTTCTGATGGACCCTGATGATACACGTGAGACAGCCCTCATAGATATCTGTTGGAGATGAAGGCTCCTCTGCCACCATGAATAAGTCTACTGCTGCCGGAATCCATATCTTACTAACAATGTCAAAAACATTTAGGGTTTTTACCAATGATCCTCCGATGTGATCCGCATTTTCGTGCGATGCGAAGCGACAAAAAGGAAGGCTCCTCCGGGAAACATGGGCTACAAAACATCGCAAATGTGAAGGAACCATTGGATAGCATGGGCTTCACATACATGCAGTTTGTAGCGCTGTCACATGACAAGAAGATCACATGATTTTGTCGCCCTGTGAAAGCGGCCTAATAGCCACAAAAATGTGTTAATGTGGATTTATACAGAACTGTAAAGGTTTCAGGCAGAAGTGGGAAAAAGAATGTTTTATAAAACTCCAGGTGTCTGCAGGACAATGACCCAAACATCCAGAGACAGAAGGATTTTCACAAGCCTTCATCCACAGAAGATCTCTGCTTAGTTCTCCAAGATGATTGGAACAACCCACCGAGTTCTTTCAAAAACTGTGTACAAGTGTACCTAGAAGAATTGATGCTGTTTTGAAGGCACTCTGACTGCAGCATTTTCTAAAACCTTTGCAGTTCTTTGTCCCTCCGGGGACTAAATAAAGTAGAGATAAATTAAAGAATTTTTAATTATTGCAACAATAAAAATATTAAAGTTTTTAAAGAAACCTATTTTCCCAATCTCATCAAAAAATACTTAAAATGTAAAACTTGGTATTACTTTGTGCAATTTATTAAAATATCACACATTATCAATCCTGCAGGGTGAAAAAAAAGCACAATGCCAGAATTACACTTCTGTGGTCAACGAGTCTCCAAGAAAAAATTTGAATAAAAAGCAAATAAATTGAATTGAATAAAAATCAAAAAGTTATTGATGTATCCCAAAATAGGACAAAAAAATTACAGGTTATTCCACAAAAAAATAAGACCCCACAGCTGCAGCAATGTTAAAATAAAAAAATACTCTGTTCTGTTCTTCTCTTACTGTAGATTTTCATAGCCATCAGTGATATTCACACAAGAATAGTTGAAATTACGGCGATCCGGGGGGTCCGCACAGGAGCAGGAGGGTCACACCGAGGAGCTGGGAGGGCAGAGGGGTCACACATCATGATGGCTCTTACCAGACTCCTTCCCAGAGGGCTGTATGCGATTTCAGCCTGAGCACCGCAGGGCCTCTTCCAGACACCCGGGGAACAGGGATGGCCAATAAACATGCAACAGGAATGTAGATTTGTCACGGGTGACGCCACCATTCCCTTCCCAACGGTATTGGAGAAAGAAAGAGTCCACAACTGTGTAACTTTTAGCACCTCAGACCCTGGGAACGGTCAGGGCCGGGCAAAACTTTACTTGATAATATACTCGGTATAAAGCAAAAATACAGGAGACGGACGAGCAGGCAATAAACAGTAGATTGGAGGTCAGGGAGGAAACACAGGATGAAACCGGTCCTGCAGGTCAAGTTATCTGACAGGATTCGCTCCTGAAAGGGGAACTCTCTAGAGGAGGATAGGGGTAGGGTCGCTGCTCTCCTCCACGATTCCTGGAACAGGGGTCATCAGGAATTCTGTCTTCTATTCTCTGCACCACATGAGGGTCAAAGGTACCCCCATGTGGCTAGCACTCTCTCTCCACAACAACCAGCAGGAATGGAAGCCCCTTTTGCTGCTCTCACACGCACTTCTATAACCTGACTTGTACCACATGACAGGACATAAATGGATACATTGCAGGCAAATCCCAGTCTCTTGCAAACTTTTCACTCACCATTTGCTGTAGCTGTGCAATCCATATAACAAAGACGAGACACTTTGCACAGCGAACCTACACAAGACATAACATATATGACACTTATGGAGGGGCCAGGAGAGGATGTACTAGGCCACTACAAAATAAGTGTAAATAGCACCGCAAACCATTCAATGCACAGGATGAAAATCACCTTTAGGGCGCCCACCCACTGGCGATTTTTTTTTCTTTGCGTTTTGCGTTTTTTCTCAAGAGCAATTAGAATTGAATGTACTCCTGTCCACTGGCGTTTTTTTTTGCGGTGCGTTGCGATTTTTAACATAGGAACTGTCAGTTGCATATGTGTCCTTATTTTTCTCCTAATGCACCCATGAATGTCAATGGAAATTAATGGAAAAGGCGCGAAAAAGCCGCGAAAAACGCGCCGAAAACGCTGCGTTTTTCACGCACGAAAATCGCAAACGCCAGTGGGTGGGCGCCCTTATTCACTTGCTTATAAACGGTACAAGACTCTATTTACAGACAGTCGGTCATCCAATGCTTCCAGCTCTTCACACAACATGTATGTGCCTTGTGAAGGTGTCATGCCACTACAATCACCGGAAGAAGAAGAAGAAGAAGGAGTACCTCTGCACTGGGCCTTCAGAAAATCTTACTCACTGGTTGCTCACTCTTTCTCTTGAGGGCTCACTTACAATTTATGTGCACTCTTGCGCTCGGGAAACCTCTCCCCCTCTTCCATCTTCAACACATGAGGGCTGAAGGTGCCCCCATGTGCCCCTATGCTTTCTCTCTCTACTCCAGAATATGGAAAAGTTATGATTTTTTTGAAAGTGGGGAAGAAAAATGAAATTTTAAAAAAGTAGAAAAAAAGGGCTGCAGCGGGAAGGGTTGAGGGTTGTGTTCTGTTTTTACGATCTTCATATCCATCAGTGATATTCACAGAAGAATAAGTGTAAATTACACTGCAAACCATTCAATGCACAGGATGAAAATCACCTTTATTCACTTGCTTATAAACGGTACAAGTCTCTATTTACAGACAGTTGGTCATCCAATGCTTCCAGCTCTTCACACAACATGTATGTACCTTGTGAAGGTGCCCCTACAATCACCGTGAGACATTAGATTGGTCGTCAGCGGTAAAGACAGACCTGAAGGGCTCAGGTGAGACTAGAGGAATCAAAGATAAATCAATGAGTTTACTATAATGAGATGATAAATACCTTCCATTGCTTCAATTAATCCATTCATCTTCATACAGTATATGAAATTCACTTTTGATTGTCCCCATCTTCATGTTATCAGGCCTCGGTCTTTGGTTCCAGTATAAGACCTCCTGCACACGACAGATTTGAATCTGACATTTGGGATTGCGCAGCAGGATCTGACCCTGTACCCAGTGGGTAATCCCGCTTACCTGTCCGGATTCTTCTTTATCTGTACTGCAGGAGTGCTGGCCATCTCACTGGCGCACATACACAGTACTGATTATGCCACGCCATCACTAGGCGATGACGCGGATCCCACGACCCTTCTGTAGTGCTTACTGCGGAAGAGCTGCAGGATTTACAGCTTCCATTGACTTCAAAGGAAGCCTTCCATGTGGAAATCCGCACAGAATAGAACTTGCTGCGATTTTCCTGCCACAAGCGGAAATTTACGTTCGTGTGCAGGAAGCAGCGGTTCTCTATAAGAGGCAATGGGCATTGTTTGCTGTGGAATCTGGGGACAGCCGCCGGCCCCGAATTCTGCAAGTCAAATCTGCCCGTGTGCTGGAGCCATAAGGAGCTACAAAATTGTTGACATTTAAATATGCGACAATGGCCGACCTTAGCTACATGTGACCCAGGCAGTCGCACAGGGTAACAGCCACCAGCTTGTGAGGGCGAAAACAGATGGCTGTAGGTAATCTCCCCCCTTAGGACTGCCTGGCCAGTTCATGTTTTACTTCCATGTGACAATGTCTTGTGGAGTTACATGAATCATCCTCCTCATGGCTCTGTCTCCACCCCTCTAATGTTCTGGGGCACCACTGTCAGCCCACAGGCGCTCCCACAACACAATCAATTAGGTTTTCTATTATATTTATGTTAAGAGCTTGGTTCAGGTGCTGTATTCATGCACTGGCCTTGGTTCTAGGCTGTATTTGTTATAAGCTTGGTTCTGATACATATCTTTTTTTCTTTATGCTAGGAAGGGGGTAGGGTGAAAAAAAATTCTTCCTCTTTCTTGTTGTCATCACCAGATGAATACACGCTGCTACCAAAGTGGCCTTGCATGCTAACCTCAACTGTTTTTATAGCCCAATACTCCAGCAATGCCCCCTTTACTGTAAACAACTGAATAAAATTTAAATTTTATCATACTGGTATATTGCTGTGGCCCAGTAGCTTCGTAGGCTCTGCATTTGGCTGTAGCACACCACCTCACTCTCAACTAGATCATGGTTCCTGAAAGTTAAGTTCTCCAGCATGACTGATAACCAATGGGCAAAGAAGTTATTGTCCAGCTCTGCTCCCTCATGAACCCCAAAACTTCTATGGGCTCGAACTACATGGCAGTCCACACTTTTCAGAAATTCCATCATTCGCTCAGATTATGGACCTCTTTCAGTTGGGCACTTCTGGTGTTTCCTACCTAGGTTCATTGTCCATTAGCCTCCTGTACCACCTGCCACTGCAACCCAGCCCTGGGCATCTACCTGTACCCGTGTTGGCAACCTTGGGCCTCAGCTCATTTTTTGCCACTCACTGATGAAGGTCATTCTTGACTGTAGCAACATCTCCTGTTCTCTCGCTGGAGCGTCTCATATAGGCCTCAGGACTCTCTCGGTTCGGCTCACTGCAGGTTCAGTCACAGTTGGTAAGTTCATTACTTTTAAACGGTTCAGATGTTCTAGAGTTGGTATTTTTGCTGGTCAGTTCATACTGTTCCAGTATCGATACTGGTGCATTATGTCTCCATCGGAACAAGGGCTGGAGACATAGGTTGGACAGCCAAAGTGACAGGGAGCACCCACGTAACGCCCCCGTAGCACCTTACATGTGATGAGCACCCCTTCCTGCGCTGTGGTGGCTGGTTCTGGGGAGGACTGACAGCTGCTGTTTGGCAGGAGCGCCGTTAACAATGTTGAGGCCAACGATCACAAGCAGGCGCAGGGCGAGTGGCGGAGGCGCTTCTAGGAGCTTTCGGCCTACAAATACCAACACTGGTAGAGAGATCCGATTTCAGGAGTTTCTCGGTCTTGGTGGCGTTGGCACGGTCAAGCAGCAGTAGCCGGCCAGCGAGTAACCCGGGGGCGACGGCCTGCTGCTTCCATACACCTAGTCCTGAAAGTCTCGCCCAGCCAATCACAAGCTGTGGGTGTGCATTTTAACTAAGGCCGCACAATCCAGGTTTCCACCCATTCTGCTGGTGGAGACATAATGCACCAGTACCTCCGGTATCATGGGTTGGTTTATTCTGCCATCTATACCATATAACACTGGTGCAAGCCAGGCAGAGCCAAACACCAGGTCAGGATCTTTTCAATAAACTGGATGGCACCTTGGCTATCAGTAACCACTTGTTGGTAAAACGTAACGGACTCTACTGCTCAGAAGGCAGTCTTTATTCACTTTTGCCAATGCTTGGCGGTGCTCTGAGTCATTGCGTAACACATCATGTGATTGTTTTCAGTAAGAGAAACCAAGTAATCTTGTAGATATGATACCTTTTAATGGCTCACAAAAATAAATGATGATATAGCAAGCTTTTAAACCTACTCAGGGTTCTTCCTCAGGCTTATGTCTCTACTGGCTAACACGGTACCATTTTTTTTTCATAGTAACACATCAATAACAGTTTTCTACATCCTAATGTGTCAACTATGTGACTCCCCTGCATGAGTTTTACTGTATTCTATATGGTGGGCGGTCCTCATGGTTCTTACATGTATTTTCAAGCTGTTTGACCGGTACGGCATTGAAAAACGCATTGAGCACTTGTGGTTTTGAGTGCAGCCCAGTAGCGTAGTGTAAGGACAGCAGGTGGCAGTGTTTTCCTTGCTGCATACAAAGAAGTTGCACATGTGTACATGCAGACATGTATGTATAGATGCGCACACACATTCAAGAAGAAGAGTGCTAATGCAGCGTCTTCGTTGGCAGATCCCTGCTGACCTACAATAGTTGGCCCAGAAGGCATTTTCTGTTATGGAAAGAGCAGCTCTGGAGCACAAACTGCTGCTTTACGGCTCAGTCAGACGGGCGTTTTTTGCTGTGCATGTTTTTTGTGATTCCCATCTATATAGAACCAATGCTTTTCAATAGGAGCGGTCACATCTGATTTTTACATGTGCATAAAATTCCCACCTACAACAGATAGAACGTATGGGTGTCAATGAACGCGGTCATGTGATTTTTTTCATGCGTGAATAAAGGCATGTAATAAACACCCGTCTGACTGAGCCCTTAAGGTGAAATTCTGTGCAGATGAAAATAGGAGATATCCCTGGGCCGATGTATGGAGCAATGTCACATTTATTGGATGTTAGTACGGGTTTATGATTTCTATCTGTTTGTATCTCATCAGCTCGATGACATTTGTAAGGAAAAGTCCAGCATTTTTGACAACTGTAGGCTGAGTGTTGTTGTGGTTCTACGGACCAATCATGAGTGTGGAATATTATTTACCGTCTTATATCATTACATGTAATCGCCACGTGTCGTTATTTATGCAGGATTTTGTTTGACTGGTTTCTATTAGAGATGAGCGAGCACCAAAATGCTCGGGTGCTCGTTACTCGGGACGAAATTATCGCGATGCTCGAGGGTTCGTTTCGAATAACGAACCCCATTGAAGTCAATGGGCGACCCGAGCATTTTTGTATATCGCCGATGCTCACTAAGGTTTCCATTTGTGAAAATCTGGGCAATTCAAGAAAGTGATGGAAACGACATAGCAACGGATGGGGCAGGCGAGGGGCTACATGTTGGGCTGCATCACAAGTTACCAGGTCCCACTATTAAGCCACAATAGCGGCAAGAGTGCCCCCCCCTCCCAACAATTTTTACTTCTGAAAAGCCCTCATTAGCAATGCATACCTTAGCTAAGCACCACACTACCTCCAACAAAGCACAATCACTGCCTGCATGACACTCCGCTGCCACTTCTCCTGGGTTACAGCTGCCCTCATGCCACACCACCCTCATGTCTATTTATAAGTGCGTCTGCCATGACGAGGGACCGCAGGCACACACTGCAGAGGGTTGGCACGGCTAGGCAGCGACCCTCTTTAAAAGGGGCGGGGCAATAGCCCACAATGCTGTACAGAAGCAATGAGAAATATAATCCTGTGCCACCACCATCAGGAGCTGCACACGTGGGCATAGCAATGGGGAACCTATGTGCCACACACTATTCATTCTGTCAAGGTGTCTGCATGCCCCAGTCAGACCGCGGTTTTTAATTCATAGACACAGGCAGGTACAACTCCCTATTGTGAAGTCCCTGTGGACCGACAGCATGGGTGGCTCCCTGGAACCCATCGGCGGTACATAAAAATATCCCATTGCATTGCCCAACACAGCTGAGGTAGTAATGTTGTGCTTAATGCAGGTGGGCTTCGGCCCACACTGCATGCCCCAGTCTGACTGGGGTTCTTTAGAAGTGGAAACAGATGCATTTATAATTCCCTGTGGACCCACAGCATGGGTGGGTGCCAGGAAGCCACCGGCGGTACATAAATATATCCCATTGCATTGCCCAACACAGCGGATGTAACGTCAGCTGTAATGCAGGTGGGCTAAAAATTAATTTGATTACACTGTAGGCGAGGGCCCACAAAAATTGCTGTATCAACAGTACTAATGTACATCAGAAAAATTGGCCCTGGCCAACCAAGAGGGCAGGTGAAATCCATTAATCGCTTTGGTTAATGTGGCTGAAGTGGTAACTAGGCCTGGAGGCAGCCCAGTTTAACGAAAAATTGATTCAAGTTAAAGTTTCAACGCTTTTAAGAGCATTGAAACGTATAAAAAATTTTAAGAAAAATTATATGACTGAGCCTTGTGGCCCTAAGAAAAATTGCCCGTTCGGCGTCATTATGTGAGGTTTCAGGAGGAGGAGCAGGAGGAGGAGGAGGAATATTATACACAGATTGATGAAGCAGAAATGTCCCCGTTTTGGATGATGAGAGAGAACGATGCTTCCATCCGCGGGTGCAGCCTATGTATTGCTTAGGTATCGCTGCTGTCCACTGGTGGAGAAGAGAAGTCTGGGGAAATCCAGGCTTTGTTCATCTTGATGAGTGTAAGCCTGTCGGCACTGTCGGTTGACAGGCGGGTACGCTTATCTGTGATGATTCCCCCAGCCGCACTAAACACCCTCTCTGACAAGACGCTAGCCGCAGGACAAGCAAGCACCTCCAGGGCATACAGCGCTAGTTCAGGCCACGTGTCCAGCTTCGACACCCAGTAGTTGTAGGGGGCAGAGGCGTCAGGGAGGACGGTCGTGCGATCGGCTACGTACTCCCTCACCATCCTTTTACAGTGCTCCCGCCGACTCAGCCTTGACTGGGGAGCGGTGACACAGTCTTGCTGGGGAGCCATAAAGCTGTCCAGGGCCTTAAAGACTGTTGTATTGCTTGTGCTGTACATGCTGCTCGATCTCCGCACCTCCCCTGCTACCTGGCCCTCGGAAGTGCGCCTTCTGCCACTAGCGCTGTCGGATGGGAATTTTACCATCAGTTTGTCCACCAGGGTCCTGTGGTATAGCAACACTCTCGAACCCCTTTCCTCTTCGGGAATGAGAGTGGAAAGGTTCTCCTTATACCGTGGGTCGAGCAGTGTGTACACCCAGTAATCCGTAGTGGCCAGAATGCGTGCAACGCGAGGGTCACGAGAAAGGCATCCTAACATGAAGTCAGCCATGTGTGCCAGGGTACCTGTACGCAACACATGGCTGTCCGCACTAGGAAGATCACTTTCAGGATCCTCCTCCTCCTCCTCCTCCTCCTGCTCCTCAGGCCATACACGCTGAAATGATGACAGGCAAGCAGCATGGGTACCGTCAGCAGTGGGCCAAGCTGTCTCTTCCCCCTCCTCCTCATCCTCCTCATGCTCCTCCTCCTCCTCCTCAACGCGCTGAGATATAGACAGGAGGGTGCTCTGACTATCCAGCGACATACTGTCTTCCCCCGGCTCTGTTTCCGAGCGCAAAGCGGCTGCCTTTATGGTTTGCAGGGAACTTCTCAAGATGCATAGCAGAGGAATGGTGACGCTAATGATTGCAGCATCGCCGCTCACCACCTGGGTAGACTGCTCAAAGTTTCGAAGGACCTGGCAGATGTCTGCCAACCAGGCCCACTCTTCTGAAAATAATTGAGGAGGCTGACTCCCACTGCGCCGCCCATGTTGGAGTTGGTATTCCACTATAGCTCTACGCTGCTCATAGAGCCTGGCCAACATGTGGAGCGTAGAGTTTCACCGTGTGGGCACGTCGCACAGCAGTCGGTGCACTGGCAGATTAAACCGATGTTGCAGTGTCCGCAGGGTGGCAGCGTCCGTGTGGGACTTGCGGAAATGTGCGCAGAGCCGGCGCACCTTTACGAGCAGGTCTGACAAGCGTGGGTAGCTTTTCAGAAAGCGCTGAACCACCAAATTAAAGACGTGGGCCAGGCATGGCACGTGCGTGAGGCTGCCGAGCTGCAGAGCCGCCACCAGGTTACGGCCATTGTCACACACGACCATGCCCGGTTGGAGGCTCAGCGGCGCAAGCCAACGGTCCGTCTGCTCTGTCAGACCCTGCAGCAGTTCGTGGGCCGTGTGCCTCTAATCTCCTAAGCTGAGTAGTTTCAGCACAGCCTGCTGACGCTTGCCCACCGCTGTGCTGCCACGACGCGTGACACCGACTGCTGGCGACGCGCTGCTGCTGACACATCTTGATTGCGAGACAGAGGTTGCGTTGGAGGAGGAGGAGGAGGAGGAGGGTGGTTTAGTGGAGGAACCATACACCGCCGCAGATACCACCACCGAGCTGGGGCCCGCAATTCTGGGGGTGGGTAGGACGTGAGCGGTCCCAGGCTCTGACTCTGTCCCAGCCTCCACTAAATTCACCCAATGTGCCGTCAGGGAGATGTAGTGGCCCTGCCCGCCTGTGCTTGTCCACGTGTCCGTTGTTAAATGGACCTTGGCAGTAACCGCGTTGGTGAGGGCGCGTACAATGTTGCAGGAGACGTGGTCGTGCAGGGCTGGGACGGCAGATCGGGAAAAGTAGTGGCGACTGGGAACTGAGTAGCGCGGGGCCGCCGCCGCCATCATACTTTTGAAGGACTCCGTTTCCACAACCCTATACGGCAGCATCTCAAGGCTGATAAATTTGCCTATCTGGACAGTTAACGCTTGAGCATGCGGGTGCGTGGCGGCGTACTTGCGCTTGCGCTCTAACACTTGCGCTAGCGACGGCTGGACGGTTGCTGGATTGGGCCGAGGACAGCGGAGGTGAGGGTGTGGGTGCAGGCCAGGACACGGTAGTGCCTGTGTCCTCAGAGGGGGGTTGGATCTCAGTGGCAGGTTGGGGCACAGGGGGAGAGGCAGCGGTGCAAACCGGAGGCGGTGAACGGCCTTCGTCCCACCTTGTGGGGTGCTTGGCCATCATATGTCTGCGCATGCTGGTGGTGGTGAGGCTGTTGGTGGTGGCTCCCCGGCTGATCTTGGCGCGACAAAGGTTGCACACCACTGTTCGTCGGTCGTCAGGCGTCTCTGTGAAAAACTGCCAGACCTTAGAGCACCTTGGCCTCTGCAGGGTGGCATGGCGCGAGGGTGCGCTTTCGGTCTGGCCCTGCCTCTACCCCTGGCCACCGCACTGTCTCTTGCAACCTGCCCTGCTGCTGCCCTTGCCTCCCCCTCTGAAGACCTGTCCTGAGTAGGCGTTGCACACCAGGTGGGGTCAGTCACCTCATCGTCCTGCTGCTCTTCCTCCGAATCCTCTGTGCGCTCCTCCCTCGGACTTACTGCCCTTACTACTACCTCACCGATAGACAACTGTGTCTCATCGTCATCGTCCTCCTCACCCACTGAAAGGTCTTGAGACAGTTGCCGGAAGTCCCCAGCCTCATCCCCCGGACCCCGGGAACTTTCCAATGGTTGGGCATCAGTGACGATAAACTCCTCTGGTGGGAGAGGAACCACTGCTGCCCAATCTGAGCAGGGGCCCGAGAACAGTTCCTGGGAGTGTTCCCGCTCCTGAGCATGTGTCATGGTAGTGGAGTGAGGAGGCTGGGAGGAAGGAGGAGCAGCAGACAGAGGATTCGGATTTGCAGCAGTGGACGGCGCAGAACTGTGGGTGGACGATAGGTTGCTCGAAGCACTTTCTGCCATCCACGACAGGACCTGCTCACACTGCTCATTTTCTAATAACGGTCTCCTGCGTGGACCCATTAATTGGGCGATGAATGTGGGGACGCCAGAAACGTGCCTCTCTCCTAATCGCGCAGCAGTTGGCTGCGATACACCTGGATCAGGAGTTCGGCCTATGCCCACACCCTCACTTGGCCCTCCGCGTCCTCGGCCGCGTCCACGTCCTCTAGGCCTACCCCTACCCCTCAGCATGCTGTATTACCAGTGATTTGATTTCCCAGGCAGGAAATAAATTGGCGCAAGCCTGCAGGCCAAATATACTTTTTTCCCTTTTTTTTAAAAGGATAGGCCCACTGCGTCTATTCAATGAATAATAAGTTTAATAACTGTGTTGTGCCCCTGCAAATGTGTCACAGAACTTTAGTGTTGCAGAGTTATTAACTACAGCTGAGCAAGGAATTTCACAGGCAGGAAATAAATTGGCGCAAGCCTGCTGTTAAACGTAGCTGGCTGCGTATGAATTTTTTACTATCTCCACCCACCACACACGTACACAGAACGCTGAGGACTGACAGAGGCAGGGCACATAGAATTTTTCCCTTTTGTTGGTAAAGAAAAGGCCCACTGACTATATTCAATCAATAATATATGTCTTCTGGCCCTGCCTACACAATTCTCTCCCTGTAGTATTACTGCCGGGCGCAATGCTCTGCACAGCCGATTTTGAAAAAAAAAAAAAAAATGCAACACTGCTAACAGCAGCCTGCACAGTACTGCACACGGGTAAATGTGGCCCTAAGAAGGACCGTTGGGGTTCTTGAAGCCTACACTCACTCCTAACACTCTCCCTGCCTAACCACCACTTCTGTCCCTGGACTATTAATGCAGGGCGCAATGCTCTGCAGACAGCCGATTTTGGAAAAAAAAAAAAGGGCAACACTGCTAACAGCACCCTCCACAGTACTGCACATGGATAGATGTGGCCCTGAAAAGGACCGTTGGGTTTCTTGAAGCCTACACTCACTCCTAACACTCTCCCTACAGCAGCTCCAACACAACAGCACTTTCCCTCAGCTAACTCACAACGCATCTGAGGCGAGCCGCGGGAGGGGCCGACTTTTATACTCGGGTGACATCTGATCGCCCCAGCCACTCACTGCAGGGGGGTGGTATAGGGCTGGAACGTCACAGGGGGAAGTTGTCATGCCTTCCCTGTCTTTCAATTGGCCAGAAAAGCGCGCTAACGTCTCAGAGAGGAAACTGAAAGTAACCGGAACATCGCGTGGTACTCGTTACGAGTAACGAGCATCCCGAACACCCTAATATTCGCCCGAGCATCAAGCTCGGACGAGTACGTTCACTCATCTCTAGTAACACATTATGTGATTGTTTTCAGTAAGAGAAACCAAGTAATCTTATAGATATGATACCTTTTAATGGCTCACAAAAATAAATGATGTTATAGCAAGCTTTCAAACCTACTCAGGGTTCTTCCTCAGGCTTATGTCTCTACTGGCTAACACGGTACCATTTTTTTTTCATAGTAACACATCAATAACAGTTTTCTACATCCTAATGTGTCAACTATGTGACTCCCCTGCATGAGTTTTACTGTATTCTATATGGTGGGCGGTCCTCATGGTTCTTACATGTATTTTCAAGCTGTTTGACCGGTACGGCATTGAAAAACGCATTGAGCACTTGTGGTTTTGAGTGCAGCCCAGTAGCGTAGTGTAAGGACAGCAGGTGGCAGTGTTTTCCTTGCTGCATACAAAGAAGTTGCACATGTGTACATGCAGACATGTATGTATAGATGCGCACACACATTCAAGAAGAAGAGTGCTAATGCAGCGTCTTCGTTGGCAGATCCCTGCTGACCTACACTAGTTGGCCCAGAAGGCATTTTCTGTTATGGAAAGAGCAGCTCTGGAGCACAAACTGCTGCTTTACGGCTCAGTCAGACGGGCGTTTTTTGCTGTGCATGTTTTTTGTGATTCCCATCTATATAGAACCAATGCTTTTCAATAGGAGCGGTCACATCTGATTTTTACATGTGCATAAAATTCCCACCTACAACAGATAGAACGTATGGGTGTCAATGAACGCGGTCATGTGATTTTTTTCATGCGTGAATAAAGGCATGTAATAAACGCCCGTCTGACTGAGCCCTTAAGGCCTCCTTCCCACGAACGGATTTACGCCGCGTAAATTCGCGGCAAAAATCCGCTGCGTGGCCCCCTGCTATTAGGTTCTATTGAACCTAATAGCACAATGCTCACGATGCGTAATTCCACCGCGGAATTACGCACCGTGATTTCTCCCGTCCTCACCCGCAGCATGCTCTATTTGCTGCGGGTGAGGACGGGCTGTACGCGCTGACGGCTTCCATTGCAGTCAATGGAAGCCGTCTGTTCACGCTATCTCCCGCTGTAACCAGCGGGAGATAGCATGAAAAAAACGCTTCCCCACCTACCGCCGCAGCGTCATTTGACGCGGCCGGCGCGTCACGTGACACTGCCGGCCGCGTCACGTGACGCGGTGGGCGTGTCACACGACGCGGCGGCGGTGGGCGGGGAAGCGTTTTCACGCTATCTCCCGCAGGTAAGCATAGGGGCTCTGGGGGGCGCCGTGACGGGCTTCACTGCGTAATATTACGCGGCGGAGCCCGTCACGCTCGTGGGAAGGAGGCCTAAGGTGAAATTCTGTGCAGATGAAAATAGGAGATATTCCTTGGCCGATGTATGGAGCAATGTCACATTTATTGGATGTTAGTACGGGTTTAAGATTTCTATCTGTTTATATCTCATCAGCTCGATGACATTTGTAAGGAAAAGTCCAGCATTTTTGACAACTGTAGGCTGAGTGTTGTTGTGGTTCTACGGACCAATCATGAGTGTGGAATATTATTTACCGTCTTATATCATTACATGTAATCGCCACGTGTCGTTATTTATGCAGGATTTTGTTTGACTGGTTTCTATCTTTCATGCCCAGGATTTGGTCTCCAACATTTTTCACTAGGGGGTTGTGCGGATCTTACAGGGAAACCAAAAGTCGTACAATTCTACATTTTGATTGGACACTAAAACATTGATAATAGGGCCACATTAGGGCCCCATCGGAAGTCACAATTCAAAATTGAATGTAGTGGGAAGTAAATCTGATCCCATAGAGGTTTAAGGATTTCACATGACCACCAGATATGTAGCAGAGATCCAACCTGTCCATAACATCTCCAACACAAACCAGAAGTACCAGGAAACATTTGAGACAAGCGGTAGATGCCACCTATATAAACGTCTTCTTAATAATTAGCACAACAAGAGTTCTTAGTACCCAACTGACATACAGAAGCCATTGGTCCTCAATAAAGGTCTCCTGAAGTTCTGTTTCCCAGTTTTTTTCTGAAAAGAGGGAAGGGGAGTTGGAATTAAAGGACAGTGCTGTGTAGGCTCCGGTTATACAGGCATATCGGTGCTACAAAATCGCAATGATATCACAACTGTGTTCATGCAATTTTGTAGCGTCAGTGATGCTTTGCTGTTGTCTGTGATAAAATTGGTTAAAAAACAGGTTAAACCCTCCCCTAAAATAAGCCCTAGCTGAATTTCCCCCCAAAAAAGGAGAATACTTACCTAGCAGGTATGGTCCAGGTCCTCCCGCTGTTCCCTTGAGCTCTGTTGGCCATTCTGCAGTCCTCTTTCACCCACAGAAGATCACTTCCTGGTTGCGGGATTCAAAAATCACACCTCCAGGAAGCGATGTCTCTGTTTGGTTCCTCCAGCTCGACTCGACCAATCAATGCTACGCTCGATCAACCAATATGGTTCATCCAGCTCTGCATTGATTAGTTGAGAAGAGTTTGAAGAACCAATCACGTTGTGGAAGTCGGATTCATAAATTGGCTGAGCCATGATTGGCCAATTCATAAATCCCGCCTCTATTAAAGTACTGCTCTTTAATAATCTTTTTTTCCTGGTGAGATCGTTCACACTGTTCATCACTTACATCCCTGAATCTTGGAATCGCTGGTCTTTCATGAGTTTCTGGATTTGTAGTCCATCGAATTTACCTGCTTTCAGCTTCTCCATGCTCATCACAGGAAGTTTTCTACATTTGTAGCCAAAATGCTTTCCATTCCTCTTCAATGTCTTTACACATTGCTTCATCAACCCAAGTTTGATGTTTAGTAGTGGCAATATGTATCATATGTACTAATAGGTGGGAGTTGTGCCCATCATGTACAAAAGTACCAGGTGATCGCACATTGGTTTTAGGGCCCAATCAGATGGTTGTATGTGAACTGTGCCTGAGATTCTCTGGTACAAAATGCACCAGAGAGCACACAGACACACATCTGTGAACTGTCAGAGCCCCACAGGTAGAGGATATTGCATGTCCAACTCTGGCCTGTGATATAGACCAAAATAGAACATGCTGCAATGTTTTCACATGTGCTTGTGAAATTATTGAATTATATTTCATGCAGTTGTGTTGTGTGCATAATATTTGTGCTGTGTGTATGGCAAGATGTACAAGTGCAAAAGACACACATTGTAGAGAAATTTTACTAACAGGGTATCATATACTGAGTATGCAGCTTTGTCATAATTAACCTTTGTAATGTTTTACTAAGAGAGAAGTATAACACATGCTGTAGACTTGTTAACCTTGTGGGGGTTGCCACACTATATAACCTCTCACATTGGAACAATAAACACAGAAGAGCTTGGAAATATCACTTAAATATGTCTCATTGTTTTCTTCTCCAATGCATCAAATGATAATTAGGCATACCTGATTGATAAGCCTGCAATACCTTTCTAGTATCAGCTAAGTTAAGTGATTACACTAAAAGAAAATCAGTCCTTGTGAAAAAATGTTTATGTTTATAGCCAAATTGGCTATAATGGGTCTGTGTGATGCCCATAAAATGCACGAAGAGCAGCCAGATGGTAAATGCTCCCGTGTGAATGGGCCCTTATAATGCGAAACCAAGAAGAGTGCCCTTCTTCCTCCCCCTTACTTCTTTTCTTTCATTTTATTGAGGTGCGGGGTCCATCCACATTAATCTCTTGCTACAAATAAGCACTATAAAGGAATAATATTAAAATGAAGCCGCTCCAGGACTTAAAGAATATATCTTTAATTTAGGATGTTGGATTATAAATATAAAATATAATTACAAATCTAAAAATAAATCTTAAAAACCAACAATGTTGTTTGCTGGCACCAGATGGTATTAGGTAATCTTGGCAGCAGATGGTATTGTTGGTTGGTGGCACCAGATGGTATTAGGTAATCTTGGCAGCAGGTGGTATCTATTGTTGGTTGGTGGCTGCAGAATGTATTAGGTGTTCCTGGCAGCAGGTGGTATCTATTGTTGGTTGGTGGCTGCAGATGGTATTAGGTATTCTTGGCAGCAGGTTGTTTCTATTGTTGGTTGGTGGCTGCAGATGGTATTAGGTGTTCTTGGCAGCAGATGGTATCTATTGTTGGTTGGTGGCTGCAGCTGGTATTGGGTGTTCTTGGCAGCAGGTGGTATCTATTGTTGGTTGGTGGCTGCAGCTGGTATTAGGTGTTCTTGGCAGCAGGTGGTATCTATTGTTGGTTGGTGGCTGCAGAATGTATTAGGTGTTCCTGGCAGCAGGTGGTATCTATTGTTGGTTGGTGGCTGCAGCTGGTATTGGGTGTTCTTGGCAGCAGGTGGTATCTATTGTTGGTTGGTGGCTGCAGCTGGTATTAGGTGCTCTTAGCAGCAGGTAGTATCTATTGTTGGTTTGTGGCCGCAGCTGGTATTAGGTGTTCTTAGCAGCAGGTAGTATCTATTGTTGGTTGGTGGCTGCAGGTGGTATTAGGTATTCTTGGCAGCAGGTGGTATCTATTTTTGGTTGGTGGCTGCAGGTGGTATTAGGTGTTTATGACAGCAGGTGGTATCTATTGTTGATTGGTGGCTGCAGATGGTATTAGGTGTTCTTGGCAGCAGGTGGTATTATTGGTAGGTGGCTGCAGATGGTATTAGGTGTTCTTGGCAGCAGGTGGTATCTATTGTTGGTTGGTGGCTGCAGCTGGTATTGGGTGTTCTTGGCAGCAGATGATATTTATTGTTGGTTGGTGGCTGCAGGTGGTATTAGGTGTTCCTGGCAGCAGGTGGTATCTATTGTTGGTTGGTGGCTGCAGCTGGTATTAGGAGTTTTTGGCAGCAGGTGGTATCTGTTGTTGATTGGTGGCTGCAGGTGGTATTAGCTGTTCTTGGCAGCAGGTGGTATCTGTTGTTGGTTGGTGGCTGCAGGTGGTATTAGCTGTTCTTGGCAGCAGGTGGTTTTTGATCTTGGCTGATGGCAACAGATGGTATTTGCTGCTGTTTGACATCTCCCCTGATGTTATGGGGAATGTCACTTCCTGCAGAAAGAAAACATAAAGACAATTTAGTTAAACCTTCTTTTAAGGAATAGGCAGTGTGGTAGCACAGATGGCCTGCAGAGGGCAGTAGAGCAGTCATTCTGCTAGTAAATTACAGAAAACCCTTGTGTGGGTATGACAGGGAGGATGCGGATAAGGAAAATGCTGTACAGCCCTGCTGAGGTGTCCTGAGCGTCTGGAAGTCCAGTGATGAGTGGACAAGTGTTGATTTCCACTGATGCACATGATATATAGCAGTATAGAGCCAGTATGGCTGAAGATGGAATGCTATATGTGATAAAGTCTGCTGATGGAGTTGCAGAGATTTAAAGGACCAGTAAGGCCAGAATTGGCCGGACATGGGCTACTGAAGTGCGACAACCCCCAAACTCAATAACCCCAAGATGCCACTATATATAATCACTGTGATGGGTCGCCCATTGTTATACTGTCTAGCATTAGATGCCATGATCTCATGTGTTTCAAATCAGACATCGCCTGTTATTAGAAAGCCGGTCAGCTCATGTGGATGTTCACACTGGGAGAGGTTTCTGTTTGTAATGTGACTATATACCTCAATATACAAACGGGAGATGTTACAATACTTTGGCAGTGCCACCTATTATAAAATCCAAAAGAAGGAAAGGGTGGAGATACTACTATAAAGGATGTAAACCAATGGCTGTAATTGGTTCATCGAGCTCTGCATTGATTGGCTGAGCTGTGGCTTTTAAGAACCAATCAGAGCGAGCGCTTCCTGTAGGTGGGATTTATGACCCCCCTGAAGACTGCAAACAAGTATGCTGGAGTATGGGGAGGAGAGCGCCTGTTAGGTAATGTATTGTTTGTTTTTAAATGCAGCTAGGGCCTATTTTAGGAGTAGAACTTTTGTTTCAAGCTGCCCCGAAAATGCCGGCAAAAGAGCGATACAAAGTTGTGCGACTTCGTAGCACGACAAAATGGTGATATTGCCGCAAGAAAACGCAGCAATATCGCGGGAACACAACTATTATATCGCTGTGATTTTCTACATTCTCCTTTGTACAGGCTACAAAGGGCTCAAAAATAAACTATATATTTTACAAAAATTGGGTTTCTTTAGTTTTTTTTTTACCCCTAACAAAATTCAAAAACAGCAAAAAAAAATCAGTGATGGATATTTTAAAAACTGACCTATATGTCACAGAAAAAAAATGCAGCAAAATTAATTTTGACAGCTGATGGAAAAAAACAAATAGGGCAGTAAAACCACCACATGGGCAAAATCCCCCCCAAAATGTCTGGTCCTTTAGGGACAAAACATCCTGGTCCTTGAGGGGTTAAAACAACTTTTCCCAGAAGTGAAGAGGAATGATATGGAAGGACCTGAAGACTAGGAGAACTTTACAAATATATACACATAAGGCTTTTCATAGACTGGAGTAGTGTAGCTGCTGTAAGACATATCATTAGCGCTATATGTTACCTCGTCGCGGTCTTATTGCGGTCTTATTGCCGGTCCCTGAGACTATCTCCGTCTCCTCTTCCTTCTTGTCCTGTTGGTTTTCAGACCTGAAAAATTACAAAATCCAGTGTAAGAATAATTCCCAAAGATCTTGTTATCGTGTGAAGTTGGTGCCATCAGGGAGGAGGACTCGTATATGTACATGGAGACAGATTATACCGAGCAGGACAGTCGGGGAAGTTCATGCATCCATTTGGGGGCTCTAGATAATATTACACCACTAGTATAAACGACCATTGTAGACTCCAGATCAGTCAATACTAGTGATGGCGAACCTTTTAGAGACCGAGTGCCCAAAGTGCAACCCAAAACCCACTTATTTATCACAAAGTGCCAACACACCAGGGGGCGGGGCTTATCACCACGTATGATTTTACCTCCGTCATTATAAAAAGGACAGGGCCGCATATCTGCAGCTGATTTCATACTTTGCGGCGCTCCCCCTCACCTCCTTTGTAGGCTTTCCCACCTGAACAGTGAACCACATCTGAACAGGCCGCTGGGAACAGAAAGCCAGGAAGTGCTGACAGTGGGAAGCCTTGGGATGCGGGGACACACCGCATACTATGAAATCAGCTGTGGATATGCCACGTAAATTTTAGCAACGGACATTCCACAGCATTTCTACCAAGTGTAAACATACCCTAAGTCAGCTTTAGGTATTCTGCCATGTGCAGAGTAGCCACGATAGTATATGTGACCCCCCCAGTGGCCTTAGTAGTAAAATTGTCCCTCACAGTGGCCTCAGTAGTAATAATGTCCCCTTTATTGGCCCAGGTAGTAACAGTGACCCCTACAGTTGTCCCAGTAGTAATAGTGACCCCCACAGTGGCCTCGGTAGTACTACTATTATTACTGGGTCCAATATATTACTAATAGTGTCCACTATATTGGCCCCAGTAATAATATTAACCCCACAATAGCCCCAGTAGTAGTAGCCCTTCCCCCCCTGAGACCCATATACTTACCTCCTCTTTGTAGTCTTATGAACACCCTTAGTCTTCTCGGCGCTGCTGCAGGTCGCTCGAGCTGATGGAGGTTCTTTTCTTCTCCCCTTCTCCTAAGGAAACAATGAGAAGAGGTCAGGGAAGTATGATCCCAGGTGCGCACACTGACATCAGTGTGTGTGACCGGCACAAGCGGCGCTAATAAAATTGGTATTTTTTTTATTAGACTTCAGGGCCCGGTAGTGACTGCTACCTCAACAAGAACTACAAGAACTTACTCTTCCTCTGGTCTTATGACTTCATTCTCAACAGTAAATGTATCGGATGTTTTCTCCTGTTGTCCATTTTGTCCTGTAAAATAGACACGGCCTATAAGATTAGATGTTCATATAATGCACATTGATCCCCTCCACTGCCGGCCTGGAGTTGGAGACCCCATAAAATACTAGATAATGACATAAAGCACAATTCCCTAATATATTAGTAGAACGGCAGCTGCTCATTTTATCCCAACAATGTATATTGGGGAAAATGAGAAAGTTTGGTACCATTAAAATCTCACGGTGGGGATCAATCTTTTCATCAAGCTATAAGCAAACTTTTTACCATGTCTGAGAGATGTGCGTCCTAACTCCGGGACTCTCGCCTATCTCCAGATTGGGGTCTCGCACCCGGTAAAGTAATTGATGACTACCGCATGCATGCAGAGAGGGAATAGAAGAGAGGTCATGGATGTGCGCGGCGCTCTCCATTCACCTCTATGGGACTGACTGTTTTTAGCTCTGTGACTCCCATAGAAGTGAATGGACAGACTCTTGCTCATGGGTGGTCTTCTCTCCATTCATTCTCTGCCTGGATGCATCAGCCATCAGCTGTAATACCCTGAAGTTTAGAAATCCATGTGGGTCCCCGAGGTGAGAATCACATCTATCAGACATTTATCCTGCGGTTATGCCATGATTTTCTATCCATTAGGATAGATAGATAGATAGATAGATAGATAGATAGATAGATAGATAGATAGATAGATAGATAGATAGATAGATAGATAGATAGATAGATAGATAGATAGATAGATAGATAGATAGATAGATAGATGGATGGATGGATGGATGGATGGATGGATGGATGGATGGATGGATGGATGGATAGATAGATGGATGGATGGATGGATGGATGGATGGATGGATGGATGGATGGATGGATGGATAGATAGATAGATTAGATTATTTATGTTGCATTTACCATCGGATTCGTCGCTATTCTCTGTGGAATTGGATGATCCTCCACTCTCGATGTCATCTGGGGCTTCATCCGTCCTCTTTTTCCTTTAAAGTAGTAAAATTAGAAGTCACCTTGTGAGTCCAAGCAGTAAAACAAGCCACAAGAAATGTACAGCACAATAAAATATACCCGTTAACCCCTTCTTGACGTGCTCTGTTTTTTTTTGTATTTTTAGAATTTTTTCTCCACTTTAAAAAAATGGAGTGCCATGAAAAAAAAAAAGAAATTCTGCCATATTTGGGGGTTTTGTGTCTACGGTTTATAATCTACAGCGAAATTTTTTTTTTTTCAATTTAGATTCTTTTATTCTAAATATGGGAAAATGTTTTATTTTTACTTTTATTACGTTTTATTTTTTTATTAAAATAATACAACTTTTTCAAAACTGATTTTTACATTTTTTTCCTCCCCATGGGGAACAAGAACTTGCGATGGTTTGATCGCTCCTGCAGTATGATGTAATACCATAGTATTACATTATATTGCAATCTGACAGGAAATCTATCAAGCCACACCACAGGCTCCCGGCTGCCATGGCAAATACACGGCACTCTCATATCTCATCACAGGGAACTATTCGGGACTCCTAAACATAAACCGTGGCAATTAAAGTATTAACAGCTCTGTTCAGCGGCGTTGCTCATTGGAGCTGTTGTGGACGGGTGCCGTCTGTTTCTTCCCCGGACCCCTTTCCATACAATCCCTGAACTTCCGTGACATAACAGTACATACTGGAGCGCTAAGGGATTAATATGTCATGTGATAATGTGAGGATGCGCTATTTCCTATGTAGACTGCAGTGTAGCTGATAAAAGTATTATTTACAATACTTACTTGTGTCTTTCGTAGAGACACTTGCCCACCCCATATACGAGTACCAAGATGTAGGGGGCCAGAGCTGGTAGAATGAACCTGATGTTATATTCTATTCGATCTATAATGGTGGGCTTCTCTTCTATCTTCTTTCTTGGTACATCTAGAAAAGAAGAAACAATAGAAGTTATTAATAATCTGCCTTTTATTCATTAGGTCGTTAGTATTACAACTGCGGATTCCAAAATGAGTTGTTATTTGGGGTGTAAGGATGGGCGGCTCCTACCGATCCTTGTACCCCAGCATGTACAATAAGGCACCAGGCATTCCTATAACCCCCACCCCCAATGAGCAGTTTATTCAGCACATTATTGACGCTCTCCTCAGCCGCCTGCGGCCCCCCGTTGGGCACCACATCTTGCCCTGCCACAGTCCAGGGGCTCACAGGGGGCACTAACTCATACAGGTGCCATGCCAGCCTCTTACACATTGCCGGCGACCATCTAGGCCAGTTTTAGTGAAAGCTATTCAGTACAAGGGAATATTTACAATGTGTTCGGCTGATACATTGGGGATATGGAGAATAGTTCCCACCTGCAATGTATGCAGACAATGTGTAGGCGCACCAACAGCGGTATGTGTGAGGCTACATTCACACGGGTGCCCCATATCAGGCCAAGAGACTCCGCCTAATATCAAACTTGGCAACTTGCCACTTTCACGACGAGCCGATGAGTTTTTGCTTAAAGATTCCATCACTTCTGTGAGATTGCGATTTTCACATCTGAGAAAAGATCCCAGGAGCTTCCCATGGGCTGCAATGGAAATTAATTGCATACGATTTTTTTTTGTGCTTCCATAGGAAACAATGGGGGATTCCTTCTGCGGGAACATCCAATAATAGGACATGCTGCGATCTTAGTTCCCCTCAGTATCGCTGTGAGTGAAAAATCTCTCATGTGAATAGACCGTTCAAAAGAATGGATTTCACATTTGTGTGGGATTTGCGTGTCTTGCATTGTACAAAACTCCTGCAAGATTCTTGGCCGTGTGAATAAGCCCTTAAAGTAACATTAGCCTGAATGCCAGGACCCAAGGCTCCCCAGCAGAACATCACCCAGAGTCACATAGACTTCCCAATGCCATCTCTTCCCATAATAAGCGACGCACACACATCCAATAAGGAACAACTCTACTGACAAAATGCGAAGCAGCCGGTAACCCCTCTATCTCTAGTGAACCCCCTTCTTCTACATCTAGTAGTGAGTGTCTGCAGCACGGAGAGAATGCTATTAACTACCCTGTTTCCCAGAAAATAAGCCCTAGCATAATTTTTCAGGATTTGTGAGGATGCTGTAAATATAAGCCCTACTCCAAAAATTAGCCCTAAAAACAGTTAATTAAAAAACAAAAGTCAATGTAAACAGTGTCCCGGCAGCCATACATGTAAAAAAGAAAAATATTTTGGAGCAAATATTAATATAAGACCCTGTCTTATTTTTTGGGAAACAGGGTATATATAGCTAATCTATATGTTATTAGGCTGTACTCTTAGATCCCTCCGCCCATATCACCTGCCCATGCTAGGATTAACTCCTTGTGCAGTAATGTACTTACCTTCATATTTTGCGTTGAAGATTCGAACTGCATGCACTGATGGTAATAGCAGCAGGGTCACTAATATCATTTTCACAAACATTTTCTCTTCTCTCTCTCACTTTCTATACAGAATGAGCTCATCTCACTGTAACATCACTTTATATACCTGCAGCGTCTGTGACATCACAGATTGGAACCAAAGACCATAGTGACCTCATAGAAGCCTCACATGCAGCCGTGTACACGTATGTGTGATGTCACAACAAGCAGTAAACATGAAGCATCCATCTCTGTATCTTCCTACTATGACCAGTCTTGTGTCAGAGGATTCCTGCTAGAACATGGCCATCATGGGGGCCGGTAGTTACCGTTACTGGAGTGCTGACGGATCAGAGGACCTTCTGATGGACCCTGATGATACATGTGAGGCGGCCCTCATAGATATCTGTTGGAGATGAAGGCTCCTCTGCCACCATGAATAAGTCTACTGCTGCCGGAATCCATATCTTGCTAACAATGTCACAAACATTTAGGGTTATTACAAATGATCCTCCGATGTGATCCGCGTTTTTGTGCGATGCGAAGCGACAGAAAGGAAGGCTCCTCCGGGAAACATGGGCCACAAAACATCGCAAATCAGGGCAATATTCAGCAATGTAGCCGCCTACAAAACATCACTAATGTGAAGGAACCCATTGGAAGGCATGGGCTTCACATACATGCGGTTTGTAGCGCTGTCGCATCACAAGAAAATCGCGCAATTTTGTTGCCCTGTGAAAGTGGCCAAATAGCCACAAAAATGTGTTAATGTGGATTTATACAGAACTGTAAAGGATTTAGGCAGGTGTGAGAAAAATGCTGCAAAGCAAGAATTTTTTTTTTAAACTCCAGGTGTCTGCAGGACAATGACCCCAAACATCCAGACACAGAAGGATTTGCGCAAACCTTCATCCACAACAGATCTGGGCTTAGTTCTCCAAGGTGTTTGAAACAACCCCCCTGCTGAGTTCCTTCAAAAACTGTGTGCAAGTGTCCCTAGAACTTGTGTACAGTTCCAGGGGCGTACCTAAAGGCTAAGGGGCCCGGGTGCAAAAGCCCAGCTGGGCCCCCCCTCCATCTGTACCCATATCTATACCTAAACTGTGCTAATTTACAAACATGATGCAGCCCCTTGGCGTAAGCCTTCTCATCAGGACTCCTTTCCTTGACTACATAAAGACCTGTTGGTAATGTCTTAGGCCGCTTTCAAAATTGTGCGAGATTTGTGCGTTGCAAGACGCACATGAATATGACCCCATTGTTTTGCATGCGATCATACACGGGAGCGATGTTTTTTTTCCTGTGCATCACACGAGAATATGATGATGTGATGGGAGCTGGATATAACACAACAACCCCTCACATCCGTGGGCACAGCACACGTTGGCGAGTGTGATAGGGGGCATAGTTTCAGAATCACTCGTGTGAAATTAGCCTAAGGCCGGCTGCACACGGCTGGATTTGCATAGCGGAATATGGCGCTGGCATCCGCCTACAGATTCCGCAGCATGTACCGCCCGCAGCATGCTATGGAAAAGCGTTTTTCCCTTTACACGAGCGGAAATCAATTGTGGTTTTCCGCTCACGGAGGAAAAATCACGGCATGCTGTATTCTAGTGCAGATTCTGCACGGACGGCCTCCATTGAACTCAATGCAAGCCGTGCGACCCACCGTCCTGACATTGCGGAAAAGTCGCGGGCAGCCGTGTCATCAACTAGCAACGGCGCTGGAAAGTCAGTGATTAAAAGAAAAAAAAAAAACAGTACTGAGCGAGTCCGACGGCTCGCCATGTAGACCATCCGCAGTACAGGAAAAAGAAAGAAATTACAGGTACGCACGGATGCCAGCGGGGCACAGGGTGGGATTCCGCTGCGGGCTCACGCATGCAGAATCCGACCCAGTTGTGTGCAGCCGGCCTTACACTGTGCATGGATTTTGTTGCATTTTTGAACCACAATTAAAATCACATCCAGAAACCGCATGCACAATTATAAACCGCACGGGGGTTCAACCAGTACAGGCGGGTTTTAAACTGCATGCAGGTTTCTGATGTGATTTTCAGTTGTGTGTAAAGTGTTCAAATATACAGTATATACCCAGGTTACACCAGCTGTTCATATATAATTATATACAGTATTACCCAGGTTATACCAGCTGTTCATATATAATTATATACAGTATTACCCAGGCTATACCAGTTGTACATATATAATTATATACAGTATATACCCATGTTACACCAGCTGTACATATATAATTATATACAGTATATACACAGATCATACCAACTGTACATATATAATTATATACAGTATATACCCAAGCTATACCAGCTGTACATATATAATTATATACAGTATATACCCAGGTTATACCAGCTGTACATATATAATTAGCCTAGTCATGTGATCTGCAGCCACAGGTCCTCCTGCACTCTCTTGTACCGCGTCTGCATGGATCGCTCCGGAGGTGAGTAGAGCCGCACTAACCCCTCCTCCGGTAATCGCTGGCCGGCAGAGACTGATAGACTGCAGCTGTGACCACTCACAGCTGCAGCCTATCAGTGGGAGGGCCGCGCGCCGTGGGAGTCTGCAGCCTGTAATTGGCTGCCGACTCCACGTATAACAGCACTCCCCTCTGCTCTTGCTGACCTGCGGTGCTGCCTCCCGTCTCTCTCCTTCCCCTCACCGTACGCCAGTGTACAGTACTATATATTGTTACTTGATCCGGTTATAGGCTCACATGCGGCCTTTTTTATTTGCTTTTATCAATGTTGCTCGCAGACCTGCGTTTATTCAGGTGGCCTTTTTCTGTTCCTCGACAGCCTCAGCTAATTGATGAACCTTGTAGAGGGTTGTTGTGTCGACCATTTAGCTGGCAGCTGATCGGCTTCAGTTTAGTGGCATCACATTTATCTTCTGCCTCACATGGGGTTGTGCCCATCATGCCCACCAGCAGCCGGTGATGGCACATATATAGGCGTTCACCACTGGACTCCATCAGCTGGTTTTAGGGCCCATTCAGATGGTTGTAGGTGAGCCGTGCCTGAGATTCTCAGGTGAAAAGTGCAGCGGACAGTATACAGCAGATTCTGTCTGCTCTCTAATATCTTGCCAATATCTGAAGTATGTAGCAGTGCTGAAATAGCTTTGTGCTCGGAATAGGTTGGCCGCTAATTTTTAAACGACCACCCTTCAGTGTAAGAGCTTATTCACAAGAGCGTATATCAGCCACCGTTTTCACGGCCAGCCGATATACGCTTTTATCTGATGCATTGAATTCCAGTGCATCAAATCACACAGGCATATTCCCATGGTGTAAAAGCGCCCAGCCGGCCATAATAGCGCCTGGAACTATCTTTGTGCTCGGAATAGGTTGGCCGCTGCATGAGCTCCTATGGGAGCCAATGACAGCGGCCGGAGAAGGGAGGTAGGAGGGAGTTTAGCAGCATGATTGCTAAACTCCCTTCCCCTTTTCTCTTCCTCTCTCCTCCCCTTTGACTCTTTGCAATGGGAGGGGGCAGGACGGAGCTAATTTCACCCCGCTCTGCCCCCTCCCATTGCTGGCTGCGGGCAAGTGCGGTTGTAGTAGAAGTGAAAAAAAGTATGGTATTTGTAATGGTAACGTACCTGCAGAGTAAAAGCATGTTCAGACAACAAATTTGAGAAGCAATTATAATAACAGACAGTGAAACTAGTGGTATTATTGTATCTTGACACCACCGGGAAGTACTGGTGGAGTCAAAACTGACAAGGGGGTGACGCCAACTGTATGTGATTGGCTGGAGAGCAGGCTGGGCTGTAGGTCCTGGCAGCCCAGTAAGGTTAGCCTCCAGCTCAATAGATTTTAATAGCAGACAGCGGCCCCCCGCTGCAGCCACAGGTGCAAGGGGCTTCCCCTGCCGGCGCCCCAGAAGGTGGCACCCCACTCTGTGCTAAAGCACAGAGTGTGGTCGGCAGCTAGGCAGCCACACCGCGGGAGCGGCAGCGCCAGAAGCACAGGTGCCGAAGGACAGTGGCGAGCCTTACAGTGCTGCCCTCTACAATCCCCCAAGTGCTTTTAGGAAATGGCAGCAGGACCGACCAAAGAGCAGGAGCAGCACCGCCACCTGGGGTGCCGACAAGCAGCAGGAGTAGCACCGCCGACAGAGGCGCCGGCAACCAGTGGGAGCCGCATCGCCAGTAGAGGCATGGGCAAACAGCAGGAGCGGCACCAGCAGCAGAGGCGCTGGCAACCAGCGGAAATGGCACCGCCAGCAGAGGCGGCGGATCAGGCGAGGGCAGTGGATCCCATGAGTGACGGAGCGGGGCAAAAGGGAGAACAGCCGCTGGGCTGTAGGTGAGCACAGGCAGGTGGGGTGTGGAAGTAGTAGCACACTACTCACAGCAGGACAGCAGCCAGGGGACCAAGGCCAAGGCAAGCGTCCCAGAAAGGGCTCAGTGAAACAAGCCAGGATTGGAAATCACATCCTACCAAGCACCTTCCAGGACCTGCAGCTATTCAGCCAATCTGGAGCTAGGGGTGTGACAGGGGCATTCCTCCATGGGAGCCATGTCAAACCCCTAGCTTACAGTGGCGTCAAGATACGATTATATACCGAAACTAGCAGGGGATTTAGAAAAAAATGTTCATGCTACAGGTGCAGAATTGTCTCTTATGCAGCACAGTGAATAACGAGGCTGCATGGGACTGGGGGCGGAGCTTAAAGGGAATAGCGAGCTAGATGGGGGGGAGGAGCTAGGTACGGAAGAAGAAGGAGAAGACAGGAAGAAGACCAAGAGAGAAGAAGCGTGGAGGAAAGAGGACGAAGCCGAGGAAGACGCCCACCCACCCGCCCGTGAGATGGGTGAGGAAAGACTTTATGGGACTTTTATACGTTCGGAAGTTGTCACAGCTGTGGTTGGCCTTGAACTTTCCATGCTGGAGAAGAGGAGGGTTTACAAGCCCAAGGAAAGCGGGCTTACAAACGTCCTGTGGAATAGTTAAAGCTAAAATCAGTTTAAATTAAGCGGGTTGTAGCATGGGAAGGGTTTATGGAGTTAAAATAGTTAAATTAAAATAGTAGAGGTTAAATATTTAATAAAAGCTGTGGCCTACCCCACATTTACACACAAGAAGTCTCCGGGTAAGTTTTTGTTATTAGTTAAGGGAGCGTCAGTCAGGTTGATGCCCCCAGTCTCCTTCATGCATAAGATTCTGATGCAGTTCCTAGTCAGCAGCTCTGCAGATGTGCTACAGGTTGTCCACTTGTCACCTGAAGGTATTGTAACCTCGATTCTAAGGTGAGTCAACAGTTAATTTGCTTGCAGACTTCAGACGCTTGCGTGTGAACAGTTGAAGAAGAAGAAGAAGAAGGAGTACCTCTGCACTGGGCCTTGAGAAAGTCTTACTCACTGGTTGCTCACTCTCTCTCTTGGGGGCTCACTTACAATTTATGTGGACTCTTGCACTCGGGAAACCTCTCCCCCTCTTCCATCTTCAACCCATGAGGGCTGAAGGTGCCCCCATGTGCCCCTATGCTTTCTCTCTCTACTCCAGAATATGGAAAAGTTATGATTTTTTTTTAAAGTGGGGAAGAAAAATGAAAATTTAAAAAAGTAGAAAAAAGGGTCTGCAGCGGGAAGGGTTGAGGGTTGTGTTCTGTTTTAACTGAAGATCTTCATATCCATCAGTGATATTCACAGAAGAATAGGTGAAATAAGTGTAAATTACACTGCAAACCATTCAATGCACAGGATGAAAATCACCTTTATTCACTTGCTTATAAACTGTTCAAGTCTCTATTTACAGACAGTTGGTCATCCAATGCTTCCAGCTCTTCACACAACATGTATGTGCCTTGTGAAGGTGCCGCTACAATCACCGTGAGACATTAGATTGGTCGTCAGTGGTAAAGACAGACCTAAAGAACTCAGGTGAGACTAGAGGAATCAAAGATAAATCAATGAGTTTACTATAATGAGATGATAAATACCTTCCATTGCTTCAATTAATCCATTCATCACTATTCAGTATATGAAATTCACTTTTGATTGTCCCCATCTTCATGTTACCAGGCCTCGGTCTTTGGTTCCAGTATGTTGTAGGAATAAATATCATATTCCATGTACTTCACTGCCTGCTCCAAATTGGTTATAATGAGAAGTTGCATGCATGCAAATGTATCTGAGTCTGACTCCATGTTGGTCATTCTCCAGTACACTTCTGCTTTATTCACATCATAACGGTACAGCTCATGATTGGCTTAGTATGTAATGACTCTATGATTACCGTATGTTAACGCCCCAGGTATATGTCCCTACCAAGCATGTCACCTTTAATTAGATGAGAACAAACCAAATTTAGGGCTTATTTACACGGGCGTATATCGGACGGGTTTTCATGCTCGGCTTTCTGATGTTTGCAATGAGAGGGGTGGAGCTAAGCTCTGCCCCGCCATGGCCCCCTCTTATTGCAAATGGCCGGAAGGGAGGAGAGAGGAGGTGAGCTGGTGAGGACAAGGGAAGGGGGACTGTCTTCCCAGGCCCCATGGCATTGCAGCCTCAGTGTATATGCGCCGTCCCGTTTGCCGTGCAGGCGTCTTTACGGCGCCAGCGGGTGCACATAAAACGCCTATAGCTGTGTAAATAGCCCCTTAGGGTGGGTTCACACGAGCGTGTTTTTGTGCGTACTTAGGTGCGTACATACGTGCGCACCTAGGTACGAGGAAAAACACGCGTGAACACAGCTGCGTGCTTGTTGTCAATGGGGCAGCGGCTGCTGCCGGCGGCTCCATTAAAAATAATACTCTGCTGGCACCCCTGCATTCCTTTTCAGGGAAGAGCTTTACATATAAGCCCTTCCGTGAAAAAGAAACATTTTAGTATAAAAAAAAAGGCAAAAAAAGTGTACCTCCCCAACGCTGTCATGTCCCACAGGGATGCAGAACACATCTACCGCGTGTGGCACATGTTTCCTGCTTCCCCGCAAGGAAAAAGAATTCCCTGCTGCACCTGTCACATCTGTGACAGATGCAGCAGAGGACTTCTAAATCCGTGCGGGGAATAAAGGATTCCCTATCGCAGCTGTCACACATGACAGCTGCAGTGGAGGATCCTGCTGCTGACACCCCTGAAATGTTTTTCAGGAGAGGGCTTTAAATATAAGCCCTTCCCTGAAAATCAAAGAAAAGTGTTAAAAAAAAACAAAAAAAATACATACTCACCTCCGTTCGGCTGCCGCGCTCAGCCGCGTTTTCTCCTGGCTGTCCCCGGCTGTGTAGATCTCAGCTATTAGCAGCCGAGGATTTAAAATCCCCACCTGCTGGTAGCTCTGATTGTGATTGGCTGAAGCGCTTCAGCAAATCACAATCAGAGCTACCAGCAGGTGAGGATTTTAAATCCCCGGCTGCTGATAGCTGAGAACTATAGAGCCAGGACAGCGGCAGAAGTTGCCGCTGAGCCCCGGCAGCTGCAGTGGCTTTTCAGGGAAGGGCTACATAAGCCCTTCCCTGAAAAGTTATTTAAGTAGTGTAAAAAAAATACTCACCTCCCTTCAGCTGCTGGGGCTCAGCTGCGCCTTCTGCTGCTGTCCCCGGCTCTGTAGTACTGAGCTATCAGCAGCCAGGGATTTGAAGATTTGAAATCCCCACCTGCTGGTAGCTCTGATTGTGATTGGCTGAAGTGCTTCAGCCAATCATAATCAGAGCTACCAGCAGGCGGGAATTTTAAATCCCCTGCTGCTGATAGCTCAGTACTACAGAGCCGGAGACAGCGGCAGAAGTCGCCGCTGAGCCCCGGCAGCCGTCAATGACTTTTCAGGGAAGGGTTTCATAAGCTCTTCCCTGAAAAGCCTTTTAAAATAGTGGTTAAAAAAAAAAAAAATACTCACTTGCTGGGGCTCAGCGGTGCCTTCTACCACTGTCCCCAACTCTGTAGTACTAAGCTACCAGCAGCCGAGGATTTGAAATCCCAGCCTGTTGGTAGCTCTGATTGTGATTGGCTGAAGTGCTGCAGCCAATCACAATCAGAGCTACCAGTAGGCAGGGATTTCTAATTCCCGCATGCTGCTAGCTGAGAACTATAGAGCCGGGGAAAGTGGTAGAAGTCGCCACTGAGCTGTCAATGGCTTTTCAGGGAAATTTTACAAGCCCTTCCCTGAAAAGCCTTTTTAAAAAATGGTGAAAAAATTCTATACTCACCTGCTGTGGCTCAGCCACGCCTTTTGCAGCTGTCCCCGGCTCTGTAGTTCTGAACTATCAGCAGCCGGGATTTAAAATCCCCGCCTGCTGGTAGGTCTAATAGGGATTGGCTGAGCGCTTCAGCCAATCACAATCAGAGCTACCAGCAGGCGGGGATTTTAAATTCCCGGCTGCTGATAGCTCAGCAGCGCTACAAAGCCGGGAACAGCGGCAAAAGTTGCCGCTGAGCCACGGCAGCTGTCAATGGCTTTTCAGGGAAGGGCTTCATAAGAAAAGCCTGTTAAAATAGGGTAAAAAACAAACAAAAAAATACTCACCTGCCAGGGCTTAGCCAGATTGTGATTTTCAAAACTTAGGTCCTCCAGCATGACTGATAACCAGTGGGCAAAGAAATCATTGCCCAGCTCGTGATCCCTCATGAACCCGAATACTTTCATGGGTTCCAACTATAAGGCAGTCCCCACTTTTCAGAAACTCCATCACTCAGATCATGGACCTCTTTCAGTGGGGCATTTCTGGTCTTTTCTATCTGGGTTACTGTCCTTTAGCCTCCTGTACCACATGTCACTGCAACTTAGCATTGGACATGTACCTGTACCAATTTTGGCAACCCCGGCCTCATTTCAGTTTTTGCCACTGCAAAGGCGCAGAGGAATCATCCTGTTCATAACGCTAAAGCTCTGCCCTGCAGTGTCCGAGGAGCGGGCACATAGCCAAGGAGACAGGGGAGTAGAGAAAGTCCTTGTCACGGGGCTCTACCATCTCTTCCCCTGGGGGTAGCTCGGGACCCAACCAAAGTGCTGCTTGGGGCGATCAAGTGAAAAGTAACCAAGTCCAATTGTCACTAGTGATGTCATCGTTCCGTCATCTGCAGTGGATCTTCCAGATGTAATAAAATAGTCCACACACAGGGTAATTTTCTGAGCGGGAACGGTCGGCTCCATCCGTTTACTGCAAACTCTCAAACTTAAATTTCAACAAACAGTCCTGGTACAGATACAACAAGCCAAAGTGGTGAAGCAGGGAGAATTCTCAGGGCATTCGGGCAATCCACAGTCCAAGTTATCTGTGTGATTCCCACTCCCGGCAAACTCTCTCTCTCTCTCTCTCTCTCTCTCAACCTGTCAACACTCACTCTGCTGTATCTTCATCTTCTCTCTAAGGAGCGGTTGGTTTCACTTGCAGCGCTCATCAGAAACGCCAAGGATTCCTGGCTAGGAGAAGCCCAGGCTGAGCATCAGGCCATCACTCGACTTCCTCCATTCTCTGCACACTCAGCCCGATGTCTGATGTCTGTGTTGCTCACTCACGGTCGGACCTCATTCTTCTCACTTTTACTGACACTCTCCTTGTCTCCTTACCAACACATATATAAACCAACACCACGTGACACACACAAAACGTTACATTTCTCAGACAGGACAGAACATACCAGACATTAACCCTCTCAGTCCTGCAGCCATCCAATACACATAAATCAAATGCATTCCACAAGCAAGACATTGACATGAGATAAGCATAGAACAATATAGAGAGGCCCTATTAACTCTGGGCCACTACACCACTCCTGGTGAGGTTATTCTTGACTGTGGCACCTTCTCCTGTGCTCTTGCTGGAGGGTCTCTCATAGACTTCAGGACTCTCTTTGTTCGGCTCACAGCAGGTTCAGTCACAGCTGGGAAGTTCATCACTTGGAAACTGTTCAGCTGTTTTTGGGTCGGTATTTTGGCTGGTCACTTCATACTGTTCTGGTATTATGGGTTGGTTTATCCTGCCGACCATGCCATGTAACACTGGTGCAAGCCAGGCAGAGCCAAATACCGGGGCAGGATCTTTCAATAAACTGGACGGCACCTTGGCTATCAGTAACCACCTGTAGGTATCTGGATGGATGCTCGAGGTAGACACACTGGAGACAAAGGTCCTCTGATCACAGTCACTAAGACACTTTTGTGGGGGTATGTGAGCAACACTGTTGTAAATATATGTTAGTAACACTGTTGTGGGGGGATGTGTGTGACATTGTTGTGGGGGTGTGAAAGTGCCATTGTTGTGCAGGTATGTGAGTGACATTGTTATGGGGGTATGTGAGCAACATTCTTGTGGGGGGATGTAAGCATCATTGTTGTGGTGGTATGTGAGCGACATTGTTGTGTGGGTATGTGAGTAACATTGTTGTCGGGTATGTAATCGATATTGTTGTGGGGGTATGTGAGCGGCATTGTTGTGGGGGTTTATGATCGACTTTGTTGTGGAGTATGCATATGACATTGTTGTGGAGGTTTGTGAGCGACATTGTTGTGTGGGTATGTGAGTGACATTGTTGTGGAGTATGTGAGCCGCATTGTTGTTGGAGTATGTGAGCGACATTGTTGTGGGGGTAGAGGTGTAACATTGCTGTGGGGTAAGGTGTGTGACATTGTTGTGAGAGTATGTGAGCAAAATTTTTTTTTGGGGGGGTTATGTAAGCGTCATTGTTGTGGGGGTATGCAGGAGTCGTTGTTAGGATATGTGAGCGACATTGTTGTGGTGTATGTGAGCAGTTTTGTTGTGGGAGTATGTGAGCGGCATTTTATTGAGGGCATGTGTGTGTCATTGTTGTGGGGGCATGTGAGCGGCTTTGAGTTGGGGATATGTGTGTAACATTGTTCTGGGGGTATGTGAGCGACTTTGTTGTCGGGGTATGAGTGCGGCATTTCTGTGGGGTTATGTGTGTGACATTGAGGTTGGGGTATGTGTGCGACTTTGCTTTGAGGGTATGTGAGCGACATTGTTGTGAGGCTGTGTGAGCGACATTGTTCTGGGGATATGTTAGCGACGTTGTGTGGATATCTGAGCGGCATTGTTGTGGGAGTATGTGTGCAACATTGTTGTTGGCGTATGTGAGCGGCATTGTTGTGGGGGTATGAGTGCGGCATTTCTGTGGGGTTATGTGTGTGACATTGAGGTTGGGGTATGTGTGCGACTTTGCTTTGAGGGTATGTGAGCGACATTGTTGTGTGGCTGTGTGAGCGACATTGTTCTGGGGATATGTTAGCGACGTTGTGTGGATATCTGAGCGGCATTGTTGTGGGGGTATGTGTGTGACATTGTTGTGGGAGTATGTGTGCGACATTGTTGTGGGAATATGTGTGTGCGACAATGTTGTGGAGTTATGTATATGACATTGTTGTTGGCGTATGTGAGCGGCATTGTTGTGGGGCTTTGTCAGCGTCATTGTTGATGGGGTAAGTGTGTGACATAATTGTGGGTTAATGTGTGCGACATTGATTTTGGGGTATGTATGTGGCATAGTTGTGGGGGTTAGTTCATGGTATTGTTGTTGGGGTACGTGGGCGGCATTGTTGTGGGGGTCTGTGTGCGGCATTGTAACATATAGTAACATAGTATGTAAGGCCGAATGAAGACATTGTCCATCTAGTCCAGCCTGTCTATCCTACTGTGTTGATCCAGAGGAAGGCAAAAAACCCCAAGGCCAGAAGTCAATTAGCCCTTTTGGGGAAAAAATTCCTTCCCGACTCCCTAATGGCAATCAGACTGTTCCCTGGATCAACCCCTAATAGTTCCTACCTGCCTATATACCAGGATTGACACTTAACCTAATATTTATATCCTGTAATATCCTTCTTCTCCAGAAAGACATCAAGTCCCCTTTTAAACTCCTCTATGGATTTTGCCATCACCACTTCCTCCGGTAGAGAGTTCCACAGTCTAACTGCTCTTACAGTAAAGAACCCCTTTCTGTGTTGGTGATGAAACCTACTTTCCTCTAATCGTAGCGGATGTCCTCTTGTTACCGTCGTGGTCCTGGGTGTAAACAGATCGCGGGAGAGATCCATGTGTTGTCCCCTCATGTACTTATACATGGTTATTTGGTCGCCTCTTAACCTTCTTTTTTCTAGAGTAAATAATCCCAATTTGGATAGCCTCTCTGGGTATTCCAGTCCCGTCATTCCATGTATTAGTTTAGTCGCTCTTCTTTGAACCCCCTCAAGCACTGTGACATCTTTCCTGAGCACCGGTGTCCAGAATTGTACGCAGTATTCCATGTGAGGTCTGACAAGTGCCTTATATAGTGGGAGGATAATGTTCTCGTCCGTCGCCCCTATACCTCTTTTGATGCACCCCAAGACTTTATTTGCCTTTGCAGCGGCTGACTGGCATTGGTTACTCCAGTTTAGTCTATTATCCACTAATACCCCCAGATCCTTTTCCATATCACTTTTCCCTAGCAGTACCCCATTAAGTGAATATTTGTGACATCCGTTCCTCTTGCCCATGTGCATAGTCTTACATTTTTCAACATTGAACTTCATTTGCCATTTTTCTGCCCAAGCCCCCAGCTTATCCAGGTCCGTTTGTAGCCGCACATTGTCCTCCGTTGCATTAATTACATTGTATAATTTTGTGTCATCTGCAAATATTGATATTTTGCTGTGCAGCCCCTCTATCAGGTCATTAATAAATATGTTGAACAGAGTGGGGCCTAATACTGAACCCTGTGGCACCCCGCTAGCGACTGTGGTCCAATCAGAGTACGAACCATTTATTACCACCCTCTGCTTTCTATCGTTGAGCCAATTTTTTACCCACTTACACACGTTTTCGCCCAGTCCGAGCTGCCTCATTTTGTATATTAGCCTATTATGTGGCACGGTGTCAAAGGCTTTAGAGAAGTCCAGATATACAAGATCAATAGATTCTCCCTGGTCCAGCTTAGAGCTTACTTCATCGTAGAAACTGATCAGATTTGTCTGACATGAGCGACCCTTCATGAATCCATGCTGGTGAGGAGTTATTCCCTTAATCTCCTTGAGGTACTCATTGATGGCGTCCCTCAGAATCCCCTCGAAAATTTTTCCCGTTACTGAAGTGAGACTTACTGGCCTGTAGTTACCAGGCTCACTTTTGCTCCCTTTTTTGTAAATTGGAACCACGTTGGCAATGCGCCAGTCCAATGGTACTACTCCGGTCTTGATAGTGTCTAGAAATATAAGGTATAGCGGCCTAGCTATCTCGTCACTTAGTTCCTTTAGTATCCTTGGGTGTAATCCATCAGGGCCCGGTGATTTATCAATTTTAGTTTTCTTTAGACGCTTCCGCACCTCCTCCTGCGTTAGGTATGAGATATTTTGTGAGGGGTTCGTTTTATTCCCCTGCACCTCGTGTGGCATTTCCTTTTCTTTGGTGAACACACTTGAGAAGAAACTGTTTATTAGATTTGCTTTCCCTTCGTCATCATCAATGATTTCTCCTGCATTGTTTTTTAAAGGGCCAGCGCTCTCCCTGCAAATCCTTTTGCTGTTTATGTAGTTGAAAAATAGCTTCGGGTTGTTTCTGCTCTCTTTTGCGATCCGTCTTTCCGCTTCCTCCTTGGCAGTTTTAATCGTATCTTTGCATATTTTGTTTTTTTCCCTGTATGATTTTAGCGCTTCTTCGCTGCCTTGTTGCTTTAGTAGTTTGAACGCTTTCTTCTTTTCGTTTATTGCCCCTCGTACCGTCTTGTCGAGCCACATTGGTTTCCTTTTAGCTGAGTTACTTTTATTTTTAAAGGGAATGAACTGCTCACATGAGGCGATTAGGATCCTTTTGAACTTTTCCCATTTTTCCTCCGTACTGATATTTTTGAGGATGTTGTCCCAATTAATGTTACCGATAGTAGTTCTAAGCTCATCAAATTTTGCTTTACTAAAGTTTAGTTTCTTTGTCACTCCTTGATAAGGCATCCTATTGATTGACAGCTGGAAGTTGATTATATTGTGGTCGCTGTTCCCCAAGTGCCCCTCAACCTGTACCCCCTTTATACGTTCCGGTTTGTTAGTTAGCACTAGGTCCAGAATGGCCCTCCCTCTTGTTGGTTCCTGCACAAGTTGGTTCAGGTAATTGTCTTTAATTACTCTCAAGAACTTATCACCCCTGTGAGATTTGCAGGTTTCGTTCTCCCATGTTATATCTGGGTAATTAAAGTCCCCCATGATAATTACTTTGTTTCGTTTTGACACCTCCTCTATCTGCCTTAGTAGTAAGTCTTCAGTTTCTTCTGTTGCTTTTGGTGGTCGATAGAAGACCCCTATCAAGATTTTGTTATTTTTTCCTCCCTGTATTTCTACCCACAGAGATTCCACCTGTTCGTCTCCTACCCCTATATCCTCCCGTAGCCTCGGCTTCAAGTTCGATTTGACGTACAGACATACCCCTCCCCCTTTCTGGTTCCTTCGGTCTCTTCTGAAGAGATTGTACCCCTGCAAATTCACCGCCCAATCGCACTTATCATCAAGCCATGTTTCAGTAATTCCGACTATATCATAGTTTTCATCAGTCATTCTCGCTTCAAGCTCACCCACTTTACCAATCAGACTTCGTGCATTCGTGATCATACAATTTATTTCATTTTTTTTGTTTTTTAAATTTGTTTTGTTGCTATTCGTACTTATGGCTGATCTGTCAGTTCTAACTGTACTAACCCCACCCCCTGCTCGTCCCCCATTCCCTTTGCTTGGACCCAGATCACTAATTACACTGGCTACCCCACTATTTCTCATTTTACCCTCCCCCCCAGTCCCTAGTTTAAACACTCCTCCAGCCTTCTAGCCATCTTTTCCCCCAGCACAGCTGCACCCTCCCCATTTAGATGCAGCCCGTCCCTACGGTAGAGCCTGTAGCCGACCGCAAAGTCAGCCCAGTTCTCCAGGAACCCAAATCCCTCCTTCTTGCACCAACTCCGGAGCCACTTGTTTACCTCCCTAAGGTCCTGCTGCCTTTCTAGTGTGGCTTTAGGTACAGGTAGTATTTCCGAGAAAACTACCCTGGAGGTCCGCGCCCTGAGCTTGGACCCTAAGTCCCTGAAATCATTTTTGAGGGCCCTCCATTGACCTCTAACTTGTTCATTGGTGCCAACGTGCACCATGACTGCTGGATCCTCACCAGCCCCTCCCAGTAACCTGTCAATCCGATCCGCGATGTGTCGAACTCGAGCGCCAGGAAGACAACACACCGTTCGACGATCCCGGTCTTTATGGCAGATTGCCCTCTCTGTCCCCCTAATAATTGAGTCCCCCACCACTAGAACCTGTCTAGCCTGCCCTGCGCTCCCCGTCCCCGTCTCACTGGAGCAGTCATCCCCCTGGCGTTCAGAGGGCGTGTCGTGCTGCAGCGGTGCTGGCTCTGTAATGGCATCCCCCTCATCTGCCAATCGTGCAAACTTGTTGGGTTGTGCCAGTTCAGGACTAGCCTCCCTGGTTCTCTTCCCTCTATCCCTCCTTCTTTCTGTCACCCAGCTGACTGCCTGCTCCCCCTGCACTTCCGTACTACCATCCGCCCCCGCCTCTACCCCAGCGAGTGCCTGCTCAGTGAGCACCAAACTCCTTTCCATGATGTCAATGGCTCTCAGTGTTGCCAGTTGCCCATTTAGATCCAGAATTTGGGCTTCTAAATTTGCAACGTGCACGCATCTTGCGCAACAGTATGCACCCTCGATCGGCTGATGAAGGACCGCATACATTGCACAAGTAGCACACTGGATGACATTGCCAGGCATGGAGCTCATCCTAATGGGGATCTACAATTTACTTGTGGAAGTAGTGAAGATAGACTTGCTCACACTCCGCTCACACGCTGCCGCAACCGCTGTCCCGCTGCCGCAACCGCTGTCCCGCTGCCGCAACCGCTGTCCCGCTGCCGCAACCGCTGTCCCGCTACCGCAACCGCTGTCCCGCTGCCGCAACCGCTGTCCCGCTGCCGCAACCGCTGACCCACTGCCGCAACCGCTGGCCCGCTGCCGCAACCGCTGACCCGCTGTCGCAACCCCTCACCCGCTGCCGCAACCCCTCACCCGCTGCCGCAATCCCTCACCCGCTGCCTCTCTCGCGCAACCTCTTACTCGCTGACACTTATGCGCAAACAGTCAAATTTCCCCCCCCCCCCTCACAAACACTTAGACCCCCAGACACACACACACACAGAAGACACGACTAACCAGATACACAGAAGACACACAGCTCACAAACACACACAGAGGTAGATACTCAGCTCCTCCGCTCCTCCTGGTGACGTCACCCGCTGTCCCGGCGGCCGCTCACTCTGCCCTCCTGTCTCAGCTGCTCCGCTGAACTCCTGGTGGCCTCTTGGCGCCGGCTGCTGCGCTCCGGTCACACTGGTCACTCCTGCCCCCGCACCTGCTTCGGCTGCCGCTGCCCCCGCGCCTGCTTCGGCTGCCGCTGCCCCCGCACCTGCTTGTTGTGTAGGTCTGTGTGTGGCATTGTTGTGTGGTTATGTGAGCGGCATTGTTGTGGGAGTCTGTGTGCGGCATTGTTGTGGGGGTCTGTGTGTGGCATTGTTGTGGGGTTATGTGAGCGGCATTGTTGTGTGAGGATGTGTGCGGCATTGTTGTGGGGGTTTGTGTGCGGTATTGTTGTGTGGTTATGTGTGTGACATTGTTGTGAAAGTATGTAAGCGGCATTGTTGTTGAGGTATCGGAGAAATATTGTTCCGGGGGTATGTGAAAGATATTGTGGGGGTATGTTAGCGGCATTGTGTTAAGGGCATGTGTGTAGCATTGTCATAGGGGTATGTGTGCGACATTGTTGTTGGGGTATGTTTGCGACATTGTTGTGGGCGTATGTGTGCAGCATTGTTGTTGGGGTATGTGTGCGACATTGTTGTGGGGGTATGTGTGAGACATTGCTGTGTGGACATGTGAGCGACATTGTTGTGGGGTTATGTGAGCGACATTCTTGTGGGAGTATGTGAGCGAAATTGTTGTGGGGGTATGTGCGCAACATTGTGTGGATATGTGAGTGACATTATTATGGGGGTATGTGCACAACATTGTTGTGGGAGAGTGTGTGTGCAACTTTGCCGTGGGAGTATGTGTGCGGCATTGTTGTGGGGCTATGTGTTTGACATTGTTGTGGTGCATGTCAGTGTCATTGTTGTGGGGGAATGTGTGCGGCATTCTTGTGGATGTATGTATGTGATATTGTTTTGATAGTATGTGTGCAACTCTGCTGTGGGGGTATGTGTGTGACATTGCTGTGGGGTATGTATGCAACATTGTTGTGGGGGTATGTGAGTGATATTGTTGGGGGAGTAGGTGAGCGACGTTTATGTAGGGATGGGGTTTGCAGCATTGCTGTGGCGGTATGTGTGTGGCATTGTTGTGGGAGTATGCGTGCGGAATTGGTATGGGTGTATGTGTGAAACGTTGTGGGGGTATGTGAGCGGAATTGGTATGGGTGTATGTGTGAAACATTGTTGTGAGGGTATGTGTGCGGAATTGGTATGGGTGTATGTGTGAAACATTGTTGTGAGGGTATGTGAGTGACATAGTTGTGGGGGTATGTGTGTGCAATTGTTGTGGGGTATGTGAGCGACACTGTTGTGAGGTATGTGTGTGACATTGTTGTGAGAGTGTGCGGGCGAAATTATTTGCGGGTATGTGAGTGGCATTGTTGTTAAGATATAAGAGCGACATTGTTGTGGGGGTTTGTTTGCAGTATTGTTGTGTGGTTATGTGTGTGACATTGTTGTGAGGGGTGTTTTTGGGGAATATGTAAGCGTCATTGTTGTTGAGGCATGTTAGCAATATTGTTATGGGAATATGTGAATAATATTGGGTGGGTATGTGTGCGGCATTGTGTTGAGGGCATGTGTGTTACATTGTTGTGGGGTTATGTGAGTGACATTGTCGTGGGGGTTTGTTTGCAGTATTGTTGTGTGGTTATGTGTGTGACATTGTTGTGAGGGGTGTTTTTGGGGAATATGTAAGCGTCATTGTTGTTGAGGCATGTTAGCAATATTGTTATGGGAATATGTGAATAATATTGGGTGGGTATGTGTGCGGCATTGTGTTGAGGGCATGTGTGTTACATTGTTGTGGGGTTATGTGAGTGACATTGTGTGGATATGTGAGCGACATTGTTGTGGGAGTGTGTGCGACATTGTTGGGGGTAAAGTGTGCAACATTGTTTTGTGTTTTTTTTCGCAGCATTACTGTGGGGGGTATGTGTGCTGCGTAATATGTCAGTAATATTGTTCTTGAGGTTTATGACTGACATTGCCGTGGTGGTATGTGAACAATATTGTTGTGGGGGTATGGAGTATGTGTACGACATTGCTGTGGGGTTATTTGTGGACATTGCTGTGGGTGTATGTGTGCGACATAGTTGTAGGGGTTTGTTTGTGTAACATGGTTGTGGGGGTATGTGAGTGACGTTGTGTGGGGTATGTATGTGACATTGTTGTAGGGGTATGTGTTTGTAACAATGCTGTGGGAGTATGTGTGCGACATTGTTGAGGTGGTATGTGAGCAACTTTGTAGTTTTGGTATTTGAGCGACATTGTTGTGGGGGTAAATGACTGACATTGTTCTTGGGGTGTGTGAGTAATATTGTTCTTGAGGTTTATGACTGACTCTACAGTCGTGGTATATGAGCGGCATTGTTGTGGGGGTATGTGTGTGACATTGTTGTGGGGGGTATGTGAGCAGTATTGTTGTGAGGGGTATGCAATTGACATTGTTGTGGGTGTATGTGAGCTGCATTGTTGAGGGGGCATGTGAGTGTCTTTGTGTTGGAGGTATGAGTGTGACATTGTTGTGGGGGTATGTGAGCGGCATTGTTGTGGGGGCATGTGAGTGGCTTTGTGTTGGAAGTAATTGTGTGACATTGTTGTGAGGGTATGTGAGCAAAAGTATTGTGGGGGTATAGGTGTTACATTGTTGTGGGGGTATATCAGTGATATTGTTCTTAGAGTATGGGAGTGACATTGGGAGGGCTATGTGTGTGATATTACTCTGCGGGTATGTATACAACATTGCTATGGGGGTATGTGTGCGACATTGTTGTGGGGGTATGTGTGCAACATTACTGTGGGGGCATGTGTGCAACATTGCTGGTAGTTTATGTGTGTGACATTGGTGTGTGGGTATGTGAGCGACTTTATAGTGTTGTTATTCGAGCGACATTGTTGTGGGGGTATGTGTGTGACATTGTTGTGGGCATATGTGAGCAGCATTGTTGTGGGGGTATGTATGTGACATTGTTTTGGGGGCATGTGAGTGGCATTGCTGTAGGGGTATGTGTGTAACATTGCTATGGGGGTATGTGAGTGGCATTGTTGTGAGGGGTACTGTTTTTGGGGTATGTGAGCGGCTTTGTGTTGGAGGTATGTGAGCGACAGTTGAGGGGGTATGGGAGTAACATTGTTGCAGGAGGTGTATGTGTGTAACATTGTTGTGGGGGTATGTGTGTGACTTTGTTGTGGGGGTATGTGAACAGCATTGTTGTGGGGTTATGTGTCTGACATTGTTTTGGGGGGGGTTAGTTGAGCAACATTGTTGTGGGGATATTTACTTGGCATTTTTGTGGGGGTATGTGTGCGGCATTGTTTTGGGGGGGTAACCAACATTGTTGTGGGGCTATGTTTGCGACATTGTTGTGGGTGTTTGTTTTCGGCATTGTTGTGGAGATGTGTGAGCAGCATTGTTGTGGGAGTATGTGTGTGACATTGTTGTGAGTATATATGTGGGACATTATTGTGGGGGGTATATGTGTGTAACATTGTTGTGGGGATATGTGTGTTATATTGTTGTGGGGGTATGTGAGAGTCATTATTGTGGGGGTATTTACTTGGCATTTTTGTGGGGATATGTGTGCGGCACTGTTGTGGGGATTTATTTGCAACATTGTTGTGAAGATGTGTGAGCAGCATTGTTGTGGGAGTATGTGTGTGACATTGTTGTGAGGGTATGTGTGTGACATTGTTATAGGGGTATATGTATGACATTGTTGAGGGGATATATGTGTGACATTATTGTGCTGGTATAAGTGTGTAACATTGTTGTGTTGGTGTGTGAGTGACTTTGTAGTGTTGGTATTTGAGCAACATTGTTCTTGTGGTGTGTGAGTAATATTGTTTTTGAAGTATATGAGTGACATTGCCGTGTGTGACATTGTTGTGGGGGTATGTGTGTGACATTGTTGTGGGGGTATATGTGTGTGACATTGTTGTGGGGGGTATGTGAGCGGCATTGTTGTGGGAGCATGTGAGTGGCTTTGTGTTGGAGGTATTTGAGCGACATTGTTGTGGGGGCATATGACTCACATTGTTCTTGGGGTGTGTGAGTAATATTGTTCTAAGAGGTTTATGACTGACTCTGCCATTGTGGTATCGTCGTGGTATATGAGCGGCATTGTTGTGGGGGGTATATGTGTGTGACATTGTTGTGGGGGATATATGTGTGTGACACTGTTGTGGGGGATATATGTGTGTGACACTGTTGTGGGGGGTATGTGAGCAGCATTGCTGTGGGGTTATGTATGTGACATTGTTGTGAGGGGTATGCAAGTGACATTCTTGTGGGGGCATGTGAGTGTCTTTGTGTTGGAGGTATGAGTGTGACATGGTTGTGGGGGTATGTGAGCAGCATTGTTGTGGGGGCCTGTGAGTGGCTTTGTGTTTGCGGTATTTGTGTGACATTGTTGTGAGGGTATGTGAGCGACAGTATTGTGGGGGTATAGGTGTTATATTGTTGTGGGGGTATTCAGTGATATTGTTCTTAGGGTATGGGAGTGACATTCTTTTGAAGATGTGTGAGCAGCATTGTTGTGAGGCTATGTGTGTGATATTACTCTGGGGGGCATGTATACAGCATTGCTATGGGGGTATGTGTGCGACATTGTTGTGGGGGTATGTGTGCAACATTGCTGTGGAGGTATGTGTGCGACATTATTGTGGGGGTATGTGTGCAACATTGCTGTGGAGGTATGTGTGCAACATTGCTGGTAGTTTATGTGTGCAACATTGTTGTGGGGGTATGAGAGCGACTTTATAGTGTTGTTATTCGAGCAACATTGTTTTGGCGGTATATGAGTGACATTGTTGTGGGGGTATGTGTGTGACATTGTTTTGGGGGTATGTGAGCGGCATTGTTGTGGGGGTATGTGTGTGACTTTGCTGTGGGGGTATGCGAGCGGAATTGTTGTAGGGGTATGCGAGTGACATTGTTGTGAGGGGTACGGTTGTGGGGGTATGTGAGCGGCATTGTGTTGGAGCTATGTGAGCGACATAGTTGAGGGGGTATGGGAGTAACTTATTGCAGGAGGTCTATGTGTGTAACATTGTTGTGGGGGTATGTGTGTGACTTTGTTGTGGGGGTATGTGAGCGACATTGTTATAAAAGGTATGTGAGCAGCATTGTTGTGGGGTTATGTGTCTGACATTGTTTTTGGGGGGGGTAGTTGAGCAACATTGTGTGTGATATTACTCTGGGGGTATGTATACAACATTGCTATGGGGGTATGTGTGCGACATTGTTGTGGGGGTATGTGTGCAGCATTGTTGTGGGGGCATGTGTGCAACATTGCTGTGGAGGAATGTGTGAAACATTGCTGGTAGTTTATGTGTGCAACATTGTTGTGGGGCTATGTGTGTGACATTGTTGTGGGGGTATGTGTGTGACATTGTTGTGGGGGTATGAGAGCGACTTTATATAGTTGTTATTCGAGCAACATTGTTGTGGCGGTATATGAGTGACATTGTTGTGGGGGTATGTGTGTGACATTGTTTTGGGGGCATATGAGAGGCATTTTTGTGGGGGTATGTGTGTGACATTGCTGTGGGGGTATGCGAGCGGAATTGTTGTAGGGGTATGTGTGTGACATTGCTGTGGGGGTATGCGAGTGACATTGTTATAAAAGGTATGTGAGCAGCATTGTTGTGGGGTTATGTGTCTGACATTGTTTTTTTGGGGGAGGTAGTTGAGCAACATTGTTGTGGGGGTATTTACTTGGCATTTTTGTGGGGGTATGTATGCGACATTGTTGTAGGGGTTTGTTTTAGGCATTATTGTCGAGATGTGTGAGCAGCATTGTTCTGGGAGTATGTGTGTGACATTGTTGTGAGGGTATATGTGTGACATTGTTGTGAGGGTATATGTGTGACATTATTGTGGGGGTATATGTGTGTAACATTGTGGTGTCGGTGTGTGAGTGACTTTGTAGTGTTGGTATTTGAGCAACATTGTTGTAGGGGTGTTTGAGTGACATTGTTCTTGTGGTGTGTGAGTAATATTGTTTTTGAAGTATGTGATTGACATTGTTGTGGGGGGTATGTGTGTGACATTGCTGAGAGGGTATGTGTGCGACGTTGCTGTTGGAGTATGTCTGCGACCTTATTGTGGTGGTATATGAGATGCATTGTTGTGGGGGTATGTAAGCGACATTGTTGTGGGGGTATGTAAGTGACATTGTTGAGGGGGTATGTGAATGACTTTTTAGTGTTGGTATTTGAACGACATTGTTGGGGGGTATATGAACGTTCTTGGTGTGTGTGAGTAATATTGTTTTTGAGGGGGGTATGTGAATGACATTGTCGTGGGTGTATGGAGTATGTGTACGACATTGCTGTGGGGTTTTCTGTAAGACATTGCTGTGGGGTTATGTGTGGACATTGTCGTGGGGGTGTATGAGCTGCATTGTTGTGAGGGTATGTGAAAGATATAATTGTGCAGGTATGTGTGTGACATTGTTGTGGGGGTATTTTCGTGGCATTGTTGTGGTAGTATGTGTGCAGCATTGTTTTGGGGGCGTATATTAGCAGCATTGTTGCGGGGTATGTTTATTTACTTTGTTTGTGGGGGTATTTGAGCGACATTGTTTTGCAGGTATGTGAGCTGCATTGTAGTGGGGTTATGTGAGTGGCATTGTATTGAGGCCATGTGTGCGACATTCTTGTGAGGGGCATTGTTGTGGGGGTATGTGAGCAGCTTTGTGTTGGAGGTATGTAGGCGACAATGTTCTTGGGGTTTCTGTGTGACTTTGCGGGGGTATGTCAGTGATATTGTTGTGGGAGTGTGTGTGTGCGACATTGCTGTGGGTGTATGTGTGCAGCATTGTTGTGTGGGAATGTATGCAACAATGTTGTGGGGGTATGTGTGCGGCATTGTGGGGGCATGTGTGCGGCATTGTTGTGGGGGTATGTGTGCGGCATTGTTGTGGGGGTATGTGTGCGGCATTGTTGTGGGGGTATGTGTGCGGCATTGTTGTGGGGGTATGTGTGCGGCATTGTTATACAGGGTATGTGTGCAGTATTGTTGTGGGGGTATGTGAGTGACATTATTGTAGGGATATGTGTGTGACATTGTAGTAGGGGGTATGTGTGGGACATAGTTGTAGTGGTATGTTTGTGTAACATTGTTGTGGGGGTATGTGAGTGACATTGTTGTGGGGGTATGTGTGTGACATTGTAGTAGGGTGTATGCGTTGGACATAGTTGTAGTGGTATGTTTGTGTAACATTGTTGTGGGTGTATGTAAGTGACATTGTTGTAGGGATATGTGTGTGTAACATTCTTGTGGGGGTATGTGAGTGACATTGTTGTGGGGAGTATGTATGTGAAATTGTTGTGGGGGTATGTGTTTGTAACATTGCCGTGGGGGTATGTGTGCGACTTTGTAGTTTTGGTATTTGAGCGACATTGTTGTGGGGGTATATGATTGTTCTGGGTTTCGTAAGTAATATTGTTCTTGAGGTTTATGACTGACATTGCCGTGGTTGTATGTGAACGGCAGTGTTGTGGGGGTATGTGTGTGACATTTTTATGAGGGGCTTGTGAGCAGCATTCTTGTGGGGTCATGTGTCTGAGTGTCTGACATTGTTGTGGGGGGTATGTGTGTGACATTGTTTTGGTGGGTATGTGTGTGACATTGTTGTTGGGGTATGTGTGACATTGTTGTGAGGGGTATGTGAGCGACATTGTTGTGGGGGTATATGAGTGAGCTTGTTGTGGGGGTATGTGTATGACATTGTTGTGGGGGTATGTGAGCTGCCTTGTTGTGGGGGCATGTGAGTGTCTTTGTGTTGGAGGTATGGCTGTGACATTATTGTGAGGGTATGTGAGCAACAGCATTGTGGGGGTATTTGTGTGACATTATTGTGAGGGTATGTGAGCGACAGTATTGTGGGGGTATAGGTGTTACATTGTTGTGGGTGTATATCAGTGATACTGTTCTTAGGGTATGGGAGTGACATTGTTTTGAAGATGTGTGAGCAGCATTGTTGTGGGGCTATGTGTGTGATATTACTCTGGGGGTATGTATACAATATTGCTATGGGGGTAAGTGTGCGACATTGTTGTGGGGGTATGTGTGCGGCATTGTTGTGGGGGTATGTGTGCGGCATTGTTGTGGGGGTATGTGTGCGTTATTGTTGTGGGGGTATGTGTGCGGCATTGTTGTACAGGGTATGTGTGCGGTATTGTTGTACAGGGTATGTGTGCGGTATTGTTGTGGGGATATGTGAGTGACATTGTCGTGGGGGTTATGTGTGTGTAACATTGCCGTGGGAGTATGTGTGTAATATTGTTGTAGGGGTATGTGTGTGAGATTGTTGAGGTAGCATGTGAGCGACTTTGTAGCTTTGGTATTTGAGCAACATTGTTGTGGGGGTATATGACCGTGGTTGTATGTGAACGGCATTGTTGTGGGGGTATGTGTGTGACATTGTTGTGGGGGGTTTATGTGTGTGACATTGCTGTGGGGGTATGTGAGTGACATTGTTGTAGGGGTATGTGTGTGACTTTGTTTTGAGGGGTATGTGAGCAGCATTCTTGTGGGGTCATCTGTGTAACATTGTTGTGAGGGGTATGTGAGCAGCATTCTTGTGGGGGTATGTGTGTGACATTGTTGTGAGGGTATATGTGTGACATTGTTCTGAGGGGTATGTGAGCGACATTTTTGTGGGTGTGTGTGTGACATTATTGTGAGGGGTATGCAAGTGACAATGTTGTGGGCGTATGTGAGATGCATTGTTGTGGGGATTTGTGTGTGACATTGTTATGAGGGTTATGGGAGCAGCATTCTTGTGGGGTCATGTGTGTAACATTGTTGTGGGGGTATGTGAGTAACACTGTTGTGGGGGGCATGTGTGTGACATTGTTGTGGTGGGTACGTGTGACATTGTTGTGGGGGGTATGTGTGTGACATTGTTGCTAGGGTATGTGTGTAACATTGTTTTGAGGGGTATGTGAGCGACATTATTGTTGGGGTATGTGAATGATATTGTTGTGGGGGTATGTGTGTGACATTATTGTGAGGGTTATGCAAGTGACATTGTTGTGGGCGTATGTGAGCTGCATTGTTGTGGGGTTATGTGTGTAAAATTGTTGTGGGGGTATATGAGTGATATTTTTGTGGGGGTATATGAGTGGCATTGTTGTTTGGGTACGTGTGTGGCATAGTTGTGGCAGTATTTACTCAGCATTGTTGTAGGGGTACGTGTGCGACATTGTTGTGGGGGTTTGTTCGCTGCATTAATTTGGAGACGTGTGAGCAGCATTGTTGTGGGGCTATGTGTCTAAAATTGTTGTGCGGGTATATAAGTGGCATTGTTGTGGGGGTATGTGTGCAGCATTGTTGTGGATGTATGTGTATTATATTGTTTTGGGGGTATGTGTGCGACATTTCTCTGGGGTATGTATGCAACATTGCGGTGGGGTTACGAGTGCAACATTGCTGTGGGTGTATATGAGCTACATTGTTGTGAGTGGTATATGAGCCGCATTGCTGTGGGTGTATATGAGCTACATTGTTGTGAGTGGTATATGAGCCGCATTGTTGTGGGCGTATGTGAGCAACATTGCTGTGGGGATATGTGTGTGACATTGCTATGTGGGTATGTGAGCAGCATTCTTGTGGGTTTTTGTGTGTGACATTGTTTTGGGGGGTATGAGTGCGGCATTGTTGTGGGGGAAAGTGTGGGGCATTGTTGTGGGGTTATGTGTGTGATATTGCTGTGGGGTATGTGTGCGTCATTGCTGGGGGGCTATGTGTGTTACATTGTTGAGGTGGTATATAAGATGCATTGTCGTGAGGGTATGTGAGTGACATTGTTGTGGACATATGTGTGTGACATTGTTCTGGGGGATATGTTGATGACATTGTTTTGAGGGGTGTTTAAGCAGCTTTGTTGTGGGAGTATGCTTGTAACATTGCTGTGGGGGCATGTGTGTTACACAGTTGTGAGGGGGTATATGACCAGCATTGTTGTGGTCGTTTGTGTGAGACATTGTTGTGGGGGCATGTGTGCAACATTGTGTGGGGGTATATGAGCTACATTGTTGTGGGGCTATGTGTGTGGCATTGTATTAAGGGCATGTGTTTGACATTGTTGTGAGGGGTAGGTGAGCAGCTTTGTGTTGGAGGTATGTGAGCAACATTGTTCTATGGGTATGTTAATTACATAGTTATGGGCTTATGTGTGTGACATTGTTCTGGGGGTATATGAGTGACATTGTTATGAGGGTATATGAGTGACATTGCTGTAGGGGGTGTGTGAGTGACATTGCTCTAGTGGGTATGTGAGTGACATTGCTGTAGTGGGTATGTGAGTGACATTGTTATGAGGGTTATGTGTGTGACATTGTTGTGGGGATATATGAATGACGCTGTAGGGGTATGTGTGTGACATTGTTGTGGGGTTATGTGTGTGACATTGTTGTGGGGGTATGTGAGCGACATTGCTGTAGGGGGTATGTGAGTGACATTGCTGTAGTGGGTATGTGAGTGATATTGTTATAAGGGTATATGAGTGACATTGTTATGAGGGTTATGTGTGTGAAATTGTTGTAGGGGTATGTGTATGACATTGTTGTGGGGGTATGTGTGTGACATTGTTGTAGGGGTATGTGTATGACATTGTTGTGGGGGTATGTGTGTGACATTGTTGTGGGGGTATGTGTGTGACATTGTTGTGGGGGTATGTGAGTGAGATTGCTGTAGTGGGTATGTGAGTGGCATATGTCACCAGTATGGGGCCCGTGTAGATGATCAGATGTTCTATAGGTTCTCCTCTGAGAGCTGTACACAGTCCTTCCTGACAGGACCGTATGCTAGAAGTGCTTTATGACTGTCCTGTTATTTCAGATGCCGGCTGATATTCCGGCGCCAAAAGACCATTTTATTTTGCTCCATGTTAACCAGCTGAGTCTGTCCGGCCGGCACTTCTCCCGGTTCATCTATGAGGGGGTGAACAAGAGCTTTAGGCCTCATGTCCACGGGGAAATTCAGGCCGCATGGATTCCCCGTGCAGAACCCCGCAGCAGGTCCCTTCTGCCCCGCAGACATGAGGCCAAGAAAATGCGATATACTTACCTGTCCGGACGCTGCGGGTCTCACCTCCCTTGCGGCCGGATCTCCTCTCCTTGGCTCAGCGGATGTGTTCGGCATGCTGGTAGCGTGCCGCACAAATTTCTTTCTTTAACTCCTGCTCTCCCGCGTTCCCGTGGCACAAAACAAATAGAGCTGCGGGTGTGCCGCAGATCTGGACGGCTTCCATAAGCTTCAATTGAAACCACGAGAGCCGTCCGTGCAGGAACGCCACACAAAATGGAGCATGTTGCTGGTGCTTTTCTGCACGTGCGATCCGCGCTCCAGGAAAAAATGACATCCGTAGGTATTTAACGACCTGCGGGTGCCCAGTGATTCCCTATTGGCGCGGATCATGTTTGCTGGAGACCCGCGCGGATTTCGTAATTCTATTTGGCCTGTGGACATTGGGCCTTAAAGGTAGGAGCAATTCCCAATGCTTGACATATATCCCCAGGATGATGTAGCAGAGCCAAGGTCGTCATGTAGCTCAGTACAGAGTATGTAATATCGGGGGGTTTACATGCGGCTGCTGGTAAACCGAGGCTGCCTCCCACCTGCGTTTGGGTCACTTCAGGGTTTCTATTTCTTTGCTGCATTTTTGGAGAGAAACTGAAATAAAACAGAACAGAAGTGAAAAGTAATGCAGCAGAATGTGCTGTTGTAGTGGGCGGAGTTACCGGGGCGCCTCCATAATCTATGCATGCTGATGTAGTGGGCGGAGTTACCGGGCCCCATAATGTATGCATGCTGTTGTAGTGGGCGGAGTTACCAGGGCCTCCATAATGTATGCATGCTGTTGTAGTGGGCGGAGTTATCAGGGCCTCCATAATGTATGCATGCTGTTGTAGTGGGCGGAGTTACTGGGGCACCTCCATAATGTATGCATGCTGTTGTAGTGGGCGGAGTTACCGGGGCGCCTCCATAATGTATGCATGCTGATGTAGTGGGCGGAGTTACCGGGGCCCCATAATGTATGCATGTTGTTGTAGTGGGCGGAGTTACCAGGGCCTCCATAATGTATGCATGCTGTTGTAGTGGGCGGAGTTACCAGGGCCTCCATAATGTATGCATGCTGTTGTAGTGGGCGGAGTTACTGGGGCACCTCCATAATGTATGCATGCTGTTGTAGTGGGCGGAGTTACCAGGGCCTCCATAATGTATGCATGCTGTTGTAGTGGGCGGAGTTACTGGGGCACCTCCATAATGTATGCATGCTGTTGTAGTGGGCGGAGTTACCAGGGCCTCCATAATGTATGCATGCTGTTGTAGTGGGCAGAGTTACCGGGGCCTCCATAATGTATGCATGCAGTTGTAGTGGGTAGAGTTACCGGGGCCTCCATAATGTATGCATGCTGTTGTAGTGGGCGGAGTTACCGGGGCCTCCATAATGTATGCATGCAGTTGTAGTGGGCGGAGTTACTGGGGCCTCCATAATGTATGTATGCTGTTGTAGTGGGCGGAGTTACCGAGGCCTCCATAATGTATGCATGCTGTTGTAGTGGGCGGAGTTACCAGGGCCTCCATAATGTATGCATGCTGTTATAGTGGGCGGAGTTACCGGGGCGCCTCCATAATGTATGCATGCTGTTGTAGTGGGCGGAGTTACCGGGGCCTCCATAATGTATGCATGCTGTTGTAGTGGGCGGAGTTACTGGGGCCTCCATAATGTATGCATGCAGTTGTAGTGGGCGAAGTTACCGGAGCCTCCTTAATGTATGCATGCTGTTGTAGTGGGCGGAGTTACCAGGGCCTCCATAATGTATGCATGCTGTTGTAGCGGGCGGAGTTACCGGGGCCTCCATAATGTATGCATGCAGTTGTAGTGGGCGGAGTTACCGGGGCCTCCATAATGTATGCATGCTGTTGTAGTGGGCGGTGTTACTGGGGCCTCCATAATGTATGCATGCTCTTGTAGTTGGCGGAGTTACCAGGGCGCCTCCATAATGTATGCATGCTGTTGTAGTGGGCGGAGTTACCGGGGCCTCCATAATGTATGCATGCAGTTTAGTGGGCGGAGTTACTGGGGCCTCCATAATGTATGTATGCTGTTGTAGTGGGCGGAGTTACCGGGGCCTTCATAATGTATGCATGCTGTTGTAGTGGGCGGAGTTACCGGGGCCTCCATAATGTATGCATGCTGTTATAGTGGGCGGAGTTACCGGGGCGCCTCCATAATGTATGCATGCAGTTGTAGTGGCCAGAGTTACCGCAGCGCCTCCATAATGTATGCATGCAGTTGTAGTGGGCGAAGTTACCGGGGCCTCCTTAATGTATGCATGCTGTTGTAGTGGGCGAAGTTACCGGGGCCTCCATAATGTATGCATGCTGTTGTAGTGGGCGGAGTTACTGGGGCCTCCATAATGTATGCATGCAGTTGTAGCGGGCGGAGTTACCGGGGCCTCCATAATGTATGCATGCAGTTGTAGTGGGCGAAGTTACCGGGCCCTCCATAATGTATGCATGCTGTTGTAGTGGGCGGAGTTACTGGGGTCTCCATAATGTATGCATGCAGTTGTAATGGGCGGAGTTACCAGGGCCCCTCCATAATGTATGCATGCAGTTGTAGTGGGCGGAGTTAACGGGGCCCTTCCATAATGTATGCATGCTGATGTAGCGGCCGGAGTTACCGGGTCGCCTCCATAATGTATGCATGCAGTTGTAGTGGCCGGAGTTACCGGGGCCTCCATAATGTATGCATGCTGTTGTAGTGGGCGGAGTTACTGGAGCCTCCATAATGTATGCATGCAGTTGTAGTGGCCGGAGTTACCAGGGCCCCTCCATAATGTATGCATGCAGTTGTAGTGGGCGGAGTTACCGGGGCCTCCATAATGTATGCATGCAGTTGTAGTGGGCGGAGTTACCGGGGCTCCTCCATAATGTATGCATGCAGTTGTAGTGGCCGGAATTACCGGGGCTCCTCCATAATGTATGCATGCTGTTGTAGTGGCCGGAGTTACTGGGGCCTCCTTAATGAATGCATGCAGTTGTAGTGGGCGGAGTTACCGGGGCGCCTCCATAATGTATGCATGCAGTTGTAGTGGGCGGAGTTACTGGGACCTCCATAATGTATGCATGCAGTTTAGTGGGCGGAGTTACTGGGGCCTCCATAATGTATGTATGCTGTTGTAGTGGGCGGAGTTACCGGGGCCTTCATAATGTATGCATGCTGTTGTAGTGGGCGGAGTTACCGGGGCCTCCATAATGTATGCATGCTGTTATAGTGGGCGGAGTTACCGGAGCGCCTCCATAATGTATGCATGCAGCTGTAGTGGCCGGAGTTACCGCAGCGCCTCCATAATGTATGCATGCAGTTGTAGTGGGCGAAGTTACCGGGGCCTCCTTAATGTATGCATGCTGTTGTAGTGGGCGGAGTTACTGGGGCCTCCATAATGTATGCATGCTGTTGTAGTGGGCGGAGTTACTGGGGCCTCCATAATGTATGCATGCAGTTGTAGCGGGAGGAGTTACCGGGGCCTCCATAATGTATGCATGCAGTTGTAGTGGGCGAAGTTACGGGGCCCTCCATAATGTATGCATGCTGTTGTAGTGGGCGGAGTTACTGGGGCCTCCATAATGTATGCATGCAGTTGTAATGGGCGGAGTTACCAGGGCCCCTCCATAATGTATGCATGCAGTTGTAGTGGGCGGAGTTAACGGGGCCCTTCCATAATGTATGCATGCTGATGTAGCGGCCGGAGTTACCGGGTCGCCTCCATAATGTATGCATGCAGTTGTAGTGGCCGGAGTTACCGGGGCCTCCATAATGTATGCATGCTGTTGTAGTGGGCGGAGTTACTGGAGCCTCCATAATGTATGCATGCAGTTGTAGTGGCCGGAGTTACCAGGGCCCCTCCATAATGTATGCATGCAGTTGTAGTGGGCGGAGTTACCGGGGCCTCCATAATGTATGCATGCAGTTGTAGTGGGCGGAGTTACTGGGGCTCCTCCATAATGTATGCATGCAGTTGTAGTGGCCGGAATTACCGGGGCTCCTCCATAATGTATGCATGCTGTTGTAGTGGCCGGAGTTACTGGGGCCTCCTTAATGAATGCATGCAGTTGTAGTGGGCGGAGTTACCGGGGCGCCTCCATAATGTATTCATGCAGTTGTAGTGGGCGGAGTTACTGGGACCTGCATAATGTATGCATGCTGTTGTAGCGGGCGGAGTTACCGGGGTCTCCATAATGTATGCATGCTGTTGTAGTGGGCGGAGTTACTGGGGCCTCCATAATCTATGTATGCAGTTGTAGTGCGCGGAGTTACCGGGGCCCTTCCATAATGTATGCATGCAGTTGTAGTGGCCGGAGTTAACGGGGCTCCTCCATAATGTATGCATGCTGTTGTAGTGGGCGGAGTTACTGGGGCCTCCTTAATGTATGCATGCAGTTGTAGTGGACGGAGTTACCGCGCGCGTCCATAATGTATGCCTGCTGTTGTGGTGGGCGGAGTTACCGGGACCTCCATAATGTATGCATGCTGTTGCAGTGGGCGGAGTTACCGGGGTCTCCATAATGTATGCATGCTGTTATAGTGGGCGGAGTTACCGGGGCCTCCATAATGTATGCATGCTGTTGTAGTGGGCGGAGTTACCGAAGTCTCCATAATGTATGCATGTAGTTGTAGTGGGCGGAGTTACTGGGGCCTCCATAATGTATGCATGCAGTTGTAGTGGGCGGAGTTACCGGGGCCCTTCCATAATGTATGTATGCTGATGTAGTGGCCGAAGTTACCGGGACGTCTCCATAATGTATGCATGCAGTTGTAGTGGGCAGAGTTACTGGGGCACCTCCATAATGTATGCATGCAGTTGTAGTGGGCGGAGTTACCGGGGCCCTTCCATAATGTATGTATGCTGATGTAGTGGCCGAAGTTACCGGGACGTCTCCATAATGTATGCATGCAGTTGTAGTGGCCGGAGTTACCGGGGCTTCTCCATAATGTATGCATGTAGTTGTAGTGGCCAGAGTTACTGGGGCTCCTCTATAATGTATGCATGCTGTTGTAGTGGGCGGAGTTACCGGGGCGCCTCCATAATGTATGCATGCTGTTGTAGTGGGCGGAGTTACCGGGGCTCCTCCATAATGTATGCATGCTGTTGTAGTGGGCGGAGTTACCGGGGCACCTCCATAATGAATGAATGCATGCTGTTGTAGTGGGTGGAGTTACTGGGGCCTCCTTAATGTATGCATGCAGTTGTAGTGGGCAGAGTTACTGGGGCGCCTCCATAATGTATGCATGCTGTTGTAGTGGGCGGAGTTACCGGGTCGCCTCCATAATGTATGCCTGCAGTTGTAGTGGCCGGAGTTACCGGGGCTCCTCCATAATGTATGCCTGCAGTTGTAGTGGCCGGAGTTACCGGGGCTCCTCCATAATGTATGCTTGCTGTCGTAGTGGGCGGAGTTACCGGGGCGCCTCCATAATGTATGCCTGCAGTTGTAGTGGCCGGAGTTACCGGGGCTCCTCCATAATGTATGCATGCTGTCGTAGTGGGCGGAGTTACCGGGGCGCCTCCATAATGAATGCATGCAGTTGTCTTATGCCTATGTATTGTCAGTGGCTTCAATGTGGAAGGAATCAGCAAAATGTGTATTGATGCTTGTAGGAATGAAAGGGTTAATGTCTGCAAAGGAGCCGTCTGGTGTCAAAATGTATCCTTTTGTGTTGGGAGTTTGGAAGTCATGTGACCATGCTTCATACTGGTGTTTATAAGGGGAGTGCAAGGGAGTCTGAGGGCTTATTCAGATGACTTTATATCGGCCGTGTATTCACTCCGGCCAATATACGGCGTCCCTCTCTGCAGGGGGAGGAGGCTAGAAGAGCCCGGAGCAGTGCACTGAGCTCCCGCCCCTCTCCGCCTCCTCTCCACTACCTCTCTGCCCCTCTGCACTATTTGCAATGAGGGAAAGTGGGACAGGGGCGGGGCTAATTCCTGGAACTTAGCTCCGCCCCTGTCCCGCCTTCTCTCTTGCAAAAGTGCATAGATGTGAGTCCTGCAGTTGGTAAAGTCATTGCCCCGGACTCTGCCCTGTAGATTAGTGCTCACCTTTGTTCTACTCTACACTGCTCACATGTCAGAATGTTTCTTTACAGCTCAACTGACGGAGGAAAAGATCCCGCTGATCATGAAGTCTACAGGTTCATCTGTCACCATAGAAGTTACCAGCACGGCCCGGGCTACTGAGATGCATCTGTCCTTATCTTATATGTTCCAAAGTCAAAATTAATGCCAGAGTGGAAATAAAATAGCATTAAAAAATAAATAAATGTGTTTTTTTCAAAAAAGTTCAGATGTCCAACCTAAAGTACTTTTACTGTCTTCTCCGTTTGACTCCAGTTCTGGGAAGCGGTGTGTAAATTCAGTGGCATAATCCTGCCTAGATGGTTGGTCATCAGCACACAACAAACCTAATACTAAACAGACTGGCAGGGGTGAAGATGCCAACGATTTACCTGCTGTTTATGGAGCCTGAAAGATCAATGGAAAAGTTAGTTTTCTTACAGCAGTCTGTCCAGGAGGTGTCATCCCGCTATCCCAGATGCCTGAACCCCCGATTCACCTATGTATAATACAGGTGGGGGTGCATCATCGACCCCTCCCCTTGGCTCTTGATTGACTGCTCAAATATACATAGTAATATAGTATGTTAGGCTGAAGGGAGACAATGTCCATCCAGTTCAGCCTGTTTCCACCCCCCCCTCCCTTGTTGATCCAGAGGAAGTTAAAAAAAAAAGGCTATTGGGGGGGGGGGGGGGGGATTATTTCCCGACTTTATAATGGCAGTTAGAATACTCCCTGGATCAATTTTTTTATAGTTTCTACATGACTCCAAGATCCAGATGGTTATTTAATGTCTATATCCTGTAATAACATAGCGCTGTAGAAAGACATCTACTCCCCTCTTAAACTCCTCTATGGATTTTGCCATCCCCACGTCCTCAGGCAGAGAGTTCCACAGTCTCACTGCTCTTACAGTAAAGAACCCCCTTCTATGTTGGTAATGAAACCTTTTTTCCTCTAACTGTAGAGGATGCCCTCTTGTTACCGTCACAGTCCTGGGTATAAACAGATCATCGGAGAGATCCTTGTATTGTCCCCTAATATATTTATACACATTGTCCTCTAATTTGTATTTAAGCACTGCAATATCTTAACCAGAGAATTGAAGCCATTTCACCCATTTACATTGGGTCAGGAAGGGTACCGTTACTCCTTAAGGAGAGCACTTAGAAGGTGTGAGGAGACTTATAAGGCCATCCATGCTCCTGGGGGAAATATGCAAATGCAAAATGGAACAATACCTCTGTAGCGCCACCTATTGGAAGGCAGCATTTCTGTCTGTCTGTGCACGGTTAGCTTTTCCTTCTGGAGAAGATTGTGGCTTTGGCTTATAATTCCCAGTCATTGTTACAAGGCTTGCTAAAAAGTCTGACATTGGCTTGCAGAAATGCTGCCTTCCAATAGGTGGCGCTGTAGAGGTATTGTTCCATTGTCCCATTTACCCTATTACATTTGTATGCCTCTAGTTGGTCTAATCTGGAAGCAATAAGTTTTCCATTAAGCAGTTATTTTGAATAACAGCAAAAAGTCGATCTAGCCGTAGTTTTCCATTTCATAGCAATAGAAGCCCTAGTTACTATTAGGAGATGAGACAATATAGTAAGGCCAGCAAAAATAATATCCTCTACAGCTAATGATAATAGGGCCACATTAGGGCCCCATCGAAAGTCAAAATTGAATGCAGTGGGAAGTAAATCTGATCCCATAGAGGTTTAAGGATTTCACATGACCACCAGATATGTAACAGAGATCCAACTTGTCCATAACATCTCCAACACAAACCAGAAGTACCAGGAAGCATTTCAGACAAGCGGTAGATGCCACCTATATAAACGTCTTCTTAATGATTAGCACAACAAGAGGTCTTAGCACTTAACTGATTGGTCCTCATTAAAGGTCTCCTGAAATTCCCTTTCTCAGTTCTTTCTGAAAACGGGAATTACAATTAAGGGAAAGTGCGGTGTAGGTTCCAGTTATACCTTTAGTGTGAATTAGAAAAAAAGGATTCATATAAAGTTCTAGGAGGGCATCCTGAAAGGTTTAACAACAAGATAAAATGTCACAATTGGAGGTACTTATAGAATCTTCGGAGAGAAGCATCCATGAGCCTTCCATCAGGTCCCATCACTGTTGATATACCAACTGTTGAGATACCAACTTCTAAGCCTAATGTCAGGGATAACTCACAGGATGATCTCCAAGAGGGTATTTACAGGTCGGAGTGGGAAACCATCAAAAGAGGAAGATATTCCTTTACATATGTTAATGGATGCAGTTTGAAAAATCCAGTAATGGTAGCTTCTATATCATCGCAGTGCTTATCAGAGTCGTCCAACCACCAGCTCCTCAATTGGTCTAGTAGTGAGGCCAAATAATAATTCTTCACATGTGGGCAAGCTAATCCTCCTTGAGAGGCATATTAGAGGCGTATATTAGGTGAGACCCTTGCTCTTTGGTTTTTCTAAATACATTTTGGAAGTAATTTTTGAATCCGTATCAATACAGCGTTGGAAATAAGGATGGGAAGGTACGGAGGAGTAGGGTATTGTGGGTAATATCAACATCTTTCGTAAGCAATTTACTACTCACCAAGGAGATCGATAGTTTAGTGTAGTTTTTAATATCTTTTTGTAGGGTAGATAATAGAACATTACAATTAATGGTTCCTAATTGGCTAATCGGGAAGGTAGGAAGAATATCTAAATAAGAAATTTCACGTTTGGCCTCTAATTTTAATTGAAGTGGTCGAGGTATGCCCACACCAAGAATCAATGACTTAGTGGCTGAATTCCTCAATAGTCCACAAAACAGCTTAGAGAGATGTTTCTGGTGAGGTTATGCTCAAAATTATGTTGTCTACAAAGAGGCCAATACGGTGGTCGGTTCTGGTAATAGTGATACCAGAAATATCTGGGGACAAGCGAATCAATCAGACAAATGGCTCCATCACTAAAGCAAAAATCATTGGTGACAGTGGGCATCCCCGCCTGGTACCATTAGTGATGTTAAAAGGAGTTGAAATACAGCCCGATGTATATATGTGAGCTGATGGTGAAGAAGAGAGGGCCATGATGGAAGAGGGTAAAAAAGCATTCAAGACAAATTAAGAGCACCTCTCTAAGACAACTCCGGTGGTCAAACGGCTCCTCGTATCCAGAGTGAGGAGCACTGAAGGTGTTTCTCGGGCCATGACCTCAAATATTGCTAAAAAACCGGCGAGTGCCATCAACTGTTTCTCAACCTTCAATAAACCTAAAGGCCCTTCTCTACGGAACGATTATTGTTCAAACAAATCATTCAAACGAGTGAAAATGAATGCTAATCGTTCAGTATAACTCAGCCGACGATGGAACGATGAACGAGAAATCATCCGCTATTCGCTCATCACTCATTTCCTGCAGGCATAAGAATCATCGCTGGCGCGTTCACTAGTCATTCGATTTAGGGTGCGTTCACAAGAGCGTATATCGGCTCGGTTTTCACGTCGAGCCGATATACGTCCTCCTCATCTGCAGGGGGGGAGCCTGGAAGAGCCAGAAGCAGGAACTGAGGCTCCCGCCCCCTCTCTGCCTCCTCTCCGCCCCTCTGCACTATTTTCAATGAGAGGAGGTGGGACGGGGGCGGGGCTAAGGTCCGTGAATTGGCCCCGCCCCGCACGCCTCTCTTCATTGCAAATAGTGCAGAGGGGTGGAGAGGAGGCAGAGAGGGGGCGGGAGCTCAGTTCCTGCTCCAGGGCTCTTCCAGCCTCCCCCCCCTGCACGTGAGCACAATGTATATCGGCTCGGCGTGAAAACCGAGCCGATATACGCTCTTGTGAACGCACCCTTAACTGCACTTATACAGCGATTGTGACCGACTGAACGAATTCTTGTTTGTATGAGACAATGATGAATTGTTCGCTCGTTCAAGCGAGAAATCGGCAGGTCTAAACTTGATCTCTATTAGAGATGAGCGAACGTACTCGGATAGGCACTACTCGTCCGTGTAATGTGCCTTATCCGAGTACCTCTCTGCTCGTGCTCAAAGATTCGGGACGCGCTGCGGAGCGGGGAGCTGCAGGGGAGAGCGGGGAGGAACGGAGGGGAGATCTTTCTCTCCTTCTCTCCCGGCCGCTCTGCCCCGCTCCCCGCTCCGACTCACCTGTCAGCAGCGGAGCGCCCCGAATCTTTGAGCACGAGTACAGCGGTACTCGGATAAGGCACATTACTCGGACGAGTAGTGCCTATCCGAGTACGTTCGCTCATCTCTAATCTCTATCAATTAAATTCGGAAGAACCTCTGATAGTCGGGCAGCTAAGACTTTGGCCTCATGTCCCCGGCATGCGCAGATTTTTCATGCAGATTTCAGCAGCGGATGCGATTAATCATATAGCTTTATATCTGCATGTAATAAGGAGGTAGGACAGCAGAGTGACGGTTGATCTGGGGACTTACCAGGGTCGGGTAGGGTAATAATAAGGGCTTTCAACATTTCATATGGGACTCCACCTGCGTGGGATATCTCGTTAAATACCCTAAAATGAGTTTATGGGACTTAAAATATTTTCCCCCAGATCTATTAGTCCGTCTCTTCTCATATCCTGTTCGGATGTCACATTACTGCCCCAATAGTGGTTGTGATGTTGGGTTTATTCTAGGAGATTGGACCTTTTGATTAGTTAGTGTAATCGGAGTATCACTGTTTGCTTTATCCTTTAGATGCTGCTGCATGCCTATTCCCGCTGGGTAGTTTTAGTGTTTTTAAATGGTTTTATTGTACATGTTTTGTGTTTTTGTGCCTTCGGAATATTGTAATAAACTCATTGCTTTTCATGTTATCTGGCTGTGCGCTACTTTTACGTATGGATCGGCTTTCCTTGTAACTTGTTCCCTATTTACCGTTGTTATGCTTGTGATTAAATACGTTCTTACTTTCTGTTGTCTGAATCTTGGTGCGTCTTATAGCCACACAAATGTGTTAGGGCTGTTTCCCATGAGCGTATATCAGCCAGCCGCTTTCACGGCCGGCTGATACACGCTGTGTTCTGATGCATTGGATTCCAATGCATCAGATTACATGGCCATATTCCTGAGACGTAAAAGCGCCCGGCCAACCAATATAGCGCCAGACGTTTTTATGTCGGGCCCAAAAGATAGTCCTGGAACTATCTTTTGGGCCAGAATATGTTGGCCGCTGCATGGCTCCTATGGGAGTCTATGGCAGCGGCTGTAGTTGGGAGGGAGTTTGGCAGCTAAGCTGCCGCCCCCTGTCTATAGCCATCAGTGGGAAGAGATGGGATGGCGCTTAGCTGCGCCCCACCCCGCCCCTCCCATTGCAAAGAACGAGGAGGAAAGCAGAGGTGAGCCTGCAATAGGGAGGGGAAAGGGGCGACGGCATCGTGACCTTGGCGCATTTACGCCGGGGGCCCATGCCGTGTGAATGGGCGCACAAACGTTAGATTTATGCGCCCGTTCACGAGCTTCTATGCCCCAGGTGATGGCGTATATCGGCCGGCCGTGAAAGGTGTTCTATAGGTGTTCTTGGCAGCAGGTGGTATCCATTGTTGGTTGGTGGCAGGCAGCAGGTAGTAGGTAGTAACAGTTGTTTTTGGCAGCAGGTGGTATCTATTCTTGGTTGGCTGCAGGTGGTATTAGGTGTTCTTGGCAGCAGGTGGTATCTATTGTTGGTTGGTACCTGCAGGTGGTATTAGGTGTTCTTGGCAGTAGGTGGTATCCATTGTTGGTTGCTGGCTACAGGTGGTATTAGGTGTTCTTGGCAGCAGATGGTATTGTTGGTTGGTGGCAGCAGTTGGTATAAGATGTTCTTGGCAGCAGGGGGTATCTATTGTTGATTTGTGGCTGCAGATGGTATTAGGTGTTCTTGGCAGCAGGTGGTATCTATTGTTGGTTGGTGGCTGCAGCTGGTATTAGGTGTTCTTGGCAGCAGATGGTATTAGGTGTTCTTGGCAGCAGGTGGTATCTATTGTTGGTTGGTGGCAGCAGGTGGTATTAGGTGTTCTTGGCAGCATGGGGTATCTATTGTTCGTTGGTGGCAGCAGGTGGTATTAGGTGTTCTTGGCAGCAGGTGGTATCTATTGCTGGTTGGTTGCAGCAGATGGTATTAGGTGTTCTTGGCAGCAGATGGCATTGTTGGTTGGTGGCAACAGATGGTATTAGGTGTTCTTGGCAGCAGGTGGTATCTTTTGTTGGTTGGTGGCTGCAGCTGGTATTAGGTGTTCTTGGCAGCAGGTGGTATCTATTGTTGGTTGGTGGCTGCAGCTGGTATTAGGTGTTCTTGGCAGCAGGTGGTATCTATTGTTAGTTGGTGGCTGCAGCTGGTATTAGGTGTTCTTGGCAGCAGGTGGTATCTATTGTTAGTTGGTGGCTGCAGCTGGTATTAGGTGTTCTTGGCAGCAGGTGGTATCTATTGTAGGTTGGTGGCAGCAGGCGGTATTAGGTGTTCTTGGCAGCAGGTGGTATCTATTGTTGGTTAGTGGCTGCAGGTGGTATTAGGTGTTCTTAGCAGCAGGCGGTATTTATTGCTGTTTGGTCGCAACAGGTGGTATTAGGTGTTCTTGGCAGCAGGTGGTATCTATTGTTGATTGGTGGCTGCAGCTGGTATTAGGTGTTCTTGGCAGCAGGTGGTATCTATTGTTGGTTGGTGACAGCAGCTGGTATTAGGTGTTCTTGGCAGCAGGTGGTATCTATTGTTGGTTGGTGGCAGCAGGTGGTATTAAGTGTTCTTGGCAGCAGGTGGTATCTACTGTTGGTTGGTGGCAGCAGGTGGTATTAAGTGTTCTTGGCAGCAGGTGGTATCCATTGTTGGTTGGTGGCATTAGGGCTCATGTTCATAGGCACATTTGTATTTTGGAATCCGCACTGGTCAACCGCGTGGGAGATCCGCAAGTCAAAGTTCCCATAGGGAAGCATTGGCATCCGCAATCTAATTTAAGCTTGCAGATTTGATTTGCGCATCTCCTGCTGCGGGAAACAAATCGCAGCATTCTCCATCTCAGTCCGGATCTCGTGCAGGTGGGCTCAGTAGAAGTCAATGGGTGCGGGTGCTTCACATTGCACCCGCAATTCAATTTGCGGATGCACTACGGATTTGACTACGGAATCTCTGTTCATTTTACACTCTGACAGCCAGAGCGGCTGGTCATGCTAGGTTAGCTCCATCCTGAGGAAACAACCGTCTCCAAGGATGTGGAAACGTGTTGATGGGGATGGGGGGATAGGTTCCATGGGCCGATTCCCTCCTTGAAAAACTAATCTATAGAGTGGTTGTGTGTTCATCATAACGCAACCCATCTACATATTTATAAACTGAAAACAGGGTCATCATCATTATCCTAGCTGGCAGCTGTTAGTTTATCATAACAGACTGCACTTATAGAAACAGAGACTATCACCCTAAGGGGTATTGATGGAGGTGATAGCCTACAATATATTCTAGGCTACCACCAAGCCATCTATGTATACTAAATACTAGCTCATTAAATCCTAAGGGATGAGCAGCTTATAAAGGAAGGGTACGCTGCTTCATTAAATGCAGCCACTATCTTTCTTCACCTCACATATCTTCTCTCTACACGAATTATTATATAAGTGGGAGCGACAATTCCTTTGAATTGCCTACTTATAAGTAAGAGAGATTGAATTTTGTAAAAGACATTACCATTTGGAACAATCCATCATGGTCTTTGATAACCAATAACGGTTGCATGTGGCTGTATTCATTTCCTGTATATAATCATATAAATCACGGGAAATGAATAGCTCAGGGAACGGGTCATACAATAATAAGGAAGTGCCACAGAATAACAAGCATAAATAAGCTTGATATATCAAGGTTTGTGGAAATACACTTCAGACATAGCACCCAATGGCGATTTATTGAGGTGACATCTGCTAAAAATTAGTCACCCAAACACTGTTCTAGTAGGAACTCATACTACCTGAGCAATCTTTGATGAACAATTGTTCCAAATAAGGTGACAATAGAAATAAATGCATTTGTCAGATACAATAATAAAGACAATGGACTATTGATCCAAAATAATAAACATCATTGTACCGTGACCAATATAAGAACAGGAACAACTGCAGATGCTAGATCCATCTTGTGATAAAGAATTAGAGGTGTTGAAATGGATAGTGATACTGATGAGTAACATTGGATATAGAACCATCAATAATAATCTTAAGTCACTGACAATAAATATTCTACCACTCTTGGATAAATACTGGTGGTGTCAGTCACTGACAATAGATATTTAGTCATCCCGGATTGAAAAATATTGGAAAATATAAAAATGATGGATGGATAAGAATCGTAACAGTATAGAATAAAAGTCTGACTATATTGTTTACTGCGATTGAGCAACATCCACCGATTTGAGCTTGGTTGATTTTAATTGTTGTGTGTCCTCTGACACATATGGGAAAATAAAAGTACGTCTTCTTATGGTTTATAATTAATAAAAGTTAAGTTTTATGATTTGTGGTCCTTTCGGTGATAAGACACTACGGATTTGAAGTTGGAGATTAGCCGGGGGTGGGGAAATGGCTGGGTTTCAGGAAGTAAAGAGCTGTGGCAGCCATTTTCTCAAGATGAGCAGACAATTTGACGTGGGGAAATTGGTTGTCCTGATGCAGGATAAGGGTGACTGCCCGCGTTTTTTTTCTACAGGGGTCTATGGGACTTGTAATGTTAAATTCGCGATCGCGCAAAATCGCAATTTACTGCTAAATCGTGATTTTTCGCGACCGCGATTTTAACATTAGAAGAAAAAAAAAAACGCTGTGAATTTCGCAGTAGAAAAAAAAATTGTAGTGGGTAGTCCCCCTTATCCTGCTATTTGGGACACCAATAGTGAAGTGTATCAAAATAAGGATAAGAAAGAAAGGTCGTGGGAGGAAGTGGCTGAAAAGATTTACGAGCAGTGGACTACAGCCGTGGTAACTCGCAAAAAGAATTGCGTAAGTACTGACTTCTACTTAGCAGCCATCACTTGCATACCCGCCAACACCTACAGAAATGATGCAGACACATGCACATATGCACACATGCATGCAGATAATTACACGCAAACTTACATGCAAAGAGATCCATGCATGCATATCTGCAGGCAGACATGCATGCACATGCAGACATACATGCAAGCAGACCCTTGCACACAAGCTGACATGCAGACACATGCACACAGAATGCTTATGTTTGCTTCTTTGATCTATTGCAGTGGAAGAATTAAAGGTAAAGTGGAGGAGCGCAGGATCGATTCCGAGAAGAATACACAGCGGTCCCGAGGAGCAGAGCTGGAGGAAGAACAAAACGACCATATATCTACCTGCAGCAATGAATGTACCCGGCACCAAGCATGGGCATGAGAGAGTAAGTACACAGCAGCTGAAGAAATGTACGAATGCCGTACTTACCCCAAATAACACCCTCATGTTTAGCCCAAAAGTGGAACTGGGTCCTATTTTTTGGGGAATGTCTTATCATACATAGCAATGCCTCTAGTTCAGTGGTGGCGAACCTATGGCACACGTGCCAGAGGGGGCACGCAGAGCCCTCCCTACTGGCACACGCCGCCATCGGCCGCTCACCACTTGTGAATACCAGCAGGGGCCGTGGCTCCCCTGCTGGCATTCACTCACAGCGCTGCTAGCCGCGCTGATCCCGTCACTGTGACTTCAATGTGCAGCCAGGATCCTCCTCCGCCCTCCCCCGACGTCCCCTACTACTTGGTTCCGCGAGAGCAGGGGGAGGAGGCGTCCGGCAACCCACTGACCTCGCAGTGTGTGCCGGGAGCATATTAACTTTTTCTTCCCCACTTTTGCCCCAATCAGCAATTCCCAGCAACCTGATTGGTTGTTTGTCTTGGCTGATACACCAAACAGCCAATCAGGTTGCTGGGAATTGCCTATTGTGGCAGAAGTGGGGAAGAAAAAGTTAATATGCGTGTCGGGACCATCGCCAACCAGAAGAGAAGCTGAGCTTCCAGGAGGAGGAGGAAGGGGTAAGTATGTGGGTCTTGGGAGGGGCGCTGTGGGGTGTCACTACTAGACTGGAGGCCGCTGTGGGGTGTCACTATTGCACTGGGGGCCGCTGTGTGTGTCACTGTTATACTGGGGGCATCACTATTATACTGAGGGGGTGTCACTATTATCCCTAGGGCCGCTGGTGGGGTCACTTTTATCGCTAGGGGAGTCACTATTACCGCTGGGGCCGCTGTGGGGGTCACTATTATTTTTGTGGGGTGGGAGTCACTATTACCACTGGGGCCGCTGGGGGGGGGTCACTATTATCGCTCGGGTATGTTTACATGTGGTGGAAAAGGACAGGGCCACTTCAAAATACGATGCAGATTTTGACTGCTTTTTGGATGCGGAAATGCTGCCGAATTTTCCACAGAAATTCCCGCTGAGGACATTCTGCAGTATTTCCGCATCCAAAAAGCAGTCAAAGTCTGCACCCTGTCTATTTTGAAGCGGCCCTGTCCTTTTTAGAATGATGGGGGTAAAGTCATACATGGTGATAAGCCCCACCCCTGACATGTTGGCACTTTGTGATAAAAAAAAGTGGGTTTTGGGTTGCAGTTTGGGCACTCGGTCTCTAAAAGGTTCCCCATCACTGGTATAGTTGGTCAAACCTGGAAGCAATAAGGTGGTATCTATTGTTGGTTGGTGGCTGCAGGTGGTATTAAGTGTTCTTGGCAGCAGATGGTATTGTTGGTTGGTGGCAGCAGATGGTATTAGGTGTTCTTGGCAGCAGGTGGTATCTATTGTTGGTTGGTGGCTGCAGGTGGTATTAGGTGTTCATGGCAGCAGATAGTATCTATTGTTGGTTGGTGGCTGCAGCTGGTATTAGGTGTTCTTGGCAGCAGGTGGTATCTATTGTTGGTTGGTGGCTGCAGCTGGTATTAGGTGTTCTTGGCAGCAGATGGTATTTATTGTTGGTTGGTGGCTGCAGGTGGTATTAGGTGTTCTTGGCAGCAGATGGTATCTATTGTTGGTTGGTGGCTGCAGCTGGTATTAGGTGTTCTTGGCAGCAGATGGTATTTATTGTTGGTTGGTGGCTGCAGGTGGTATTAGGTGTTCTTGGCAGCAGATGGTATTTATTGTTGGTTGGTGGCTGCAGGTGGTATTAGGTGTTCTTGGCAGCAGATGGTATCTATTGTTGGTTGGTGGCTGCAGCTGGTATTTGGTGTTCCTGGCAGCAGATGGTATCTATTGTTGGTTGGTGAGTGCAGGTGGTATTAGGTGTTCTTGGCAGCAGATGGTATTTATTGTTGGTTGGTGGCTGCAGGTGGTATTAGGTGTTCTTGGCAGCAGATGGTATCTATTGTTGGTTGGTGGCTGCAGCTGGTATTAGGTGTTCTTGGCAGCAGATGGTATTTATTGTTGGTTGGTGGCTGCAGGTGGTATTAGGTGTTCTTGGCAGCAGATGGTATTTATTGTTGGTTGGTGGCTGCAGGTGGTATTAGGTGTTCTTGGCAGCAGATGGTATCTATTGTTGGTTGGTGGCTGCAGCTGGTATTTGGTGTTCCTGGCAGCAGATGGTATCTATTGTTGGTTGGTGAGTGCAGGTGCTATTAGGTGTTCTTGGCAGCAGGTGGTATCTATTGTTGGTTGGTGACAGCAGATGGTATTAGGTGTTTTGGGCAGCAGGTGGTAACTATTGTTGGTTGGTTGCAGCAGATGGTATTTGGGTTTTTTGGGCAGCAGGTGGTATACATTGTTGGTTGGTTGCAGCAGATGGTATTAGGTGTTTTTGGCAGCAGGTGGTATTCATTGTTGGTTGGTGGCTGCAGCTTCTATTATGTGTTCCTGGCAGCAGGTGGTATCTATTGTTGGTTGGTGGCTGCAGCTTCTATTATGTGTTCCTGGCAGCAGGTGGTATCTATTGTTGGTTGGTCGCAGCAGATGGTATTAGGTGTTCTTGGCAGCAGGTGGTATTCATTGTTGGATGGTGGCAGCAGATGGTATTAGGTGTTCTTGGCAGCAGGTGGTATCCTTTATTGGTTGGTGGCTGCAGGGAGTATTAAGGCTCATGTCCATGGGCGGATTTGTATTCGGAATCCGCACTGGTCACCAGCGCAGGAGATCCGCAAGTCAAAGTTCCCATAGGCAAGCATTGGCATCCGCAACCTAATTTAAGCTTGCAGATTTGATATGTAAATCTCCCGCAGCGGCAAGCAATTTTTTTCCATTACAGTCCGGATCCTGTGCGAGTGGGCTCAATAGAAGTCAATGGGTGCGGATGATCCGCAGTGCAATTGCAATTCAATTGCGCATGAACTGTGGATTTGAAGGCAGAGATTATCCAGGGGGTTAGAGAAAAGGCTGGTTTTCAGAAAGTAAAGACCTGTGGTTGCCATTTTCTCAAGATGACAATTTGACACGGGGAAATTGGTTGTCCTGATGCATCAAAATAAGGATAGGAAAGAAAGGTCGTGGGAGGAACTGGCTAAAAAGATTTACGAGGAATGGACTACAGCCGTGGTAACTCACAAAAAGAGGATTTTTTACTCACCGTAAAATCTCTTTCTCGTCTCGTCATTGGGGGACACAGCAAAGACCGTGGGATATAGCTTCTGCCACTAGGAGGCGACACTAAGCACAAAAAGTTAGCCCCGCCCTCTGGCTATATCCCTCCTGCCGACAGCAGGCTAATTAGTTTGTCATGCCAGCAGTTGGAATAGCCATGCAGGAACAGAGAGACAACAATAGTTAGTCATATGACACATCAACAAAAAATTTAACTGTAATGAAAACCACGCAGCACCATGTGCGACTTACAGAATCCGGAGTCCGACCAGGACCACCACTGTGTCATATAAAGAAAGAGGGGTGGGTGCTGTGTCCCCCAATGACGAGACGAGAAAGAGATTTTACGGTGAGTAAAAAATCCTCTTTTCTCGCTCGTGTCATTGGGGTACACAGCAAAGACCGTGGGACGTCCCACAGCCGTCCCCAAGGGTGGGTACAAATAAATCATAACCGCATGCGGTCAGTTTACAGCCGTCTGTAAAACCTTTCGACCCAGCGAAGCGTCGGCTGACGCAAACGTATGTAACTGATAAAACTTAGAAAAGGTGTGCAGGGATGCCCAGGTAGCTGCCTTACACACCTGTGATACTGAGGCACCGTGACTTACCGCCCATGACGCCCCCACTGCTCTGGCGGAATGTGCCGTCACCTGGAATGGCGGTGCCTCACCCTTGGCCCGGTAGGCTTCCACCACTGCTGAACGGATCCAGCGAGCAATAGTCACCTTTGATGCCGCGAGGCCCCGTCTCGGACCATCCGGTATCACGAACAGGGAATCCGAGCGCCGGAAGGACGCTGTCTGGTCCAAATATGTCCTTAGAGCGCGGACTAGGTCTAAGGTGTGCAGAGCCCGTTCCCTAGGGTGAACCGCCTTTGGACAAAATGATGGCAGTACAATGTCCTCATTAATGTGAAAGGTAGACACCACCTTTGGGAGAAAAGATTGCACCGGTCGCAACACCACCTTATCCTGGTGAAAAACCGTAAAGGGTGGTTTTGCCGATAGTGCCGCAATCTCCGAAACCCTACGAAGGGAGGTAACTGCCACAAGGAAAGCGACCTTCCAAGATAGCAAGCGCCACGGTACCTCCGCTAATGGTTCAAACGGATGGGCCTGCAAGGCATCCAGAACCAGGTTAAGGTCCCAAGGTGGCACCGGAGACCGGAAAGGGGGTGCCGTATGAGCAACTCCCTGAAAAAAGGTGCGCACCGCCGACCTTGAAGCCAAAGGTCGCTGAAACAAAACTGACAAAGCCGAAACCTGTCCCTTAAGGGAGCTGAGGCTCAGGCCCAAGCCCAACCCGTCTTGGAGAAACGACAGGAGACGGGCCAACGAAAAATGCATCGGGTGCGCCCCTTTCTGCTCGCACCAGCGAAAGAATGTTCTCCACACCCGGTGATATACCTTCAATGACGACGGCTTCCTAGCCCTAATCATAGTCTGGATAACTGGGTCTGAGAAGCCCCTTGCTCTCAGTACCGCGGTCTCAACTGCCACGCCGTCAAACGCAGTGTAGCTAAATTCTGGTGGTAGAGGGGACCCTGGGAGAGAAGATCCTTTCGCAGGGGTAATCGCCAGGGCGCGTCTGCTACCATGTCCATGAGCTCCGCGTACCACGTTCTTCGCGGCCAATCTGGGGCTATGAGAATCACAGGTAGCCCTTCCTTCCTGATTCTCCTGAGCAACCGTGGAATGAGAGGAATTGGTGGGAAGACATAGGGGTAATGAAACCCCGTCCATGGAGCCGTTAGCGCATCTGCTGCTAGAGCTCTGGGGTCCCTTGACCTGGCCAGATAGGCTGGAAGCTTCTGATTGAAGCGAGACGCCATCAGGTCCACGTCTGGCTGACCCCATCTTAGGCATACTTCCTGAAATACCTCGGGATGTAGCCCCCATTCTCCTGGGTCGACCTCCTTCCTGCTGAGGAAGTCGGCCGCCCAATTTTCGACCCCGGGAATGAAGACTGCCGATATCGCTGGAAGATGTTTCTCGGCCCATGACAGAATTTCCTCTACTTCCTTCATGGCTCCCCTGCTGCGGGTCCCGCCTTGATGGTTTATGTAAGCCACCGCGGTCGCATTGTCTGACTGGATTCGCACTGGAGTTCCCTCCAGCCGGTGCACGAAATGCTGCAAGGCCCGGAGTATTGCTCGCAGCTCCAGGACGTTTATCTGGAGACAGGACTCCTGCGTGGACCAGGTTCCCTGTGCTACCAGATCCCCCAGCGTGCACCCCCAGCCTGTCATGCTGGCATCTGTAGCCAGCACCTGCCACTGCAGGGGCAGGAACGACCTGCCCTGCTGGATACGTGGCGAGTCCAACCACCACTGGAGCGACTGCTGAACACCTGGAGGAATCCTTATCTTCCGCTCGAGGGATCGTGCTAACCTGTCCCACCTTGACAGTATCGCCCACTGCAGGGGGCGGGAGTGGAACTGGGAAAATGGAATCGCCTCGAAAGACGATACCATCAGTCCCAAAACCCTCATCGCATGGCAGATCGCCACCGGTCGCTGCGATAGAAGGGACCGCACCTGCCTCTGAAGCAGCTGACATTTTGCTTCCGGGAGAATCACTCGACCTCGTGCCGTGTCGAAGCACATCCCCAGGTACTGCATGCGTTGAGCTGGCACAAGAGACGATTTCTTGAAATTGATCAGCCAACCGAACCTGGTAAGCGTGTCCAGGGCAATCTGCAGGCTCTCCAGGTTGTCCCGCTGGGTCGGGGCTTTCACCAGAATGTCGTCTAGATACGGCATGGCAACAACCCCCCTGGAATGCAAGATTGCCATCACTGCCGCTAAGACTCTTGTAAACACCCTGGGAGCTGTCGCCAGCCCGAATGGCAATGCCGCAAATTGGAAGTGCTCTTCCTGTACTGCGAACCGGAGGAAGCGCTGGTGCGCCTGACAAATGGGGATATGTAAATATGCATCCTGGATGTCTATCAAAGACAGGAATTCCCCTGCCTCCAAGGATGCGATGACCGCTCGTACCGACTCCATGCGGAAATGACGGACCGCTACGAACCTGTTCAGCTTCTTTAGGTCCAGAACCGGACGGACGGAGCCGTCCTTTTTGGGGACCACAAAAAGATTTGAGTAGAACCCCGTGAAGTATTGTTCGGGGGGCACTCGCACCACCACCCCCTGTAAATAAAGAGAGCGGACCGCTCCGAGAAAAGCTGCTGCCTTCCCTGGGTCCCCCGGGGTTCTGGACCGAAAGAAGCGATCGTGCGGTTGTGAAAGGAACTCTATCGCATAGCCCTTGGACACGACCTCCTGTACCCAAGTGTCTGAGATCTGAGATGACCAGACCTGGCTGAATTGGAGAAGCCGTCCCCCCACCTTGTCCGAAACAGGTGGGGGCAGTCCCTCATGCGGAGGGCTTGCTTTTGGTACCCTTTGCGGGCTGGGGCCCCCGCCAAGAGGACTTTGGTTTAAAGGAAGGAACCTTCCTTTGTTCCCGCTCCTGTGGACCCATCCTCTCCACCCTACGAGGACTCGTCCGGCGATAGGAACGAAAACGTCTGTGCTGCGGAGATGACCGCTTTGGACGGTTCTGCGGCAAAAGCGAGCTCTTTCCCCCCGTAGCCTCTGAGATTAGCTCGTCTAGCTTGGCGCCGAACAGACGAGATCCTACAAAGGGCATACTGATCAACGACCCCTTGGAGGAAGCGTCCGCATCCCACGATTTTAACCATAGGGTCCGGCGAGTCGCCACCGATGCCGCGGAGGCTCGGGCCGCCAGCCTGGCTGTATCCATAGAGGCCTCACAGAGAAACATGCCCGCTTGTTCAATCTGGTGTGTAATGCCCACCAGATCCTCGGACGCTGCCCCTTCGAGGATTCCTTCTCGTAACCGCTTTGCCCAGTCAGTAACAGCCTTACTGACCCAGGACGAGGCAAACACAGGCCTAAGAGCTGACCCTGCCGCCTCAAAAACGGTCTTTGCTAAGGCCTCGACTCCTCGATCCTTGGGATCCCTGAGGGAGGAGGACTGTGCCGTGGGTAGCACCGTGTGCTTAGCCAGGCGCAAAATGGGTGGATCCACTAGTGGTGGGACCGACCACTTCTCCACTAAATCCTGCGGGAAGGGGTATTTCCCGTCCAAGTAACCTATCTTGGAAAAACGCTTATTCGGTGCCTTCCACTCCTTAGATAGGACCTTGTCAAAGTCCTCATGAGGAGGAAAGGTTTTTGGAGAGCGTCTAGGCTGCCTGAAAGAAAACGATATTCCAGATGCCTGTGGTTCCTGTTCAGTGAGCTGAAAAGTGTCACGCACTGCAACCACTAAGCTCTCCACCATCGCAGAAAATTTTGGGACCTGATCCTCCTCCACAACAGAGTCTGAGGAAGATTCAGACCATTCCTCGTCCGAAACATCCTCTTCTGCCGACAAGCGCCGTGACCTAGTGCCAGAAGAGCGTAAAAGCGACGAGGAGGATGGTGATCGGGAGGGCCGCCGTGAGTCCGAAGGCCTGACCTGTTTACGTCTACGGCCACCCTCCTCATGTGAACCGGTGGCGTCCTGCGCTAACCTTTCCAAAATTGCGCCAGATGCCCGAGTGAGGTCAGACACCGCCATTGACAAGGAGCGGGCCCATTCCGGCTCGGCCACAGCTGGGGGCTGAACTGCGGGGCGGATGCCCTGCCCAGCCGCCTGTTTCGCAGGGGAACAATCTCTACAAAAGGGCTCAGCCTGTCCGCATGCGAACTTTAGGTTACAGCGTGAGCAAGCAAAGTGCGTTACTCTTGCTGTCCCTGGTCCAGCTTCCAGGGCTCTGGGGTCAGACATGGTGCTGGGGTTTCACCGTGCAAAGAAAACTGCGAGCTATCCTCTGCTATGCCAACCGCCGGCAGGAGGGATACGCAGTGAAAGAGGGGAGCTAGCCGCCAGGCAGAGCTTACCCAGGTCCTTGCCGAGGTCCGAAGAGGTCCGGGGAGCCGCTGGGTTGGGAGACTGCAGGTGCTGAAGGGCTTTCTTTTCCTGAAGCTTGAGCTGTGCAGCGTATAAGCTGAGCAGAAAAGGCAGCAAGGAGTGGAGCAGCAGGGAGGTTTTTAAGTCCTGGCGCGCTGTCCCCAATAGGCTGCTTCTCTGATGTCATCCCCCTTCACCTGTGCTAAGGGAGGAATGGGGAGGGGCAGGGCGGCGTGCATTGCCGATAAGGCCACGCCCCCTACATGGAGTCAATGAAGGCAGCATTCTGCCGCACCCACGCCACGAGGCCACGCCCCCAGCGTGACACGGGCGTGGCCACGCCCCCACGGAGGGATCACCGTGAAGCCACGCCCCCACACGTCACGTGGGCGTGGCCACGCCCCCTCCGCTCCCGGCATTGCCTCGCCCGGGGCTGCACTGCAGCCCCTCCACTGAGCCCCTACATCGCAGGAACTCCTGCCGGGAGCCCATGCAGGGAGCCGGAAGACCAGGGCATCCTGAAGTTGTTGCTGCCGCCGCCTGAGGTGCCATGCCTACGAGGCCACGCCCCCCCGCCGGCTTGTGCCTGAAACCAGTGCCCTGAATATCCGCAGCCATACATAGCGGATACAACCCCCGCGAAAAGGAGCCTGTCCGCCTACGCCTATGCCTGCGCCTCGCTGCAGCCCACAAGGTACGCATGCAAAAGCGACATACTGGGAGAGCCAGGGAAGGGAGAGGGGAGGGGAGGGGGGGTCGCCAGCACATACTTACCTCCTGCGTTCTTGCTGGAAGATAAGGCGGCTCCCCAGTTCCAGCAGCCTACCCCTGTAACATCGCCTGCCCATGGGAAGGGGATGCAGACCTCTGCACCAAACATAGGGGGGCTCACGCTGGCGGGCCACATGTGGATATATACGACCCGGATGTGCCACCTTTCCTTCTGAGGCGGGCCGGGCAAGAAGCAACCTGGACAAACCCGAGGTTGTTCGCCCTCCTCTCCGTTCGGGTTTGATGGGGAGCGTCCTGCCTCTCCGTCTAACCCTGGCCCTTAAAGCAGCCCTAACGGGCACAACCGTCCTCCTACGAGACACTAAGCTAAAAACTAATTAGCCTGCTGACGGCAGGAGGGATATAGCCAGAGGGCGGGGCTAACTTTTTGTGCTTAGTGTCGCCTCCTAGTGGCAGAAGCTATATCCCACGGTCTTTGCTGTGTACCCCAATGACACGAGCAAGAAAAAGAATTGCGTAAGTACTGACTGCTACTTATCAGCCATCACTTGCATACATGCAAACACCTACACAAATGATGCAGACACATGAACATATGTACACATGCATGCAAACTGACATGCAAAGAGATCCATGCATGCATATTTGACATACAGACATACATGCAAGCAGACACTTGCACACAAGCTGACATGCAGACACATGCACACAGAATGCTTATGTTTGCTTCTTTGATCTATTGCAGTGGAAGAATTAAAGGGAAAGTGGAGGAGCGCAGGATCAATTCCGAGAAGAATACACAGCGGTCCGAAGGAGCAGAGCTGGAGGAAGAACAAAACGACCATATATCTACCTGCAGCAATGAATGTACCCGGCACCAAGCATGGGCATGAGAGAGTAAGTACACAGCAGCTGAAGAAATGTACGAATGCCGTATTTACCCAAAATAAGACCCCCATGTTTAGCCCAAAAGTGGAACTGCGTCTTATTTTTTGGGAATGTCTTATCATGTTTTCCTAGCAGACATGGTCCAGGTCCGTCCCACTGGTCTACGACGCAATCCCATCAGTCCTCGGTGGCCGACTAGAGATTGCTTCCTGGTAACAGTGTTTGTAAACTCCGTCTCCAGGAAGCGATGGCTCGGATTGGTTCTCGAGCATCGTGGCGCAGCTATTCAATGTAGCGGGAGGGACCTGGACCGCCCCTGCTAGGTAAAGTCTTGTTTTGTAGCATAGCTAGGGCATGCCTTCAGGGAAAGGCGGTAATAGTTGGGACTTGCTGACATGTAAGCCTGCTGTGTTTTTAAATCCTGTATCGCCGGAACAATTTTTTAAGAGAGACCGCACCGTGATCTCCCTCCATAACACGCGGGCACCAGCTGTATCTTACAGCCAACACCCAGCAGCAACAACTCCGATAAGCTGTGTGGCTCTTCGGAGCTGTTAACCCTTTAACCCCTTAGTGTCCAAGGTTTTTTCCATTTTAGCTTTTTCCTGCCCCCTTTTTAAAAAATCCTGTTTTATTCATCCATCGCGTCGCTGTAGGAGGGTTTGTTTTTTGTGGGACGCGGTGTATTTTTTAATGCTACTAATGCACTGAAACATTAGGAAAAATTCTACAGGAGAGAAATGGGGCAAAAAAAGATATTCTGCCCTCTTTCAGTGTGTCTTGTGCCTGCAGCGCACAAACTGCAACAAAAATGACATGAAAACTTCTGTTATGGGTCGGTACGACGAAACAAATTTTTTTCAAAGCTATTTATTTCCTTTAATTAATGCCTGCCGCCATCTTCAGAGCGCAATAGCTTCTTCATTTTACTGTCAGCATGGTTGTCTGAGGGCCCCGTAGTTTCCAGCGGGACCGTTTTAGAATATTTACTACTCTATCATTACTTTTTATTGCATTTTAACAAATTTACATTCTAACAGTCCGATACATAAAATAAACAGTATTTACGGCTCACGGCTAGAAACAAAGAGGGACAAGAACAATAGAAATGCCATCAAAACAAGACGCACCGAGAGATGGAGAAGTTTCTTCTTCTGTCTAATTCTCTCCAGAAAGTTTTCAAAAGTTTTGAAGGACGTTACATTGTAGCATTTGAACATACAAACATTTGAACATACAACTCGTCCCGCAGAAGCGAGTCCTCACTCAGCTGCCGATTAATAGATGAGTTTCAATTTTTAAAAAGGGGGAAGGAAAAAATGGGAAATAGAAAAAGCACAAATGCCTGGTGACGTGCCGGTTTGCAGTTGAGCTGTTTTTCATGCATTACGGTCCAGACGCGTTTACTAAAAAGTGCTTTCTCTCCACAGATCTAGTGATAATTTGCCGAGCCCGCAGCAAGAAGCAGGTGCTGCCTCAACAGCCTACAGTAGAGGAGCACGACAGTGTGCCATCCGTCAGCAGCCAACTGCTTCCAAGGAGAGTGGGAAGACCCCGCAGCTGCGATGCCAGTAAATGCCCCAGTTGTAGCATCAGTACAGAGGCAGGAAGAGATGCAAAAAACAGGTCATGGCACTTCTTGAGCACCAAAGCCCTCCGAATGATGCGGCCCAATTATTTAGTGGCCTTAATTCTAAGAACCATGCCCGAACACTGGCGGCTAACGAATCAAGGAGAAGTCCTTCACCTGTTAGAAATGTCTTGCCCCCCAAAGGTACCCTATGAGCTGCACTATAATATCAAGCAGTTCAGGCTGCACCATCAACAATGTGTGCATGCCAATATGCAGCCTCCACTTCCACCTCCCCCCACCCCTCCACCAGCAACACCCCCACCTCAGCAGTACCATAGCCATGAATATGGTGCATACCAACCCCGTCATCCTCATGGCAATATGCACACCCGCCAGCCGTACGGCATCTGTCTTCTACCAGGGGATCCCCTCATCACTGGAGCAAACTCCACAACAGTCAGCTGCGCCCTCTATGTGATCTACAGCTTCAGGCAGTGACACAGATCCCCAGGACCAAAGTCTAGAGGCATCTTTGTTTAAAAAAAATTGAAGTTAAGTCTTTGTTGTGTATTTTTAAAAACAGAAAATAATAAAACTTTTTTTAATAAAAATATTGTGTTTTTGTTTCATTTTTGACGCCGCAGTGAAACAAGCAATTTTTTTGCGCACATAAGTAGATATGCAAAAAAATGGCTCTATTACAACCGATGTCCATTTACTACAAGCGCAAAAGAAAATGCACCTGTAAAAGATAGGACATTGTGCAAAAATCAGAGCGCCGCATCACACTGATGGAATCCCCTGCCACAGCTGCCATAGCAGGGCATTGCTTCATCTCCACGGGGCATCCCCTCATCACTGAACACTGTGACAGCACTAGTACAGTGTTCATTGATGAGGGGACTCCCCGCAGCGATAATTTTCTGGTGTGTGTGTGTGTGTGTGTGTGGAGGGGGAGGGGCTTGAAATATAAGCCCTATCCCAAAAATAATCCCTAGCTGCAGACCAAAAAATAAAGAAATACATCACCTTAGAAGTGCGGTCATCTCTAGCAGAACTTCTCCCAGGTCCTCTTCTTCAGCATCTCTTCTGGTCGTGGATTGAAAAATCGCACCTCCTGAAAGCACTGCCTCTGATTGGTGCATCTAAAGTGGTGTTTAGTTTTTTTTTCTGCAGCTATGAATTGTTTTCGGAGTAGGGCTTGTATTTCTAGCCCCCACCCCCACCAAAAATCATCAACACAGAGGATGCCTTTATCCAATTGCTTCCAATGGAGCAGCAGCAGTGCCAACCCCATTGAAAGCAATGGGATAGCATCGCGATCCTCTGCCACTGCTGTGGCAGGGGATTTCTTTATCTCTACGGGGATTTCCCTCATCACTCAACACTGTGACAGTGCTGTCACAGTATTCAGTGATGAGGGGATTCCCTGCAAGGATGAAATAATCCCCTGTCACAGCAGTGGCAGAGGATTGCGATCTTCTCCCTATGTTATCCCTAAGATAAACCAAATGAGGTATTAGTTTATAATACGGGCAAATGTAGCAAATATACATCACTTCTTTTTCAGGAGTGATTTTGCTAAATTCACCATATTATGTAAGCTCGCAAGCCCACGTCAAGGGTCCTCATTTTCTTGCGAGTCCCTAACTATCAAAAAAGCCAAAAACACTAGCTAAAAAAATAATTTGTGCAATGATCCCAGTACGTCAGATGGGGTCACAGAATCTCCAGCAACTTGTCAAAGTTTGCAATGGTCAACCTGCAGTAAGAAAAAAACTTCTTGTCGTGTCTGCGCAAGTCCTTCTACAGTCCTCCATAACGAACAACTTAAAACGCATATAAAAAACTACAAGAACTTCCGCTTCCTTTGGTCTTTTGACTTCATCCTCAACAGTGTATGTGTCGGGAAGTTTTTCTTCTTGTCTATTTTGTCCTGTAGAATAGACACGGCCTATAAGATTAGATGTTCATATAATGCACAGTGATTTGACTCCACTGCAGCATTTACCGTTGGATTCGCTGCTGATTTCTGTGGGTTTGGATGATCTTCCACTCTCGATGTCATCTGTTGAGATGTCATCCATCTTCTTTTTCCTGTAAAGTTGGAAAATTAGAAGTCACTTTGTGAGTCCGTGCAGTAAAACAAGCCACAAGAAGTGTACCGTACACTAAAATATACCCTTTAACCCCTTAAGGACATGGAGCTTTTTTTGCATTTTCAGATTGTTCGCTCCACTCTAAAAAACTGGAGTGAAATAGAAAAGAAAATGCAATTCGGCCATATTTGGGGGGTCTTGTGTCTACGGTTTGCAATACTTACTTATACCTCTCATAAAGACACTCGCCCACCGCATATACGAGTACCAAGAAGTAGGGGGCAACAGCGGGTAAAATAAATCTGATGTTATCCTCTATTCGATCTATAATGGTCGGCGTCTCTTCTATTTTCTTTCTTGGTACATCTAGAAAAGAAGAAACAATAGAAGTTATTAATAATCTGCCTTTTATTCATTAGGTCGTTAGTATTACAACTGCGGATTCCTAAATGAGTTGTTATTTGGGATGTAAGGATGGGCGGCTACAAATGTAGTTACCTTCATATTTTTTGCTGAAGATTGGACCTGCATGCACTGATGGTAATAGCAGCAGAGTCATTAATATCATTTTCACGAACATTTTCTCTTCTCTTTCTCACTTTCTATACAGAATGAGTTCCTCTCACTGTAACATCACTTTATATACCTGCAGCGTCTTTGACATCACAGATTGGAACCAAAGACCATAGTGACCTTGCAGCGTCCCAAATGAAGACTCGGACACCTGAAATACATGGAGAGCTGGGAGGGTTAAGTGATGGCTTGTCACAGCTCACCATGTCCTAGCTTTGGCGCATTGTTTTTAAGTGTCGAATTTCTACCTATTTAGCTCACTGCTTGTTAATGCAAACGCATAATGAACAGCATAAAACTCATATAAAAAACTACAAGAACTTCCTCTTCCTCAGGTCTTTCATCCTCAACAGTAAATGTTACTGGGGCCAAACTATTACTAATAGTGTCCCCTATATTGGCCCCAGTAGTAATATTAACCCCACAGTAGCCCCAGTAGTAGTAGCCCTTTCCCCCTGAGACCCATATACTTACCTCCTCTTTGCAGTCTTATCGACACCCTTACCCTTCTCAGCGCTGCTGCGGGACGCTCGAGCTGATGGAGCTTCTTTTCTTCTCCACTCCTCCTAAGGAAACAATGAGAAGAGGTCAGGGAAGTATGATCCCAGGTGCGCACACTGACGTCAGTGTGTGTGCCCGGCACAAGCATCGCTAATAAAGTTGGTATTTTTTCTTATAAAGCTTCAGGCCCCGGTAGTGACTGCTACCTCTGCATCCCCTATAGCTATGCCCCTGAGTCTAGATCTAGCTGATCAGTTTTTAAGTGTCAGATTTCTAACTATTTAGTTCATTGGTTTTTAATGCAAATGCATAACAAACAACATAAAACTTTTATGATAAACTACAAGAACTTACTCTTCCTCTGGTCTTATGACTTCATTCTCAACAGTGAACGTGTCTGATGTTTTTTCCTGCCGTTCATTTTGTCCTGTAAAATAGACACGGCCTATAAGATTAGATGGGATTTTCAGGGGAACTTGAAACATAAGCCCTAACCCTGAAATAAGCCCTAGCTGCAGTAGAAACAAACAAACACTAGATCACCTCAGCAGGGCTGTACAGCATTTTCCTTGCCTGCATCCTCCCTGCCATACCCACACAAGGGTTTTCTGTAATTTACTAGCAGAATTACTGCTTTACTGCCCTCTGCAGGCCATCTGTGCTACCACACTGCCTATAGCTTAAAAGAAGGTTTAACTAGATTGTCTTTACGTTTTCCTTTTGCAGGAAGTGACATTCCCCATAACATCAGGGGAGATGTCAAACAGCAGCAAATACCATCTGTTGCCATCAGCCAAGATAAAAAACCATCTGCTGCCAGGAACACCTAATACCACCTGCAGCCACCAATCAACAATAGATACCACCTGCTGCCAAGAACACCTAATACCACCTGCAGCCACCAATCAACAATAGATACCACCTGCTGCCAAGAATACCTAATACCACCTGCAGCCACCAACCAGCTATGAATACCACTTGCTGCAGCCACCAACCAACAATAGATACCACCTACTGCTGCCACCTACCAATAATAACACCTGCTGCTAAGAACACCTAATACCACCTGGTACCACCAACCAACAATAGATACCACCTGCTGCTGCCACCTACCAATAATAATACCTGTTGCTAAGAACACCTAATACCACCTGGTGCCACCAACCAACAATAGATACCACCTGCTGCTGCCACCTACCAATAATAATACCTGCTGCTAAGAACACCTAATACCACCTGGTGCCACCAACCAACAATAGATACCACCTGCTGCCAAGAATACCTAATACCACCTGCAGCCACCAACCAGCTATGAATACCACTTGCTGCAGCCACCAACCAACAATAGATACCACCTATTGCTGCCACCTACCAATAATAACACCTGCTGCTAAGAATACCTAATACCACCTGGTGCCCCCAACCAACAATAGATACCACCTGCTGACGCCACCAACCAACAATAGATACCACCTACTGCTGCCACCTACCAATAATAACACCTGCTGCTAAGAACACCTAATACCACCTGGTGCCACCATCCAATAATAGATACCACCTGCTGCAGCCACCAACCAACAACAGATACCACCTGCTGCTGCCACCTACCAATAATAACACCTGCTGCTAAGAACACCTAATACCACCTGGTACCACCAACCAACAATAGATACCACCTGCTGCAGCCACCAACCAACAATAGATACCACCTGCTGCTGCAACCTACCAATAATAACACCTGTTGCTAAGAACACCTAATACCACCTGGTGCCACCAACCAACAATAGATACCACCTGCTGCTGCCACCTACCAATAATAACACCTGCTGCTAAGAACACCTAATACCACCTGGTACCACCAACCAACAATATATACCACCTGCTGCTGCCACCTACCAATAATAATACCTGCTGCTAAGAACACCTAATACCACCTGGTGCCACCAACCAACAATAGATACCACCTGCTGCCAAGAGCACCTAAAGCAGCTGCAGCCACCAACCAACAATAGATACCACCTACTGCTGCCACCTGCCAATAATAACACCTGCTACTAAGAACACCTAATACCAACAGGTGCCAGCAACCAACATTGTTGTTTTTTTTAGTTTATTTTTAGATTTGTTTTTATTTTTTTTTATATATTATATTTTAATTTATAATCTAACATCCTAAATTAAAGATATATTTTATGCCAAAGTCCTGTATTTTAACATTATTTCTTTATAGTGCTTATTTGTACCATGAGATTAATGTTGATGGAATCCGCACCTCAATAAAATAGAAGATAGGAAGTAAGGGGGGGGGGGGGGGGGGGATGGGCACTCTTCTTGGGAGCATTTACCATCTGGCTGCTCTTAACGCATTTTACGGGCATCACACAGACCCATTAAAGCCAATTTGGCTATGAACACAAACATTTTTTCACTAGGCCTGATTGTCTGTTAGTGTAATCACTTAACTTAGGTGATACTAGAAGGGTATTGCAGGCTTATCAATCAGGCATGCCTAATTATCATTTGATGCATTGGAGAAGAAAACAATGAGACATACTTAAGTGATGTTTCTAAGCTCTTCTGTTTCATTGCTCCAATGCGAGGGGTTATATAGTGTGGCAACCCCCACAAGGTTAACAATTCAAAGTCTACAGCATGTGTTATACTTCTCTCTTAGTAAGACATTACAAAGGTTAATTATGACAAAGCTACATGCTCAGCATATGATACCCTGTTAGTAAAATTTCACTACAATGCATGTCTTTTGCACAAGTACATCTTGCCATGCACACAGCACAAATATTATGCACACAACACTACTTCATGAAATATAATTCAATAATTTCACAAGCATATGTCCTATTTTGGTCTATATCACAGACCAGAGTTGGACAAGCAATATCCCCTACCCGAGGGGTTCTGACAGTTCAAAGATGTGTGTCCCTGTGCTCTCTGATGCATTTCGTACCTGAGAATCTCAGGCACAACTCACATACAACCATCTGAATGGGCCCTAAAACCAGCTGATCAAGTTAAGTGGTGATCACCTATATATGTGCTATCACCTGGTGCTGGTGTGCATGATGGGCACAATACCCAACTATTAGTACATATGATACATATTGCCACCACTGAACATCAAACTTGGGTTGATGAAACAATGTGTAAAGACTAGAGATGAGCGAACGTACTCGTCCGAGCTTGATGCTCAGGCGAATATTAGGGTGTTCGGGATGCTCGTTACTCGTAACGAGCACCACGCGGTGTTCGGGTTACTTTCACTTTCATCTCTGAGACGTTAGCGCGCTTTTCTGGCCAATTGAAAGACAGGGAAGGCATTACAACTTCCTCCTGTGATGTTCCAGCCCTATACCACCCCCCTGCTGTGAGTGGCTGGGGAGATCAGGTGTCACCCGAGTATAAAAATCGGCCCCTCCCGCGGCTCGCCACAGATGCGTTCTGACATAGCTGAAGGAAAGTGCTATCGTGTTGGAGCTGCTATAGGGAGAGTGTTAGGAGTTAGTGTAGGCTTCAAGAACCCCAACGGTCCTTCTTAGGGCCACATCTAACCGTGTGCAGTACTGTGTAGGCTGCTTTTTTGCAGTGTTGCACCCGTTTTTTTTTTTGGTATCTCGGCCGTGCAGAGCATTGCGCCCTGCATTAATACTACAGGGACAGAAGTGGTGGATAGGCAGGGAGAGTGTTAGGAGTGATTGTAGGCTTCAAGAACCCCAACGGTCTTTCTTAGGGCCATATCTAACCGTGTGCAGTACTGTGGAGCCTGCTTTTTGCAGTGTTGCACTTTTTTTTTCCCCAAATCGGCCGTGCAGAGCATTGCGCCCTGCATTAATACTCCAGGGACAGAATTGTGTAGGCAGGGCCAGAAGACGTATATTAGTCATTGAATATAGGCAGTGGGCCTTTCCTTTAAAAAAAAAGGGCAAAACATCTCTTTGGCCTGCCTGTCACAGTCCTCAGCCTTCTGGGTACGTGTGTGCTGGGTGTACAATATAAAAAAAATCATACGCAGCTGGCTAAGTTTAACCGCAGGCTTGCGCCAATTTATTTCCTGGCTGTGAAATCACCGCTCTGCTGCAGTTAATAACAGTGCAACACTGCAGTTCTGTGACACACTGCAGGGCCACAACACATATATTACTGATTGAATATAGGCAGTGGGCCTTTCCTTAAAAAAAAAAGGTCAAAAATTCTATTTGGCCTGCCTCTCACAGTCCTCAGCATTCTGGGTACGTGTGTGCTGGGTGGAGAACTTAAAAAAAAACATACACAGCCAGCTACGTTTAACAGCAGGCTTGCGCCACATTATTTCTTACAGCGTTCTGTTTCTGAATTACTGGTAATACAGCATGCTGAGGGGTAGGGGTAGGCCTAGAGGACGTGGACGCGGCCGAGGACGCGGAGGCCCAAGTCAGGGTGTGGGCACAGGCCGAGCACCTGATCCAGGTGTATCCCAGCCGACTTCTTCGGGATTAGGAGAGAGGCACGTTTCTGGCGTCCCCACATTCATCGCACAATTAATGGGTCCACGCGGGAGACCTTTATTAGAAAATGAGCAGTGTGAGCAGGTCCTCTCGTGGATGGCAGAAAGTGCTTCCAGCAAGCTATCGTCCACCCACAGTTCTGCGCCGTCCACTGCTGCAACTCCGAATCCTCTGGCTGCTGCTCCTCCTTCCTCCCAGCCTCCTCACTCCACTACAATGACACATTCTCAGGAGCGGGCAGACTCCCAGGACCTGTTCTCGGGCCCCTGCTCAGATTGGGCAGCAGTGGTCCCTCCCCCACCAGAGGAGTTTATCGTGACTGATGCCCAACCATTGGAAAGTTCACGGGGTCCGGGGGATAAGGCTGGGGACTTCCGGCAACTGTCTCAAGACATTTCAGTGGGTGAGGAGGACGATGACGATGAGACACAGTTGTCTTTCAGTCAGGTAGTAGTGAGGGCAGTAAGTCCGAGGGAGGAGCGCACAGAGGATTCGGAGGAAGAGCAGCAGGACGATGAGGTGACTGACCCCACCTGGTTTGCTACGCCTACTCAGGACAGGTCTTCAGAGGGGGAGGCAAGGCCAGCAGCAGGGCAGGGGTAGAGGCAGGGCCAGACCGAATAATCCACCAACTGTTTCCCAAAGCGCACCCTCGCGACATGCCACCCTGCAGAGGCCGAGGTGCTCTAAGGTCTGGCAGTTTTTCACAGAGAGTGCAGACGACCGACGAACAGTGGTGTGCAACCTTTGTCGCGCCAAGATCAGCCGGGGAGCCACCACCAACAGCCTCACCACCACCAGCATGCGCAGACATATGATGGCCAAGCACCCCACAAGGTGGGACGAAGGCCGTTCACCGCCTCCGGTTTGCACCACTGCCTCTCCCCCTGTGCCCCAACCTACCACTGAGATCCAACCCCCCTCTCAGGGCACAGGCACTACCGTCTCCTGGCCTGCACCCACACCCTCACCTCCGCTGTCCTCGGCCCCATCCACCAATGTCTCGCACCGCACCGTCCAGCCGTCGCTAGCGCAAGTGTTAGAGCGCAAGCGCAAGTGTTAGAGCGCAAGCGCAAGTGTTAGAGCGCAAGCGCAAGTACGCCGCCACGCACCTGCACGCTCAAGCGTTAACCGTGCACATAGCAAAATTTATCAGCCTTGATATGCTGCTGTATAGGGTTGTGGAAACAGAGTCCTTCAAAAGTATGATGGCGGCGGCGGCCCCGCGCTACTCAGTTCCCAGTCGCCACTACTTTTCCCGATGTGCCATCCCAGCCCTGCACGACCACGTCTCCCGCAACATTGTACGCGCCCTCACCAACGCGGTTACTGCCAAGGTCCACTTAACAACGGACACGTGGACAAGCACAGGCGGGCAGGGCCACTACATCTCCCTGACGACACATTGGGTGAATTTAGTGGAGGCTGGGACAGAGTCAGAGCCTGGGACCGCTCACGTCCTACCCACCCCCAGAATTGCGGGCCCCAACTCGGTGGTGGTATCTTCGGCGGTGTATGCTTCCTCCACTAAAGCACCCTCCTCCTCCGCAACCTCTGTCTCACAATCTAGATGTGTCAGCAGCAGCAGGACGTCGCCAGCAGTCGGTGTCGCGCGGCGTGGCAGCACAGCGGTGGGCAAGCGTCAGCAGGCCGTGCTGAAACTACTCAGCTTAGGAGATAAGAGGCACACGGCCCACGAACTGCTGCGGGGTCTGACAGAGCAGACCGACCGCTGGCTTGCGCCGCTGAGCCTCCAACCGGGCATGGTCGTGTGTGACAACGGCCGTAACCTGGTGGCGGCTCTGCAGCTCGGCAGCCTCACGCACGTGCCATGCCTGGCCCACGTCTTTAATTTGGTGGTTCAGCGTTTTCTGAAAAGCTACCCACGCTTGTCAGACCTGCTCGTAAAGGTGCGCCGGCTCTGCGCACATTTCCGCAAGTCCCACACGGACGCTGCCACCCTGCGCACCCTGCAACAGCGGTTTAATCTGCCAGTGCACCGACTGCTGTGCGACGTGCCCACACGGTGGAACTCTACGCTCCACATGTTGGCCAGGCTCTATGAGCAGCGTAGAGCTATAGTGGAATACCAACTCCAACATGGGCGGCGCAGTGGGAGTCAGCCTCCTCAATTCTTTTCAGAAGAGTGGGCCTGGTTGGCAGAAATCTGCCAGGTCCTTGGAAAGTTTGAGGAGTCTACCCAGGTGGTGAGCAGTGATGCTGCAATTATTAGCGTCACCATTCCTCTGCTATGCCTCTTGAGAAGTTCCCTGCAAAGCATAAAGGCTGATGCTTTGCGCTCGGAAACAGAGCCGGGGAAAGACAGTATGTCGCTGGATAGTCAGAGCACCCTCCTGTCTATATCTCAGCGCGTTGAGGAGGAGGAGGAGGAGCATGAGGAGGATGAGGAGGAGGGGGAAGAGACAGCTTGGCCCACTGCTGACGGTACACATGCTGCTTGCCTGTCATCCTTTCAGTGTGTATGGCCTGAGGAGGAGGAGGAGGAGGAGGAGGAGGATCCTGAAAGTGATCTTCCTAGTGAAGACAGCCATGTGTTGCGTACAGGTACCCTGGCACACATGGCTGACTTCATGTTAGGATGCCTTTCTCCTGACCCACAAGCTGTTGGTAAAATTCCCATCCGACAGCGCTAGTGGCAGAAGGCGCAGTTCCGAGGGCCAGGTAGCAGGGGAGGCGCGGAGATTGAGCAGCATGTACAGCACAGGCAGTGCAACACTCTTTAAGGCCCTGGACAGCTTTATGGCTCCCCACCAAGACTGTGTCAGCGCTCCCTCAGCCAAGGCTGAGTCGGCGGGAGCACTGTAAAAGGATGGTGAGGGAGTACGTAGCCGATCGCACGACCGTCGTCCGTGACGCCTCTGCCACCTACAACTACTGGGTGTCGAAGCTGGACACGTGGCCTGAACTCGCGCTGTATGCCCTGGAGGTGCTTGCTTGTCCTGCGGCTAGCGTCTTGTCAGAGAGGGTGTTTAGTGCGGCTGGGGGAATCATCACAGATAAGCGTACACGCCTGTCAACCGACAGTGCCAACAGGCTTACACTCATCAAGATGAACAAAGCCTGGATTTCCCCAGACTTCTCTTCTCCACCAGCGGACAGCAGCGATACCTAAGCAATACGTAGGCTGCACCCGCGGATGGAAGCATCGTTCTCTATCACCATCCAAAACGGGGACATTTTTGCTTCATCAAACTGTGTATAATATTCCTGCTCCTCCTCCTGCTCCTCCTCCTGAAACCTCACTTAATCACGCCGAACGGGCAATTTTTCTTAGGGCCACAAGGCTCAGTCATATAATTTTTCTAAACAATTTTTATACGTTTCAATGCTCTTAAAAGTGTTGAAACTTTAACTTCAACCAATTTTTAGTTAAACTGGGCTACCTCCAGGCCTAGTTACCACTTAAGCCACATTAACCAAAGCGATTAATGGGTTTCACCTGCCATCTTGGTTGGGCATGGCCAATTTTTCAGAGGTACATTAGTACTGTTGGTACACCAATTTTTTTGTGCCCTCACCTACAGTGTAATCATAGTAATTTGTATGTTCTTCGCCTGCACTCATGGTACAGAAAGGTGTGTGGGGTTGGCCTACACTTTTGCTTCATAAATGTAACTGGGGCCTTGTCTATACTGCAGCTACTGAAATGTGAAAGAGACTGTTATCTCCCTAAACTGCTGCAATGGGAATGTTACTGGGGCCTGTCTTGAGTGCTACTATTACTGAAATGGAACTAATACTGTGCTCCCCCTATACTGCTGCTTCGGAATTGTTACTGGGGCCTGTCTTGAGTGCTACTATTACTGAAATGGAACTAATACTGTGCTCCCCCTATAATGCTGCTAGTGATATGTTAGTGGGGCCTGTCCCTAATGCTACCGCTGAAATGTTAATAATTCTGGGCTCATCCTATACCGCTGCTATTGGTATGTCACTGGGGTGTGGAAACAGAGGCTTCCCAAAGACATGATGGCGGCGAGGCCATTTCCCACCAACGCTGTTACTGTTAAGGTGCATATAACCACGGACACATGGAGAGGACACATAGTGCCTCCAAAACATCCCCCTCCTCCTCCAACAATGAAAACATTCTTGGCAAATACCTTTGCATTGGTCCGTCTGGTGGCAGTCCAAGAATTTCACCTTTAACGACACAACAAGAGAACACCACCACCATCCCCCCGCCACGGCCCACTTAATCCTGGCCACATTCCGAAAACCAACTAAATAAAACCGCGCTACTAGGTCCGCAGTCACCACCACATTACCACCAACGAGGTTACTGTTAAGGTGCATATAACCACGGACACGTGGAGAGGACACATAGTGCCTCCAAAACATCCCCCTCCTCCTCCAACAATG